>NC_141693.1:535387824-535869234 GCF_964263255.1 Lissotriton vulgaris | reverse complement strand
TAGGAAAGATATTTCCAAGTTGAACCCGTCTTGGATGCCTGTGGGTTCTGATGTGGTGATTTCTGAAGAAGCTAGGCGTGAAAGGATTCTTAGATATCAAAATAAATACAAGGATGATTATGATTCACAAATGCATGTAAAAGTCAAGAAATGGAATGTTGGGAATGAAGTTTTGGTAAAAAATCCTAAATATACTCTGAAAGGTAGATCCACTTTTATCAGTCCTTTTACAATTGTTTCCATCAAGAAAAATGTTGTTACGGTCAACACAGGTTGTGTGTGGAGTATGTCAAGATTAGTGAAATTTTCAAAGAAGCGTTCATCTCATTCTTTTGATGGTACTCATGTCTCTAAGGAGGGGCGAGCATCGGTCTGAAAACTCTTCCTCGAAGGGAACAACATCTTCAGAGGAAGTTCAAAGATTACATTATGATCTGATGTTAGTAATATATTATGTTGCTCTATTCACATGTTATCTTGAATTCATTATCTTATGAGTTTTTTTATTGTTTGGTTATGGTTGAATTTCTTTATTTTTTTTAATATTTTGATGAGGGGGGAGGTGTTCTAATCTGCTGAGGATACTGTCATTGCAGAATTCTATGATGTCATAGAATGTGGAGATTGGAGTTGAGTTCAGATGAACTTGAAGCTTGGAGCTAGAGGCTGAGACTGGATCGTTGATGTTGTTGAACATTACTTGTGAATAAACCACACTCACCAACTTACCATTTTTCTTGTGTGGAATCATCCTTTTAACAACTGCCTTTCTCTTTGGCATGAGCTATGCGCTCCCAATCATTAAGTTCCTCGTGCTGTGCAGGCCTAGGAGGTGGCGTCATTTTAAACAATACCCTACTTAGATTTTCAATGATTCTGAAAATAAATGTGCCATAGCATGGAAACATCAAAACACTCTCTTTGTCAATGATCTTATGCCATTGGTTCAGCCAAATACATGTATGGAGCCCTACATTTAAAGCCATATAACGACCTTCTGAATATTCTGGTGGCGCCTCTTGTTCTTTTCTAACGTGGACTGCCATATCTCCCCAAAACAGAAATTATTTAGCTTTGAAGAATTTCATTTTTCAGCAGTAATATCAACAGTCACAGTAAATTTCATCTCAAACCAGGAAATAATTTCCTTACCCGCAGTTTTCATTTGACGTCAACAACCAATCGTAGAACAAGACTCTGTAACGTATCAGCCAACAGACAAATCTCAGCATGGCACAGTATGACATAGTTCTCACCGTCCTTTACAATTTTCACGAATGCACTCTCTTCTGAACACTAAACACGCAAAACATAGCAAAATACAATTTCAACAAATAACTTTTTTTCTGCTCCACTAAAGAAATTATGTATTCAATCACACAAGAAATCGTTTGCAGCAACACTTTCTGACCTACTCAGATACACACTTGAATTAAACCTCGACCAGCAGGAATCACCAGGATCGGTCCAGCTTCTCAATTGTAAACACTCCTTGCCCTCACACAAAGATATATGTCCCTACCTCATTTGTGCAATGGACGAGGTCGCATGATTAGAACCACCAAACTTAGCAGACAAATTAAAATACAGTCCATTCAACACTTTATCTATCTTTGGATCTTAAGTTACATCCAGCCCGAGACAACTTCAACTTATCCACTTTAAGCATATTCACACCTATACCACAACTATCCTCATTGCGTCACACTGTGCAATCGCTGCAAAATACCACAAGCTTGACATTAACAATTACAACGTGCAACCCTAATAATACTCACAACTCTGCTCCTATAACTCTTTTTCGAGCAGCTGGAACTCCACAAATCCTCTGCATCAAACCACGGGCCTCAAGGACTAGGATTTGGGCAAATCTAAATGGGATGCAGTAACTTATTTTGCTTCAGTAGCTAACCATTTGACCATCTGATAGTGTGCTGTGCCTTGAAACTTAGGGCCCGATGTAGGTAAATCTCATTTACCGACTCTAGAATACCGAATTTTACCGATTCGGTAGTCTAGATTCGGTAAATGAGATGTAGGAAATAATTCGGTAATTTTTACCGAATCGGTATTTACCGATTCGGTAATTGCCATTGCTTCCTATGGGCCTTGAGGCCCATAAGAATCAATGGCAATTACCGGATCGGTAAATACCGATTCTGTAAAATTACTGAATTGTCAAGGGGACAGGGTGTCACTTTCACACCCTGTTGCACCCCTGATTCTGGCTTGTGTGCCATGTGGCACAGGTTTACATGCACAGATGTGCATGTACACTGGAATTCGTTATTTACCACTAAATATTATTTTGTGGTAAATAAAGAATTCTTAAGGGCCTCACTGTTTTCATTGCCACCTTCATCTAGATTTACAGATTCAGTAAATTTACTGATTCGGTATTTTACCGAATCGGTAAATTTACCGAATCGGTAAATTTGCAGCCTCCTACATCTCAATCTCCAAATACCGGTCGGTAACGGCCGTTACCGACCGGTATTTGGCGACCTACATCTGGCCCTTAATCTCTTAGTCAATTCAGCAAAGATTTTACCCCATTGGTCATATGCACATTTTATAGCTTCCTGAAGCACTGGAAGGGAGTGTTGATCAACATTGCATTTCTAACCTGTAAGCCAGTGTGACACCACAATAAGGACGAGAAACTGTTAAAAGTGGTTAAGAAGGGTTTATTTTGGATTTCCAATCAAACTAATATAATGCAGACCAGAGTTAAGTTCAGTAAATGCAGGAATACAAAAGGTAAACTAAAATATCTCATCAGGAAAAGGCATTACAGAATACCATATCAAATTGAAATATTAATAGTTGTATAAACACAGGTTAATGTAAATAGAGGCTCAATGAAGAAACTCTGAAAAGGAAGTTCCCTCTCCTAACTTTGATTAGATATAAGCTCATCTAGAAGGAATCTCAAAGTTGGGAGCCCAGGACAAAGAAAGAAAAGTGTCAGCATGATCAGACTTCAGTAGAAGTTGGAAACAAAAGGAAATTTGATGTTCAGGATAAAGCTTCGAACTTGCAAAAGTAGGTCAAGAAGAGCTGTGTGTACCTCTCATTGTCTAAAGTGAATCTGCATCTGCTCTACCTACAACTGTGTATACACCAATTTATGAAGTAACAAGAAATTTTGAACATTCTTAACTCTCTCACACCACCAGGGACCAATCAGTTCACTGCTTGAATGCATCTGCAACATCAGTTCAGGTTCACACCATGTCAAACTACAACTTTGGTCCTTAACCTTGAACATCTTGCCATTTGGAACATGATGAACAGTAGCCTCTTTCAATCATTGTTCTCCGCGTTCACTGCCAAGTTTCTTCTCAGGCCTCTTAATCAGTCGTCTAATGCAGACAATGAGCCTTTCTCTAGCTAACAAATATCATACTAATAAACCTGCAAAGTAAAGAGAAAACCAGCTGGCAAAGCAAAACAGATTTTAACTGAGGCCTTTTGTTAGGCTAACTTTATTTAACCATTTAGTGTGCACTTTGAATACATGGCTATACATACAAGTGTAAACTTTAGGAGTAAATGTAAAATGTTGGTAAATGAGTACATGTTTACATATGCAACATAACTTTCAAAATAAATGCAATATAGCTTGAAAAAAGTGTAAATGTAAATGTGAATTGCACCTCTTCATAATCAAGCTAAACATTAGTGCACACGCTTATAAATCTCTAGTTTCCACAGTGAATACATTTCATTAATGCATTTAATGACATTATAAATAAGGCTCCCTGTTTTCTGTTTTCACTGATTTTTACAGATAATACAGACAGAAAACCATGTATTTTCTTGTCTGTAATTATTTTTAAATGTGGATAAAAATGGAAATTGGTTGCTTTTTGAGTGATTCTAAATACACCTTGCCATAACTGTCAGGCCAATAATCGTGTGGATTGATAGGTAAGGGGGTTAAAAAAGAAAGGAACTTAAATAAAGAGGCTTAAACAGCAGTAGATATGCACAAGGCTGATACTGAAATGCGCATATTTTCATATAAGTGCATTGAATTATCTTCTGCAAGTGTTCATATCACTGAAACCTGGAAGGCATTCAAGCATGAATGCATATTTAATGGTTAAATAAATGTGAAAATATACCAGTTTCAGCTTTACTTTTTTCACAAAACCCATAATAAATATGGATAAATACAGATAAAGTTGACAAGAAATAAATATGGATAAATACAGACGGAAATGACAAAAAAAATACCATAAAACCGGGAGCCCTAATTATAAATCATGTTTATGAGTTAAGGCACACAGTAAATATAATTTCAATTGCTTATATATAATTTGCACTTCTGTAGCGTAAGAGGATGAAGTCTAAATTGTGCTGCTGTAATACTATGCATTAAGTTATAAGTGTATACAATCAAGTAGATGGAAATATTTTCAGTGACATCCTAAGAACATATTGTTCCCCTGGTAATCGAGGAAGACCATTCGCCACTAGAGTAGTCTCTGGTGAGAGTGGCTGTCCATTGATAAAGTATGATACAGAGGGTGGCCTGTGAGGCCTTGACATACATTTCCATATGATTCCCTGGTCCTGGTAAGAATATAGGTAAGCATATATAACTGTTTGGCTCCCCAAAGGAGTGGGGAAAAAGTTCCCAGGGTGGGAGTCCATGATAGTCTTAACAGTCTTGACTGTTCTTTTGGTAATACTGACTGTGGTTAAGGAGGATGCAGATGAGGCGAGTCCAGCTTTGCCTCAGTCTCATGATCACAAACAGTGAGGGAACATATGGGTTATGCTACCACTTACTCATTTTATCTGCATTGAACCACATCCTGTGTGGTCACTGCTTCTAAAGCAGGTTACTATTTTGAGTCATCGTTTTAACGTTCCAAGATGGCCGCCACATTTAGGAGCAACGTCCTTCATCTTTGATTGGTACAGCAATTATTCACTATACAATGCTATATCGCTATTCCAAGAATGGCTGCTAAATACTACATTCCTTTTTCACCTATTCCTAATTTCAAGTCCAAGGCCACACCATGAATGTAAGACTGTGTCCGTGAATGGGTAAATGAGTACGTAAGTGTGAGTATGAGTTACAGAGTGCATGCCTGATGAGGTATTACGTACCTAAACTCATTAGTAACTGAGGAGGCATTTTCAGGTTTAAGCCAGATGGACTGGCATTGTCTAGGTCTGTTTTGCTTTGGGATCAAATGTCAACCTTTCAAATGATCTTCCTGTTTATGTCACCTATATTTATGTATCTGTTGATACTTTTATGATGATTATTTTATTGCACGGTATATGAATAAATACAATCTATTGCTATATAACATGCCAATACCATTGTAATAGAATAACATAACTACACATAACTGTGAAAAATGTTTAAAATTAAAAATAAAGAAAGGCTACACATACTTCGTCATTTTCTACATGTACAATGTGTCTGTTGTCTGAAATTTAGTTGCGTCTGAATGGCAACATGGTTGTAGAAACAGTTTACCTCTTGGGCCGCCCATCTGAATTTGGGTTAAACTGATACAGTCATAATCTAATTTACAAACCTGCACGTCTACACTGAAACCGAGAAAATGTATCTATCTGCTACCATAAGTGAATAACTCCAATTGTGATTCCTGTTGGACTTCTTTCACCAAGCTCGTAAACCAATTTAATTTCAGTGCACTCTGTAAGCCAGGAAAGACATCAAGCTATTAATTTTAGAAAGGCTTGAAAGTAGAGCAGCACTTATGTTTTTTTCTGCATGATCTTTTGTTCATATTTGCGCAACCCAAATAATGATTCTTCAAATTATGACTTGAAAGGACAAACAGAACAGAAAGTAAGAGTGTGTTTATATATCAGGGGCCGAATTCACATAGCCATTTTTGGTGGAAAAACTTTTTTTTCATGGGCAAGAATGGCACCCGTCATGTACCCACAAAATGATACTTAGCAGTAATAAACACACCATGCACCGCTTAACTGTGAACAGCGATTGCATACAAGTTCACATGGATGAACAGCAAGAAGAGGGGGGCAAATTAAGGTGTTGAATGCTTTCAAAATTTGTGAACGTCCATAAACCTGGGAATTTTAAAACATTCACAAATTCCTCGCTGACCCTTTCCCACCATGGGCATGGTCGTAGATTTTCTCCAGGAAAGTGCAGGAGCAATACCAAGTAGAATAGAATAGGAAGGGTAATCAAGCACCACAGTCTTCGAGGGAGGTGTAGTGTAAATGTTTTCTCTGCATGTTAAATGTTTTCCTCATGGAGAAAATGAATGAAATGAAATAAATGTGCAATTTCCCTGCGAAGGTACTTTTTCCTGTGCATAGCTGTACCCTGTGCGCAATTATGTGCTGGGAAAATAATATTATAAAAAAAGATAACATGACTTATTCAGTAGAATGGCTGGAAAGCTGTGGCTGACCCACCTTACACTTGCCAGATATTATGGGACAGGGGAAATGGCAATTCTGTTCCTGTGCAAAGGATTACAGTCTTATCAAATACCTCATCACAGTCCTTCGACAGAGCACTTTTGTCGAAGTGGGTTAGTCCTTACCCTGGAGAGAGACTGTCAGCTTGGTCCATACCAATGACATCTTTGATATATGGTGTTCTGGTGCGGATTTGTGCATTTCAAAACCGCAACAATCCAATTAATTCTGCTTTATTGTCAGGCTGAAAGGCTGGCTAGGGTAAGCCCCCCAAAAACTCAGGATCGTACTTTTTGCTAACACATTCAAGACTGAATAAAGTTTGAACAATTGTGTGGATTTGCCGGACGAACTTCCAGACATAACATTGACACACAGACCTGGTCCTCAGCTGCCCTCCATCAAACAGAAAGGACAACATTGGTGCGCAAATGTCATCATACCAGAAATAACAGTGTTGAAAAGTGCTGTATCAACCTATTTGTAAAGTAAGAAGCAAGCTGTAAGACTTTGTAAACTAGTCACTGTGTTTTTGATATTCTTTTCAAAACCAGATCAAGCACCCTTGATGCATAAAGTGGGGGGTGCCAAGAAAATGAACCAGACTTCTGGAAGCAACAGCTAAACTGAAGTTTCCAACCCACCTGCAGAAAGGCCATCCTCTAGTCAGGTTGTCTTTAGTGCAGATTCGTTTCTTTGCACTAAAGAAGAGTGGCGGTGTCACCCCACTGCTTTTGGAGCATTGTAAAAGAAAAAAATAAAATGATAACAACTGTTGTTATTATCGTTTTATTTTTAGTATTTTGCAGTCAGGTTAGAGCGGGGTGGGGCTGGGCTCCTGTGATGTGGAGGGAGGAGGAGTGGTTGCTGCACCTTAAGTGCGCATGACGGTTTGGCCGCCGTCCTGGGCTGGCCAAACAGTCATGTGCACTTTGTATGTTCTCCACTGGGCTGTAATGCAAAGCCTGGGTGGAGAACATGCACAGGCTGTCAGTCTTCATCTGAGTGCCAAACCACAGTGCTCAGACCTATCTGGAGGCTGCTGTCATGGTGACAGCAGCGTCATGATTGGCTTAGGGGAGCCTGGGTGCTGCCAGTAGCCAGCAGAACAGCGAGGATGAAGAAGAGGCTGCGCCACGGACCAGCGATGAGCAGTTAACAATTTTTTTCCTAATTCCCCCTTCCTGCCCCGGCCCCCTTGCCAATGTTATCGACAAACCACCACTGCTAAAGATTCCATTTTCAGACAATGCTTTCAAAGGGTTTCATGCCGATGCAAGCTCTGAGGTGGAAGTATCACTTATGTCTCGTTTTACTCATTGTGAGAAATTGACTGCAGTATCGAAGTTTAAATATTAACTTGCAGTTTTGTAAACTCCACAGTATTGACTACCAACAAATCCTAAAGGTAAGTAGATGTGATGTAAAGGCTAGATAATATATACTTTCTAATGTATGCTTACCTTGATGACATGTTGGTTGTTTACATTATAGAGCTGCTACATGTGCAGGATGATATTCCTCACCTCAATATTGTGGCCTGGAGGCAAATTTACTGGATGTGGGCACCTTCTTAGTCAGAGTCAGTGCTTTATTTGTAAAATAATAAGTGCCAGTGGCGAAGGTTTTTCTTGGAGCCAGGACTGAAGAATGTTGGCATGCCAAATATCAAGGCTGCTTTGTCTGGATTCTACCTCGTGACTCTTTGTTCCCACACCAAACACTCCCTGTCCCTTCCTTTCCCACCAGCAGGCTTCTTTGTATCCCTGCTTTCTCCTTTTGTCACTGTTTTTCTTACTTTCTCTTAATCCTCCTTGCCTCCATTTTATGCTTTTCTCTCTTGCTCTGGCTCAATTTTCGATGAGGGAAAGTAAGTGCACATCCCCCAAAAAAGTGCTGGTGGTTGGGCTCCACCTACAACTACCGGCTCAAATTATGCACTGTGCAGAATACTTGCTCTTAGCACCTTGAAAGAGATACAAGCATAAAGAGTGGCAAGTCCTTTCCACAAAGCATTGATCTATGAAGACATATGGTCTGCATTTAGCTTCCTTTATGGAATTCTTCCAGTATGTTTCTCTAAAAATGGCTGTTGCGAGTAAGAACCTGATACAGCTCAGAGTGGAACATGGCAGCTCTGGTTTTTCCTGATGTTGATTGATGTATACAATGTATTCCTTCTTTCTCTGCCGCACCCTATCTTCTCTCCCTGTTTCTTTTATTATCAGCCTACATTTCTCTGTCAGGAGTTTTTTATCCCGATGAGGATTACAAGCACAGACTCCTTCTCGACAAATTGGCATTAGCTGGCACTTGCTGACCTCCAAAACCCACTTCTCAAACATGTTGAGCGCAATCGGGGGCTACTTTTCATTAATGTGGATTCTGTTGTTTTCAGTATTCTCTGTGTCATTAGTGGTAAACAGCCTGCAAATATTCTTGAGTCTCACTGTAACATTGGCTTCTCCCTCAGACCACATGGACAAGGCTTAAAAACCTCAGTGACTCCAATGTGATATTTTCATAAGCTTACAGCATGTCCAACAAGGGACCAGGATCTCCCTTGAACTTCCCACTGTGTAATGAAACCGTCTAGACTGGTACTTTCTTAAGCATCTGACCATTGTAGGAGATACCCTTGAAGTCAGAAAACACACCCTTTCCTCATGTCACTCCTGTTTACCATAGGAAGAGGCTCCTGTTTGAGGTTTTTTTCTGCTGGGATAAAGATGAAAAGTTAGATGATCTGAAAAGTGATATGGTCAAAGGAAAAGTAGATATAGCATTGCCCTGTGTCATTGACAAACTACTTAAATTGATTTTTTTTTATGACAACCCTAAGATCGGACAGCCATGCCGGCAATGAAGTAGACTTTTAAGCTTTCAAGTAAATTTACATATACAATTCAACAGTGGACATATATGTGTACACTTCTGTACTTACTATCTGGAGCCCATATAGCTATTGCACCGAACTATCAACCTATTTTGGTTTGTGATGTGGGGCATGTAGAGACTTATGAGTATCTGGCTTTGGTATTACTCATACATCTGATTTATCCTTTTTTGATTATGGGTTTATTGTTATTATTTTGGCTTTTAACAATTTGATTTGTAGTATTATTTTGTAATTCTTCGCAATTTTGAGCATATTAACATTGCTCTGCAACTGTGAGTCTTTGATTAAGATATTCCTTTGTAATGTATTGTGGATCCCTATTTCCCCCTGCCAACATCTTTTTAAGGCAAATTGTTGTATTCAGTATTGTAGTAATGTATTAATATGGATGTGCTGTTTTTAGTATTTTACTTAAAGTTGTTAATGTTTTGTAATTTATCACAATATGGGCCTGATAAAGCTCTCATATGAGCGAAACACAGTGACTGTCTATAGTGTATCATTTTATGAAGAATGAATAAATAAAGGATATTTTAAATGACTCTGGTGTAGAGCATCTTGAAACATTAATGTTTGGACTTTTGAGAACTGAAACAGGACACAAAATTGGACGTATATTATCATTGCCTTTCTGTTCTATTGTATGATTTCAAATTCTAGGCTGCTGGACAGCTAACCTAGGTAGGCGTGCAATGATTTGATGTGATTTACGTAAGGGTGTTACTGGTGGTGAGGTGTCTCAGGCTTTAGCTGTCCTATTTTTGATTTAATAAAGATAAGGAGGCCTGCATTCGACCTGTAAAAGACCTGTAAAAGACATGGAATCTGGAGGACTTCATTTAAACACCATACTATAATTTTAACCCTTGAGAGATTGAAGGACTGGGCTATTCTAAGGCCCAGCGGTGCAAGGGGACAACACCTGAAACCTTCGTGGGTTACCTGTTCCGGCGTACAAATAACAGAGACACGGGACACTTCCTTCGGCGTCAAAGATCGAGGTTTATTTACTGCAGGGAACACAGAAGTCACAAGAAGTACATCACATGTAGGTTCTAGGAGACCGCTTCAAATTGCTAAAGTGGATCGCTCCTTTTATACAGTATTTGGTCATTGCACAACATGGTGAACAAAAGGTTACAATTCAGTTCCCACAGTAAACTTCGAAAGGTCGCTTTCATGTATTCAGGGTCCGGAACATAATTACAATAGCATCGCCGGTTCCCAACTGTGAAAGTACATCATCTCACCATTAGTACATTCCATTCCGGCTGTAAATGAATTAAGGAAGAGTCAGAAACAGGTGCAAGGGAAGACAGAAAACAGCTAGAAAAAAGGTGTAGGGGCAATATCGGAAGCACGATTGCAAGATCAAAGAAGACATGCCTAATGCATGCACGGCTGAAACAATAGACCGGCACGGCAAGATGAGCCTCGAGCGGGGCCATCTGCCTTTGCAGTGTCATTCCCCTCGTCATAAAGACACCCTCAAAGAAACACGTGTCTTCCGCAAGAGTTTGGGAATCCCAGGGTCACGAAGCGGACAGTGTCAGTTCGCTGGCTACTTGAGGGCAAGAAACAAAATGGATGCGGTATCTAAAATGGAACCCGTGGGTTCAGATGAAGAAACCGACGAATAAGATGAACGGTTCAAGTTAGCGTAGCGAAAACGCGTACACCCACTAAACTCGTCATTTGCGGTTCATAGATACCAAACTGGTCCATATTCGAACGAGTCAAAAACACCACTTATATTTGTCACGGAACCTCAGAGACTCCTTTTGCCCTCATGTAGGCAAGCACTAGTCGATATCAGAATCAATCTCGATATTCATCAGATCATTCAGATGCTGCTGCAACATTATTCTATCCATCAGTGCTTCCTTGGTGACAGATGGCCGTCTTATACACGTCGTAGCACAGAGGCCACATAAGGCAGGACCACACTGTACACAAAGACAACACGTGAACAGAAATGCTACAACAACCCCAATGATCATCAGAATCTTCCAACCCCACGTCGTCATCAGGCCCCAAAACCATCCTAGTAGCGTCCAATCACCTACGTCCACGTGTATGGACTCGGAGATCTTATGCAACTTCGAGATGGCTTGATAGACAGTTGGAGCGTTATCAGGGATGAAAATGCAGCAACTCGAATGGATCACCTTACATACACCACCTCTATCTGCAAGGACAACGTCTAAAACCATACGATTTTGTAACGTCATGAGCCTATCCGCCTGAAGCTCTGCTGTTATATTACCAAGGGCACTTGCAGTGATATTAGCAGTCGATTCCACCACTCGAGTCAACTGTCTCAGGTTCCTACTATTGATCATAGGACCCTAAAATGGCAAGAAACCCTTAAAGAAGTCTCCTGCTTCTTGACCGGCAGTGTCTTCTTCGCTAATCACGCCTCTCACAACTCTGGTCTTGTGATAATCCGACCCAACTGTAGAGGTCGGCGGCAACAGATTCTCAATATAACAGGTGCCCGAGAAGTCACGAGGCAACCATGTATATGCGCGGTCATAACACACAAAGTACGTAACCTTGGCAGTCAAAAGAACAGGGGAAGAGGCTGTAGGTAAAACATACGTTTCAGTAAAGGCACTCCTCCCAAGCTGAGCTCGCGGACCTCGGCCAAGTCCTTTCAAACAGAAGTTACCAAGATGGGGTACGATCCAGATCGGAGACGAGCTTTTAAGCTGCCGATCACCCACTGACGTGCTATACTCAGCCTCACTCAGATCTCTGTATGCTCGCACCTCTTCCTCTGGAATAAGCGATGCGTCAAAAATATCTCTATCTAAATCGGCAATTGCTCTTGCCAAAGGCTTGTGGTACGGGCCAGGACCATGATCTGCAGTGCGTGGCTCTCGGTGGGGGTAGGAATCTAGTGCGCTACGAAACATAGTTTGAAATGCTCGAGCTGACCCCTGGGAACTATAAGGAAGAACCAAGTACGGGATTCCCCTATCCATGGTATGTGGCATTAAACCACACACCCAGCAGTTGGTAGTATTCATCACCAACTGATGTTGATGAAGAAGCTAAACAAAGGAATTTTTCATGCATTCCGCACGTCTAACCTGTTCGTGTTGAGGCAGGGGATGAAAGGAATGTGGAGAAATAGTGGGAATAGATTTTGGTATAGAAGAAGAAGTAGGTAAAGCAGAAGGCAATAACGATTGTATTCCATCCACCAACAACGTGGAAACAGTCAAAAACAGCAGAAACACCTGAAATAGAAAGCATTTAGTTTGTACGACCCTGTGTAGTACCGATCTTTGCACTAAAGTCTTCTCCACTTGCGACAACTTTGAGAATTCCATCCTCTAAAAACCGTCCGCAACGTTCTTGATGCACTTCGTTCTGAGTAGCGATTATCAATCCCCAGGAGTTCCTAGGAATCAACAAAAGTACCGACCTAGTGTCAGGAACCTGCTAAACAGAAGGAAGTACCCGCACGGCCCTACGGTCAACCCGGATGAAAGGTTTTCTGAAATCAAACATTCAAGTGTAATACAAAATCTCCTAGCTGTGGAAAAACACACGTGGAAAAGAACTCAAGGATTAATAGAGGCTGCAATTGTTCAAAATGTTCAAGATGATAATGAGGGGGTGACGTGAAAAAAAAAGGGGGAAGAAGCAAAAAGATATTTATTAGTCTTTGGTATGAGAACGAAGAAAATATCTACTTATTCCAGGAGAATTCTGTTCTTCAAATAATTGTTCAGATTGCGGAACAGAGTCCTGTCGGTCAGATGACAGTTCAAGTTTTGAGTTTCCCAATGATGAAGGTTCAACAAAGTTATCTGATTGCACTGAAGTGTCTCCTACAGGCTGAGCATCACTGAACGGCACAAATTTCACCGGACTTTCGGTTTCCGTTGCGGCAATGCCTGTTCTCACCCACGAGTCTGCTGGTAAAGGTATAGGCACCTTCTTTGTATGGGTGGCATGCACCCAGTTTTTGCGACCCTCCAAACGAACTGCAGTTCTCGTGGCGAGAAGAACTTGGTAGGGTCCCACGAATCTCGGCTCCAAATTCCGCTTCCGACCAAAATTTCTGGTGACCACCCAGTCACCCGGTTGGAGCCGATGTCCAGGACCCTCTGTCTGTGCCGGCAGTGCTTCAAAGACCTGTTGATGAATTAACCTCAGTTTAGCAGTCAGATCATGAAGATAATCAATTAACATTGGGTACTCAAGACTGTCGAAGGACCTAGGTCTAGGGACCCCCCAAATGTTTGCAGGACGGCCGAACACAATCTCATATGGACTAAGCCCTACTCGAGAGTGTACAGTCGCCCTGGTTGACAAGAGAGCCAGAGGCAAGGCATCCGGCCATGACAGACCAGTCGTAGCTTGAATCTTAGCAAGTTTTAGTTTCAGAGTGCCATTGTACCCTTCCACTAAACCTGCTGACTGGGGATGATTGGCGCTGTGGAATTTTTGTCGAATTCCAAGGCCCTTACACACACTCTGCATCACACTCCCCACAAACTCACTTCCGTTATCTGACCATACAATCCGTGGCATTCCATACCGAGGAAAGTATTCCTTCAGTAGGACTTTCGCTGTGGACAAGGCAGTATTATCTTTCAGAGGATAGGCCTCAATCCATCTGGAGAATGCGCAAACCACAACTAAAACGTACTTCAGATTATTACATCTCTCCATATGGATAAAGTCCAGTTGGATAACCTCAAAGGGACATGTAGAAGGAGCAAAATGGCCAGGTGGGGTACGAGTGCCCTTGCCAGGATTGTACATCATACATACCATACAATTCTTAACCACTCTCTCAGCACACTTAGCAATACCATCATTCTACCATACAGGGGACAGCAACTTGCATAATATGTGACAAGCGTGAGCCATAGTCACAACGGCTAGCACATATGCATCCGGTAACATCCATCTCTGATTTTCCGACAAATCAATCCAACATCCATGAGCATCTAACTTTCCAGTGCTTTCTTTCCACTTAGTCTTTTCAGTTTCGGTGGCCTCATTCTGAATCGCTTTCACACTTTCAACAGTGTCCTCACACATACCAGTTTCTGCAGGCCACCTCACTGAACTCGTAACATACATTCGGGTTGCAAGATTTCTAGCTGTCTCTTTAGCAATCTCATCCGGAAACGCATTACCACGACCAACGTCATCCGTCACTTTCCGATGCGCACTGCATTTAATAATCGCCACCTGCTTAGGCAATGTAAGTGCGTCTAAAAGATCGTTCACGAGCTGTCCGTGTTGGATCTTTGTGCCATGCGATGTCATGAAGCCTCTCTCTCGCCACAGTCGACCAAAGCTATGTGCAACGCCAAAAGCATATTGACTATCGGTAAACACATTCACTCGCTTTCCCTTAGACAAAACACACGCTCTCGTCAACGCAATCAACTCTGCCGCCTGTGCGGAATTCTGATTCAATCTCGCAGTTTCCACAACCGTACTCAACGTTACCACAGCATACGCAGTCTTCACATCACCATTTGGCAACTTAAAACACGAACCATCAACATACAAAGTACCATCGGGATCTGCCAATGGAGTGTTTTTTAGGTCAACACGACCCTTCATTTCTTCCTCAGTTCGCAAATAACAATCATGTGGTGGTACATCATCTGATTCCATATGAGTTGGCAACAACGTTGCCGGATTTAAAACATTGCAACGTTTTATTTGAATATGACTTGCCAAAAGCGTCAACTCGTAACCGGACAACCTTGCGCTTGTCAAGTGTTGAGTTTTTGTACGATTCAAAAGAGTGTCAACTGCATGCGGAACCATCACCGTAAGCATATTATCCATGACCAATCCTGCAGATTGTCGAATGGACACCGCAGCTGCCGCTGTTGCTCTTAGACAACTCGGCAATGCTCTAGCTACTGGGTCCAAGGTCGAGGAAAAATATGCACATGGACGCTGCTTACCACCAAATTGCTACGTCAAAACACTCAACGCACAACCCTCTCTCTCGTGAACGTATAGTGTAAACGGCTTGCTGTAGTCAGGGGTACCTAACACAGGAGCCGAACACAACGCATCACGCAATTCAGAAAAACTTTTCTGACACTCTTCAGTCCATGGCAAAGGAGTTGGAACATCCTTGCACGTAAGGGCTACCAATGGTTTCGCTAGCAATGAAAAATTTGGAATCCATTGCCTGCAGTATTACGTGATACCTAAAAAGGCACGCACATCTCTCTGAGTTGGTGGCACAGTCATTCGAGCGATTGCCGCAATTCTCTCTGGGGTCAACCTTCTTTTCCTCCTTTGACAATAGGTGACCTAGATAGGTTACTTCTTGACAACAATATTGCAATTTAGAAGGTGACACCTTATGATGTAACTTTTACAAAAAACAACGGCCCTTGGCACAAAAATTGGGACTTGTAATAACTATAGGCCACGATGTGCGCTATAACGGCAAAAAAGTCCAGCCGGACTTGCAAATTTATTCAATAATTCAATAGTCAGTTTGAAGAACAATAAAACAGTGGGACACAGTCCTGTATCCGCAACGCTTACATAAACTTGGAGACAATACAAACACATGGGATATATCAGGCAAGTAACCAGAAAATGGAGCAAGAAAAGAAACTCTACAATGTACTTGCTTCACATATGTGGGGAACAAAACAGATTATGCACATAATAGTGAACTAGTGTTAAGCCCACATATCATGTCGACGGCGTTTCGATCCATTCAAGAATGGTGGATCATCATCAGGACTACCATTGTTTGCCTGAATGAAAGCCTGCAAAAACGTAAACAAGGGGAACATATAACAAGGAATTAGACTTCTGTGTATCACTTGAATTGTTTCTAGAGTTAGAACTCATACCATGCTCTTAAGGTGTTGCTACATCATACATGTGAGAAGTGTCACGCAGCCTGTGCTAGGCATCCACGACGCAATGTGGTAAAACCATGCGACAAAAAAGGTGTGCAGTAATAATTGAATTGCAAGTGTGGCACACGTGTTTTAATGGGTAATTTTATAATGGCATAGTGTGGAAGTGTGGCTCACAGGCCTAAGTGAATAAGGCTGAATTGGGCATCAGTGAAAGTGAACCAAGAGGGGAAGCGATGAAATAATTACATTAGGACGAGGAGAGCTGACACAATAAGTCCAAAAGCGCTGGGATGGAGTTGTACACAGCTGGTTAGCCGTGCTTGTGCCTAGGTGAGAATTGCGAGTGTCAGTTGATGAGTTATAATAAAACCCTTCCAAGACTAAAATCATAAAGGAGGGCTTACCGAGTACCCAGGAGGGGATGGAGCAGGGGGATCGGCACCGCAGTTAAAAAGATCTGGGGGTGTAACACGGGAGCATCAGAGTACTGTAGTAATCATAAGGATAACTGATGCACAAAACCAATAAGTCCGGGGTGGCGCTTACCTGGAAGTAAGTTATTAAGGTAGTGCTGCAGGGATCTTGGTAGCGCTACAGCTGGGGGCGATACTTTATGGCAGTAGCCGCTTAGAATTGAGGATGACCAGGGATGCGGCGCGTCTCAAATTGGAGGCACGGTTCTGTGAAGCCGGTGGAAGTCCAAGGGAGTGGGGGACCTAGGTTGATAAAAACAATTCCCAGTTAATGCCGCCAACTGTCGGGTTGCCATGCGGCGCGAGGAGGAAGAGACTTACCCGCGGTTGCGGCTGTGGGTAGAGCTGAGTAGCTTCCTGCACTACGGGGGGGAAAGGAAAACCTTAGCGACCCCGAGGAGGCTGAAATTGGCGTGAGAAGGCGGGCGGTGGAGCGGGGCTTACCTTCGTCCTCGATGGAACGACAGGAGACGTCCCGGTGCACGATCCCGCCGTGGAGCGTCTAGAGGAGGGCGGGCTCGGCGGATATGGATAGTATCGGCCATGTTGGGAGGGGATATTGGGCGAATAGGTCCGCCATCTTGGAAAGCGTAATACTTGATGACTAAGTGGCGAGATTTGGACGAATAGAGCTACCATTGTGGAAGGGGTAAAGAGAGGGAAGGAAGGCAAGGCTTCCAATATCAACCATAGTTGTGAATGTGAATTGAGAAGGTGGTGTACGGTAATAAAACATCGTGCGTAAGTGAAGGTCTCATACATGCAGGCGCTGTGTGATACACATTCTCATGCTATTGTACATGGTATCATGGAGAGAATAAGGAACCATCATTGTAATTTACATTTGACCCGACAGTTAATGTACCATCATTGAAGCCAGGGAACCATTGGCCATTAGTACTGTTGTTCATAGCAGTGAGGTCCAATCCTCAGTGCGGTTCAGGCCATTATGAATACTGTCAAAAAGGAGAATCATTTTCAGTTCCTCTTTGTTGAGCAGAAGTCCAATATCTCCTCCGCGTGGTGGTAGTTTCACACTCTTCAAGACAGTCCATTTAAGTTCATTGTCTAAGTGTCCTTTGGCACAGAAGTGGTCCACCAGCAGGGCGTTGGGGGTTTTACATCGGATCCTGCTGCGATGTTGACCAATTCTTGTCTTGACTTTCTGCCTAGTTTGGCCAACATATACAAGTTTGCAGGGACATTGGATTAGGTAAATAACATCCGTACTGTTACAGTTCGTGAAGTTTCTACTTCCAATTGAGACTTTAACAAAGACAAAAGATTTACCCTCAATAGTGAATTCGCAGACATTACATGAACCACATTTTGCATGTCCTACCAGTGGAGTTTGGGTCCAAAGAGAATCAATAGTACTTAGATTTGGGGGGCTCGGAAGAGCAGCGCGAACCAAATGATCTTTGAGATTGGAGCTCTTTTTATATGCAAACAGTGGCCGGTCAAATTGCAAGATGCCTGCATTAAGAACGGGCCAATGTCTCAGAATACTTTTTTTGAGCTCATTGGATGAAGGAGAAAAAGTAGTAACACAGGTCAGTCTTGTGACTGATTCCTTACTTTTGGGAGACAAAAGTGCTTCTCTAGGACAGTACCAGGCACGTTTAGCAGACGTTCTTACTAATCTGTTAGGATACCCTCTTTGTCTGAGTTTGGTTGATAGAATAGCTGCCTCTCTGAAGTAGTCCTCCTTGGCATAGCAATTCCTTCTAATGCGGAGGAACTGGGAGTAGGGTAGTGAATCTCTAAGGGCTCTGGGGTGATTGCTGTTGTAGGCTAGCAGTGTATTCCTCTCCGTGGGTTTGCGGTGTAGTTTAGTGTAGATATGTCCATCCAGATGGTATATATTGAGGTCCAGAAAGGGGATGGACTCAGTCTCAATTGTGCTGGTAAATGTGAGCCCGCAACAGTTATTATTTAACCAATGGATAAACTGGTTTAAGTTAGCCACATCACTATTCCAGATTAGAAAAATATCATCAATATAGCGCTTCCAAATCACGATATTTGATGAAAAGGGGTTGGAAGCTGATAGAATAGAGTTGGACTCTATTTGGTCCATGAATAGTATGGCCAGGTTGGGGGCAAAAACCGCCCCCATGGAAGTCCCCTTAACTTGTTGAAAATATTGTTGGTTAAAGCAGAAGACATTTTTTGTTAAACAAATTTCCAATAGTTGAAGTATGAAAACAGTAGGCATGCGATGTGGTCTGGGTCTGGTGTCTAAAATATCCCGTATAACCAAAAGGGCAGCAGTCTGGGGAATATTCGTGTACAAGGACTCTACGTCCATTGTACAAAGTAGCTGGTTGCCTGCACTGAAGGGTAATTCCTCTACAAAATTGACCATGGCCATGCTATCTTTGACATAACATTGGGTGTCTGGTACAAAATCTTGGATGAAGTAGTTAACGAACTCATCCAAAGGCTCAAGGATCGAGCCACAGCCGGATACAATTGGGCGGCCAGGCGGTGCTGTAATGCTTTTATGCACTTTGGGTAAAGTGTACAGTACTGGTATGTGTGGAGACTTAGTATTAAGGAATTGGTGCTCTTTCTGATTGATAATCCCAAGATCTAGTGCTTCTGTGGTTATTTTTAGGATAATAGTTTGAAGCTCCTTAGTGGGATTAGATGGAAGTTTCGCATAGTGGTCAGTATTGGCCAATTGTCCTAGGATTTCAGCGGTATATTCGTCCCTGTTTTGAAGGACAATCCTTCCACCCTTATCTGCGCTTTTGATGACAAGGTTTTCCAGGTTTTTGAGTGAGTTGATGGCTTTCTTTTCTTCCAAAGGTAGATTATAGGGAATAAATCTTTTTTTGGTTTTTAAGGTGTTGAGGTAATTGTTGACCAGTTTCTCAAATGTAATCACCTCTGGGGGCACCATGGAAGCAGTGGGTAGGAAAGTGGAGGGTGGTCGGAATGGGGTATTAGATACAACCAAGGGAGAGGGATTCAGTTGGAAAAATGCATCCAAGCGTACCTTCCGATAAAATCTTAGAAGTTCCGTTTGGAGCTCCAAGACATCAGTACGAATAGTCGGTACAAAAGAAAGGCCTTTGCTGAGCAGTGAGGTTTCTACACAGGAGAGATTATGTCTAGACAGATTAAATATGGGAATAGCTTGTGAGTCAGACATTGTGGGTTCTACCATTTGTAAAATTTCTGCCTCGTCTGTCGTTCCCCTGGAGGGTTGTGCCACCGAGGCAACCGTTTGCCTCGGCCCTTGGCAGGAGTGTTGGATTGGCCCCTGTCTAAAAAATTATTCCTGTTTTGAGGGGGGTGTCGATTCGAGGGACCAGAGTTATCACTGGAGTCTGAGTTCTCAGATAAGTCAGCAGAGGAATCGGAGAACCCTACCAATGTTTGGCGTTGGTTGAATCTGCCCCAGGGTCTTGAATTGCGGGGATTGGAGTATGCGCGTTCCAGGTAAAAATCTTTCTGGAGATATGGGTACGCTGACTCAATGTGAAAAGATTTGATGTCTTTTTTGACTTTGTTCGTTTTTTTGTTCTGCTTGATTCTGTGAAACTCATCAACAGTTTTCTGGATTTGATCCAAAAGTTTCTTGGAATCAGGGACTAGACTATCGTCCTTAATTTTTTTTCTCAATGTCTTCGATCTCCAATAGTAATACTCAGTGTCTCTGTGGCTATCTCTATACCCAGAACCAGCCAGTGTCTGGAACAAGTTGTACCAATATGACTAAATCCTTTAATGTATTTTGAATTGTCGGTGAAGATTCCAGGGACGTTTCTCACTATTAACCCTATGGGGATAATTTCTGCTTTTAAGTATTGTCTAAGCATTAGGGTCATTAGTTCCAAACGGACATATTTTTTCTTTAGTTTCTCAAGCTCCTCAGGGAGGGCGGATGGTGTAGTAGTTGAACTGTTGTCAGCTGGGTCAGAGAACAAGGACGGACCTTCACAGATTTTCTGAATGTATTCTAGAGAATACACAGGGGGAGGTGCAGACATGGTCCAAACAAGGTTGACAATTAGGGTAAACAAGCAACGGGGTACAGAAAGGGCCCACTTCAGAAGGAAGTAGATAGGATTAGATCCCTTGCAATCCAGCGATTGCGCAACATACTACTACAAAAAACAAGGGAACCCTCTAGGTAGGCAAGGACCTGGGGTATCAACTTTTACAAAAAACAACGGCCCTTGGCACAAAAATTGGGACTTGTAATAATTATAGGCCACGATGTGCGCTATAACAGCAAAAAAGTCCAGCCGGACTTGCAAATTTATTCAATAATTCAATAGTCAGTTTGAAGAACAATAAAACAGTGGGACACAGTCCTGTATCCGCAACGCTTACATAAACTTGGAGACAATACAAACACATGGGATATATCAGGCAAGTAACCAAAAAATGGAGCAAGAAAAGAAACTCTACAATGTACTTGCTTCACATATGTGGGGAACAAAACAGATTATGCACATAATAGTGAACTAGTGTTAAGCCCACATATCATGTCGACGGCGTTTCGATCCATTCAAGAATGGTGGATCATCATCAGGACTACCATTGTTTGCCTGAATGAAAGCCTGCAAAAACGTAAACAAGGGGAACATATAATAAGGAATTAGACTTCTGTGTATCACTTGAATTGTTTCTAGAGTTAGAACTCATACCATGCTCTTAAGGTGTTGCTACATCATACATGTGAGAAGTGTCACGCAGCCTGTGCTAGGCATCCACGACGCACAGTGGTAAAACCATGCGACAAAAAAGGTATGCAGTAATAATTGAATTGCAAGTGTGGCACACGTGTCTTAGTGGGTAATTTTATAATGGCATAGTGTGGAAGTGTGGCTCACAGGCCTAAGTGAATAAGGCTGAATTGGGCATCAGTGAAAGTGAACCAAGAGGGGAAGCGATGAAATAATTACATTAGGACGAGGAGAGCTGAAACGATAAGTCCAAAAGCGCTGGGATGGAGTTGTACACAGCTGGTTAGCCGTGCTTGTGCCTAGGTGAGAATAGCGAGTGTCAGTTGATGAGTTATAATAAAACCCATCCAAGACCAAAATCATAAAGGAGGGCTTACCGAGTACCCAGGAGGGGATGGAGCAGGGGGGTCGGCACCGCAGTTAAAAAGATCTGGGGGTGTAACACGGGAGCATCAGAGTACTGTAGTAATCATAAGGATAACTGATGCACAAAACCAATAAGTCCGGGGTGGCGCTTACCTGGAAGTAAGTTATTAAGGTAGTGCTGCGGGGATCTTGGTAGCGCTACAGCTGGGGGCGATACTTTATGGCAGTGGCCGCTTAGAATTGAGGATGACCAGGGATGCGGCGCGTCTCGAATTGGAGGCACGGTTCTGTGAAGCCGGTGGGAGTCCAAGGGAGTGGGGGACCTAGGTTGATAAAAACAATTCCCAGTTAATGCCACCAACTGTCGGGTTGCCATGCGGCGCGAGGAGGAAGAGACTTACCCGCGGTTGCGGCTGTGGGTAGAGCTGAGTAGCTTCCTGCACTACGGGGGGAAAAAGGAAAATCTTAGCGACCCCGAGGAGGCTGCAATTGGCGTGAGAAGGCGGGCGGTGGAGCGGGGCTTACCTTCGTCCTCGATGGAACGTCAGGAGACGTCCCGGTGCACGATCGCGCCGTGGAGCGTCTGGAGGAGGGCGGGCTCGGCGGATATGGATAGTATCGGCCATGTTGGGAGGGGATATTGGGCAAATAGGTCCGCCATCTTGGAAGGGGTAATACTTGATGACTAAGTGGCGAGATTTGGACGAATAGAGCTACCATTGTGGAAGGGGTAAAGAGAGGGAAGGAAGGCAAGGCTTCCAATATCAACCATAGTTGTGAATGTGAATTGAGAAGGTGGTGTACGGTAATAAAACAACGTGCGTAAGTGAAGGTCTCATACATGCAGGCGCTGTGTGATACACATTCTCATGCTATTGTACATGGTATCATGGAGAGAATAAGGAACCATCATTGTAATTTACATTTGACCCGACAGTTAATGTACCATCATTGAAGCCAGGGAACCATTGGCCATTAGTACTGTTGTTCATAGCAGTGAGGTCCAATCCTCAGTGCGGTTCAGGCCATTATGAATACTGTCAAAAAGGAGAATCATTTTCAGTTCCTCTTTGTTGAGCAGAAGTCCAATATCTCCTCCGCGTGGTGGTAGTTTCACACTCTTCAAGACAGTCCATTTAAGTTCATTGTCTAAGTGTCCTTTGGCACAGAAGTGGTCCACCAGCGGGGCGTTGGGGGTTTTACATCGGATCCTGCTGCGATGTTGACCAATTCTTGTCTTGACTTTCTGCCTAGTTTGGCCAACATATACAAGTTTGCAGGGACATTGGATTAGGTAAATAACATCAGTACTGTTACAGTTCGTGAAGTTTCTACTTTCAATTGTGACTTTATCAAAGACAAAAGATTTACCCTCAATAGTGAATTCGCAGACATTACATGAACCACATTTTGCATGTCCTACCAGGGGAGTTTGGGTCCAAAGAGAATCAATAGTACTTAGATTTGGGGGGCTCGGAAGAGCAGCGCGAACCAAATGATCTTTGAGATTGGAGCTCTTTTTATATGCAAACAGTGGCCGGTCAAATTGCAAGATGCCTGCATTAAGAACGGGCCAATGTCTCAGAATACTTTTTTTGAGCTCATTGGATGAAGGAGAAAAACTAGTAACACAGGTCAGTCTTGTGACTGATTCCTTACTTTTGGGAGACAAAAGTGCTTCTCTAGGACAGTACCAGGCACGTTTAGCAGACGTTCTTACTAATCTGTTAGGATACCCTCTTTGTCTGAGTTTGGTTGATAGAATAGCTGCCTCTCTGAAGTAGTCCTCCTTGGCATAGCAATTCCTTCTAATGCGGAGGAACTGGGAGTAGGGTAGTGAATCTCTAAGGGCTCTGGGGTGATTGCTGTTGTAGGCTAGCAGTGTATTCCTCTCCGTGGGTTTGCGGTGTAGTTTAGTGTAGAGATGTCCATCCAGATGGTATATATTGAGGTCCAGAAAGGGGATGGACTCAGTCTCAATTGTGCTGGTAAATGTGAGCCCGCAACAGTTATTATTTAACCAATGGATAAACTGGTTTAAGTTAGCCACATCACTATTCCAGATTAGAAAAATATCATCAATATAGCGCTTCCAAATCACGATATTTGATGAAAAGGGGTTGGAAGCTGATAGAATAGAGTTGGACTCTATTTGGTCCATGAATAGTATGGCCAGGTTGGGGGCAAAAACCGCCCCCATGGAAGTCCCCTTAACTTGTTGAAAATATTGTTGGTTAAAGCAGAAGACATTTTTTGTTAAACAAATTTCCAATAGTTGAAGTATGAAAACAGTAGGCATGCGATGTGGTCTGGGTCTGGTGTCTAAAATATCCCGTATAACCAAAAGGGCAGCAGTCTGGGGAATATTCGTGTACAAGGACTCTACGTCCATTGTACAAAGTAGCTGGTTGCCTGCACTGAAGGGTAATTCCTCTACAAAATTGACCATGGCCATGCTATCTTTGACATAACATTGGGTGTCTGGTACAAAATCTTGGATGAAGTAGTTAACGAACTTATCCAAAGGCTCAAGGATCGAGCCACAGCCGGATACAATTGGGCGGCCAGGCGGTGCTGTAATGCTTTTATGCACTTTGGGTAAAGTGTACAGTACTGGTATGTGTGGAGACTTAGTATTAAGGAATTGGTGCTCTTTCTGATTGATAATCCCAAGATCTAGTGCTTCTGTGGTTATTTTTAGGATAATAGTTTGAAGCTCCTTAGTGGGATTAGATGGAAGTTTCGCATAGTGGTCAGTATTGGCCAATTGTCCTAGGATTTCAGCGGTATATTCGTCCCTGTTTTGAAGGACAATCCTTCCACCCTTATCTGCGCTTTTGATGACAAGGTTTTCCAGGTTTTTGAGTGAGTTGATGGCTTTCTTTTCTTCCAAAGGTAGATTATAGGGAATAAATCTTTTTTTGGTTTTTAAGGTGTTGAGGTAATTGTTGACCAGTTTCTCAAATGTAATCACCTCTGGGGGCACCATGGAAGCAGTGGGTAGGAAAGTGGAGGGTGGTCGGAATGGGGTATTAGATACAACCAAGGGAGAGGGATTCAGTTGGAAAAATGCATCCAAGCGTACCTTCCGATAAAATCTTAGAAGTTCCGTTTGGAGCTCCAAGACATCAGTACGAATAGTCGGTACAAAAGAAAGGCCTTTGCTGAGCAGTGAGGTTTCTACACAGGAGAGATTATGTCTAGACAGATTAAATATGGGAATAGCTTGTGAGTCAGACATTGTGGGTTCTACCATTTGTAAAATTTCTGCCTCGTCTGTCGTTCCCCTGGAGGGTTGTGCCACCGAGGCAACCGTTTGCCTCGGCCCTTGGCAGGAGTGTTGGATTGGCCCCTGTCTAAAAAATTATTCCTGTTTTGAGGGGGGTGTCGATTCGAGGGACCAGAGTTATCACTGGAGTCTGAGTTCTCAGATAAGTCAGCAGAGGAATCGGAGAACCCTACCAATGTTTGGCGTTGGTTGAATCTGCCCCAGGGTCTTGAATTGCGGGGATTGGAGTATGCGCGTTCCAGGTAAAAATCTTTCTGGAGATATGGGTACGCTGACTCAATGTGAAAAGATTTGATGTCTTTTTTGACTTTGTTCGTTTTTTTGTTCTGCTTGATTCTGTGAAACTCATCAACAGTTTTCTGGATTTGATCCAAAAGTTTCTTGGAATCAGGGACTAGACTATCGTCCTTAATTTTTTTTCTCAATGTCTTCGATCTCCAATAGTAATACTCAGTGTCTCTGTGGCTATCTCTATACCCAGAACCAGCCAGTGTCTGGAACAAGTTGTACCAATATGACTAAATCCTTTAATGTATTTTGAATTGTCGGTGAAGATTCCAGGGACGTTTCTCACTATTAACCCTATGGGGATAATTTCTGCTTTTAAGTATTGTCTAAGCATTAGGGTCATTAGTTCCAAACGGACATATTTTTTCTTTAGTTTCTCAAGCTCCTCAGGGAGGGCGGATGGTGTAGTAGTTGAACTGTTGTCAGCTGGGTCAGAGAACAAGGACGGACCTTCACAGATTTTCTGAATGTATTCTAGAGAATACACAGGGGGAGGTGCAGACATGGTCCAAACAAGGTTGACAATTAGGGTAAACAAGCAACGGGGTACAGAAAGGGCCCACTTCAGAAGGAAGTAGATAGGATTAGATCCCTTGCAATCCAGCGATTGCGCAACATACTACTACAAAAAACAAGGGAACCCTCTAGGTAGGCAAGGACCTGGGGTATCAACTTTTACAAAAAACAACGGCCCTTGGCACAAAAATTGGGACTTGTAATAATTATAGGCCACGATGTGCGCTATAACAGCAAAAAAGTCCAGCCGGACTTGCAAATTTATTCAATAATTCAATAGTCAGTTTGAAGAACAATAAAACAGTGGGACACAGTCCTGTATCCGCAACGCTTACATAAACTTGGAGACAATACAAACACATGGGATATATCAGGCAAGTAACCAAAAAATGGAGCAAGAAAAGAAACTCTACAATGTACTTGCTTCACATATGTGGGGAACAAAACAGATTATGCACATAATAGTGAACTAGTGTTAAGCCCACATATCATGTCGACGGCGTTTCGATCCATTCAAGAATGGTGGATCATCATCAGGACTACCATTGTTTGCCTGAATGAAAGCCTGCAAAAACGTAAACAAGGGGAACATATAATAAGGAATTAGACTTCTGTGTATCACTTGAATTGTTTCTAGAGTTAGAACTCATACCATGCTCTTAAGGTGTTGCTACATCATACATGTGAGAAGTGTCACGCAGCCTGTGCTAGGCATCCACGACGCACAGTGGTAAAACCATGCGACAAAAAAGGTATGCAGTAATAATTGAATTGCAAGTGTGGCACACGTGTCTTAGTGGGTAATTTTATAATGGCATAGTGTGGAAGTGTGGCTCACAGGCCTAAGTGAATAAGGCTGAATTGGGCATCAGTGAAAGTGAACCAAGAGGGGAAGCGATGAAATAATTACATTAGGACGAGGAGAGCTGAAACGATAAGTCCAAAAGCGCTGGGATGGAGTTGTACACAGCTGGTTAGCCGTGCTTGTGCCTAGGTGAGAATAGCGAGTGTCAGTTGATGAGTTATAATAAAACCCATCCAAGACCAAAATCATAAAGGAGGGCTTACCGAGTACCCAGGAGGGGATGGAGCAGGGGGGTCGGCACCGCAGTTAAAAAGATCTGGGGGTGTAACACGGGAGCATCAGAGTACTGTAGTAATCATAAGGATAACTGATGCACAAAACCAATAAGTCCGGGGTGGCGCTTACCTGGAAGTAAGTTATTAAGGTAGTGCTGCGGGGATCTTGGTAGCGCTACAGCTGGGGGCGATACTTTATGGCAGTGGCCGCTTAGAATTGAGGATGACCAGGGATGCGGCGCATCTCGAATTGGAGGCACGGTTCTGTGAAGCCGGTGGGAGTCCAAGGGAGTGGGGGACCTAGGTTGATAAAAACAATTCCCAGTTAATGCCACCAACTGTCGGGTTGCCATGCGGCGCGAGGAGGAAGAGACTTACCCGCGGTTGCGGCTGTGGGTAGAGCTGAGTAGCTTCCTGCACTACGGGGGGAAAAAGGAAAATCTTAGCGACCCCGAGGAGGCTGCAATTGGCGTGAGAAGGCGGGCGGTGGAGCGGGGCTTACCTTCGTCCTCGATGGAACGTCAGGAGACGTCCCGGTGCACGATCGCGCCGTGGAGCGTCTGGAGGAGGGCGGGCTCGGCGGATATGGATAGTATCGGCCATGTTGGGAGGGGATATTGGGCAAATAGGTCCGCCATCTTGGAAGGGGTAATACTTGATGACTAAGTGGCGAGATTTGGACGAATAGAGCTACCATTGTGGAAGGGGTAAAGAGAGGGAAGGAAGGCAAGGCTTCCAATATCAACCATAGTTGTGAATGTGAATTGAGAAGGTGGTGTACGGTAATAAAACAACGTGCGTAAGTGAAGGTCTCATACATGCAGGCGCTGTGTGATACACATTCTCATGCTATTGTACATGGTATCATGGAGAGAATAAGGAACCATCATTGTAATTTACATTTGACCCGACAGTTAATGTACCATCATTGAAGCCAGGGAACCATTGGCCATTAGTACTGTTGTTCATAGCAGTGAGGTCCAATCCTCAGTGCGGTTCAGGCCATTATGAATACTGTCAAAAAGGAGAATCATTTTCAGTTCCTCTTTGTTGAGCAGAAGTCCAATATCTCCTCCGCGTGGTGGTAGTTTCACACTCTTCAAGACAGTCCATTTAAGTTCATTGTCTAAGTGTCCTTTGGCACAGAAGTGGTCCACCAGCGGGGCGTTGGGGGTTTTACATCGGATCCTGCTGCGATGTTGACCAATTCTTGTCTTGACTTTCTGCCTAGTTTGGCCAACATATACAAGTTTGCAGGGACATTGGATTAGGTAAATAACATCAGTACTGTTACAGTTCGTGAAGTTTCTACTTTCAATTGTGACTTTATCAAAGACAAAAGATTTACCCTCAATAGTGAATTCGCAGACATTACATGAACCACATTTTGCATGTCCTACCAGGGGAGTTTGGGTCCAAAGAGAATCAATAGTACTTAGATTTGGGGGGCTCGGAAGAGCAGCGCGAACCAAATGATCTTTGAGATTGGAGCTCTTTTTATATGCAAACAGTGGCCGGTCAAATTGCAAGATGCCTGCATTAAGAACGGGCCAATGTCTCAGAATACTTTTTTTGAGCTCATTGGATGAAGGAGAAAAACTAGTAACACAGGTCAGTCTTGTGACTGATTCCTTACTTTTGGGAGACAAAAGTGCTTCTCTAGGACAGTACCAGGCACGTTTAGCAGACGTTCTTACTAATCTGTTAGGATACCCTCTTTGTCTGAGTTTGGTTGATAGAATAGCTGCCTCTCTGAAGTAGTCCTCCTTGGCATAGCAATTCCTTCTAATGCGGAGGAACTGGGAGTAGGGTAGTGAATCTCTAAGGGCTCTGGGGTGATTGCTGTTGTAGGCTAGCAGTGTATTCCTCTCCGTGGGTTTGCGGTGTAGTTTAGTGTAGAGATGTCCATCCAGATGGTATATATTGAGGTCCAGAAAGGGGATGGACTCAGTCTCAATTGTGCTGGTAAATGTGAGCCCGCAACAGTTATTATTTAACCAATGGATAAACTGGTTTAAGTTAGCCACATCACTATTCCAGATTAGAAAAATATCATCAATATAGCGCTTCCAAATCACGATATTTGATGAAAAGGGGTTGGAAGCTGATAGAATAGAGTTGGACTCTATTTGGTCCATGAATAGTATGGCCAGGTTGGGGGCAAAAACCGCCCCCATGGAAGTCCCCTTAACTTGTTGAACATATTGTTGGTTAAAGCAGAAGACATTTTTTGTTAAACAAATTTCCAATAGTTGAAGTATGAAAACAGTAGGCATGCGATGTGGTCTGGGTCTGGTGTCTAAAATATCCTGTATAACCAAAAGGGCAGCAGTCTGGGGAATATTCGTGTACAAGGACTTTACGTCCAAAGTGGATGCCTAGCACAGGCTGCGTGACACTTCTCACATGTATGATGTAGCAACACCTTGAGAGCATGGTATGAGTTCTAACTCTAGAAACAATTCAAGTGATACACAGAAGTCTAATTCCTTGTTATATGTTCCCCTTGTTTACGTTTTTGCAGGCTTTCATTCAGGCAAACAATGGTAGTCCTGATGATGATCCACCATTCTTGAATGGATCGAAACGCCGTCGACATGATATGTGGGCTTAACACTAGTTCACTATTATGTGCATAATCTGTTTTGTTCCCCACATATGTGAAGCAAGTACATTGTAGAGTTTCTTTTCTTGCTCCATTTTTTGGTTACTTGCCTGATATATCCCATGTGTTTGTATTGTCTCCAAGTTTATGTAAGCGTTGCGGATACAGGACTGTGTCCCACTGTTTTATTGTTCTTCAAACTGACTATTGAATTATTGAATAAATTTGCAAGTCCGGCTGGACTTTTTTGCTGTTATAGCGCACATCGTGGCCTATAATTATTACAAGTCCCAATTTTTGTGCCAAGGGCCGTTGTTTTTTGTAAAAGTTGATACCCCATGTCCTTGCCTACCTAGAGGGTTCCCTTGTTTTTTGTAGTAGTACCTTATGATGTAAGTCACAGAGATGCTGTAACAGAGACACCGTAGCAGTTTTGCAGATCTCTTTTGTGTCAGCGGCCACCAACAAGTCATCAACATACTAAATCAAGGCCGCACCAGCTGGTAACACAAACACATCAAGTTGACTCTTCAGGGCTTGACAGTATATCGATGGACTCTCACAGTAGCCCTGAGGAGCGCGTTTAAACCTAAAGCTACGACCTCCTAATGAGAAACCGAATAGATCTCTGCTTTGCTCAGCAATCGGAATGCTAAAGAAAGCATTCTTCAGATCGATCACCGAGAACCAAGAAGCGGAGGCTGGAATCAGAGTCAGTAAAGCCGTAATATCAGGCACCACAGGAAATTGCGGAATCACAATTTTGTTCACCTCCCGTAAATCAATAACGAAACGGTAAACAGGAGGTTTAGATGGATCAGTACGTTTCAAAATAGGCAACACAGGACTATTACACACGTTTCCCCAAGTCGCCTCGATCACATCTTTCTCGATCAAATCATAGATGATCGCTAACACCGCTCGTTCTCCATCAAGGGAGATACGATATTGGGGAATACGTGGCAATCGCACATTCTATTTCAGCTGAACAACATACGGAGAGATGTCAAGCAGGCCCACGTCATTGGGACCCGTTGCCCACAAAGATGCAGGAAGAGAACTCAATTCTGGTGGGAGCTTATCCGATGACAAATACATAGGAGAGACCACTCTCTGACCCAAAGTAAGCTCCACTCCCGCAGGAGAACAGTACAAAGCCCCATATAACCGTTTCAGCAAATCCAGCCCCAAAAGATTTTCACCACAACCAGTAGTCAAAATCAGGGGAGCTTTCAGCTCACGAGGCCCAATTGTAATGGGCAAAGGGCTGGAGACCGGATTGCTAACGGGGGCGCCAGAGAATCCAACGGAAACATTCGTTAAGCCAGACAAAGGTGCGCCAGGGAGTTTCGAATGCATGATGGAACTTTTCGCTGCACCAGTGTCCAACAGAAAAGGCTCAACTACGCCCGATGTGGCACCTGCGACGTAAGGCCCTCTCTGATCAACCGGAACTGATACTACTCCCTCTCTCTGTCTATGGCTGTCCTAGTAATTACCATCATCAATATCATGCTCGATATAATAATCATCCACATGATACTGTGCAGATCTACCTGACGATGAACCATGCTGATCAAAGCAATTATTACAATCCGACGAATTATTAGAACGCTCATTTTGATTTTGAGTAACACCACGACCTCTACCTCGCGAAGCCTGCTGAGGACCACTACGACCTCCTCTAGCTGAACCACCACTATTTCGATCGCGCAAAACCGGACAATCAAGCTTCAAATGACCCTCACCTCTACAATATGCGCATTGATTGTATCTGAGCATAGATCTCGGCGTAGAAGAGTCATTCCGCGACTGTGACCTAGCAGATTGTGACTGCGATCTATTCCGCTGCTGAGAATCATTCTGATTTGAGCGCGGAGGATACGCTTGCTGTAACAAAACTTTCATTTTGAGATCCTTTGTTTTCTTATCCGCACAATCAGTTTCCTCCTTCTCCCTATTTTCATAGTATTGAGCCGTGGCCAATATCTGGGCAGAGGTAGAAACAGTTTTTTTTTTTTTTAACCACAGAGATTCTATCAAAAAAGTGAAAAAAGTGATGATTTTTTAATTTTTACCGTTTTCTAAAGGGTGCTAGGCTCTCTCTTATGCATGGAAAGATGGGAGCACAATGTGCTTGTTAAAATACCCCTCACACACTAAAAAACCGTTAGTGTCATGCTTCATCATAGGGGTCTTCCCGCCCCTATAACGGGACGGGGCGTGCTACGACCAGACGAAATACGCGGGAGCACTAAGATGTGACAGAGGCTATGTGTAGGTGCATGGGTATCAGTGAAAGTGTAGGGACCTGACACTAGTGAGTGTGCAAAAAGTGAAAAAAATGAGAAAAGTTAAAAATTCCCTGGCTTAGTAGAAAAAAACAAATTTATTAGCTTCTCTAGCTGGGAACATTAAGAAGGGGTTGTGTGGTAGAGCATTAGCTACTACCTGTCGACATGTTTCGTAAGCAGTCCCCTACTGCTTACTCATCAGGACCATATAGCGATCCCTACTGTTACTGCTCAGTTCTAACAAATAGTGCCTACTGTCCTACAAACAACCAACAAAAATAAGTTGGCTGTTTGGGCTTCGGGGCATGAGCTGGCCCAGGTGAAGCAGAAAAAAATTGACCTGATTTGGTCTTTATCTCAACAGATTCCAGCACCCCATGAGTTTGCAGGCGAGGGGTAATCTGCGCAGTATAATTTCTGCCAGCAACGGAATTCGTTACTCCTACCCCCGTGCTCCTCCGAGGTTGGAGGACGGAGGAGCACGGGGGTAGGAGTAACGAATTCCGTTGCTGGCAGAAATTATACTGCGCAGATTACCCCTCGCCTGCAAACTCATGGGGTGCTGGAATCTGTTGAGATAAAGACCAAATCAGGTCAATTTTTTTCTGCTTCACCTGGGCCAGCTCATGCCCCGAAGCCCAAACAGCCAACTTATTTTTGTTGGTTGTTTGTAGGACAGTAGGCACTATTTGTTAGAACTGAGCAGTAACAGTAGGGATCGCTATATGGTCCTGATGAGTAAGCAGTAGGGGACTGCTTACGAAACATGTCGACAGGTAGTAGCTAATGCTCTACCACACAACCCCTTCTTAATGTTCCCAGCTAGAGAAGCTAATAAATTTGTTTTTTTCTACTAAGCCAGGGAATTTTTAACTTTTCTCATTTTTTTCACTTTTTGCACACTCACTAGTGTCAGGTCCCTACACTTTCACTGATACCCATGCACCTACACATAGCCTCTGTCACATCTTAGTGCTCCCGCGTATTTCGTCTGGTCGTAGCACGCCCCGTCCCGTTATAGGGGCGGGAAGACCCCTATGATGAAGCATGACACTAACGGTTTTTTAGTGTGTGAGGGGTATTTTAACAAGCACATTGTGCTCCCATCTTTCCATGCATAAGAGAGAGCCTAGCACCCTTTAGAAAACGGTAAAAATTAAAAAATCATCACTTTTTTCACTTTTTTGATAGAATCTCTGTGGTTAAAAAAGTCTTACTGTGGAGGGTGATTCTATCAGTACCTCTACGCTTCTCTTTTTTGGTTTGGGCAGAGGTAGAAACAGCCCATGAACTCTCAGAATTTTTCAATTTGTTGCTGAGGTCAGGCAACAAATTCGATACAAATTTATCTACGAACAACCTCTGACCTCCCTCAGTGCTCATATCCTGACCACTTTGATCGATGAATGCCTCCTCAAATCTCGTAAAGAAATCAGAGACACTCTCGTCCTTCTTTTGCTTACACGCAGACAGTTTATCCCAATTAACTTTCATTGCTGGCATAAGTGTCTTCATTAGCGTAATAATTCTTTGAGGCAAAGCCGTAATTAACTGCTCAGGCTTAGCCCCACCGACTTGTAATGCATCAGCTGCTGTAAGCGCAGCCCAATCACCACCTAACTCAGCCGCGTGATCTTCTTGGCGAATTTTCGCCCAAACCGGTTGAGGTACTACGTTGCCGAACAACATGTCGATGTCGGCAAAATTCATGATAGTAGCATCTACTAATTGGGACAACTCTTTATAATATCCTGCAGGATTTTTGCGGGGGTCAGGCAAAGATTGTTTTACCTGCAAAACTTCCGATCGCTTCCATGGGAGGAGTATCCAAACTCTCTGGAAGTGTGGCAAAATAGGTGGAACTTGAGCAGCATCACCCGGCATCCATACTGGGGGGACTTCTCGCATGGGATACTGACCAGGCGTTGCCATCCATTCCTCAGATTCATCTTTAAACAATGCTCGAGGTATCACAGTGGGACGAAAATATAGAAGATGTTCTACAGCACGACGAACATTGCTACCCACAATCATACCACTCAAAAACTGAAGCTGAAGTTCAGCTACGTCGATCTGTACTTCGTTTACCTCATCATTTGATATCGCTTCACGTAAAAATTTGCACATTTCATCAAACACAAATCTCTGTGTGGGCTCATTGAATTGAGAGAAGGTCTCAAATTATGCGCGGGGTGTTTTTAAGGGGATATCTAATCCAATCACGTGCCATCCTAATTAACGTGTCACGTTCCCTACCACCAGGGAGCTGACTCCGTCGTTGGGGAACATCAGAAACATCAGACCCAAGAATCGGTCCGAAAGGAGAGTAAAGATTAGCAACAGCATTAGGAATGCATCTTCGAACAGATGGAGAAGAGGAGAAAAGTACAGGGGCAACAACATGAGGACTAAACACAGGAGCAGCAGGAGCCGTAGGGGTAGCCACAAGGGCAGAAGTAGCGGGGACAGAAAGTTGAGAAGATATAGGCAATGGAGCAGTAGGAACAGGAGCAGGTAAAGGAATAGGAACAAGAGGATTCACAAGAACAGGACCAGCGACAGGCTGACCAGCAGCTGCCGGAACAACGGGTTGGGGAACAGGAGGAACCACAGGAGCTGTAGTATCCTGTGCATTTGGAGGTGGTGACTTCAGTAGGTAGGACTACAAAGGGTCCTCCACTGCTTCCTCTCCCTTCTTATCAGTACTCTATGGGAGAACGGGATAGCACTTATCCACCGCCATACGTTGTAGTCTATCAAAAACTTCCTTTTCCTTCTCTTCTTTGTCTCGCTGAAACTGCTCTGCATTTCTCATCGCCGTAACGATACCTTCCCTCTTATTACGTTTAAGCTGTTTGATTTCTTTCTGCTTGGACTCCTTACGCCATAACCGAAAGGAATCAAACATGGCCGGCCTAGACTTCCTTTTTGAACAATTTTGCTTCGAGATTATCCAAAATTGCTGTTTCAAAACTACCATGAGGTGGCCAACTAAGGACACCGTCATCTTTTGTATAGCGGACCCAGCAATCATTATATGCAATAGGACCCACTCCATGTCGACTATATAACTCATAGACCGGAGTTCCAACTGGAGGTATCGGACATGAGTCCTCCAATCGGGAATCCGCACCACAGCCTTTAAAGCAACTAAACAAAGTACTACGGCCAGGCATCGTGCACACTAACCGAGTTTCACAAACGTCAAGGGTTATCGATTTGCGATATCCTTGCAAAAATGCAAGACCCTTGGTCTTTGGCGATTGCAGTCGTCAAATAAAACAACTAAGAACCAAGTACTAAGAACCACAAATGCAATGGAACCATGCAAACAACCAAGCACCAATAACAACCAAGGACTCTGGGAGCGACCCACAAATACTTAACTGAAAGAACAATGGCGTCACCAGGAAGGCCCGTCAATCGTCTCGCTGTACAAAGGATTACGCCAGGCGCCAAAACAGGTCGACAGTCAGGGCATCAGTCCGTCGCAGCCGTCAGGAGGCGGGGATCTTCGCTGGAAAAGTCTTCGGGTCACTTATTTCGACAACAGGATCGATGAAGCGGAGTGCACCTTCCCTCGGAGATTTCACACGAAGTTCCTCACGATCGTCGGGCTTTGGACCGGTACCGCTGATGTCGCCCCACGTTGGGCGCCAACTGAAGGACTGGGCTATTCTAAGGCCCAGCGGTGCCAGGGGACAACACCTGAAACCTTCGTGGGTTACCTGTTCCGGCGTACAAATAACAGAGACACGGGACACTTCCTTCGGCGTCAAAGATCGAGGTTTATTTACTGCAGGGAACACAGAAGTCACAAGAAATACATCACATGTAGGTTCTAGGAGACTGCTTCAAACTGCTAAAGTGGATCGCTCCTTTTATACAGTTTTTGGTCATTGCACAACATGGTGAACAAAAGGTTACAATTCCCACAGTAAACTTCGAAGGGTCGCTTTCATGTATTCAGGGTCCGGAACATAATTACAATAGCATCGCCGGTTCCCAACTGTAAAAGTACATCATCTCACCATTAGTACATTCCATTCCGGCTGTAAATGAATTAAGGAAGAGTCAGAAACAGGTGCAAGGGAAGACAGAAAACAGCTAGAAAAAAGGTGTAGGGGCAATATCGGAAGCACGATTGCAAGATCAAAGGAGACATGCCTAATGCATGCACGGCGGAAACAATAGACCGGCACGGCAAGATGAGCCTCGAGCGGGGCCATCTGCCTTTGCAGTGTCATTCCCCTCGTCATAAAGACACCCTCAAAGAAACACGTGTCTTCCGCAAGAGTTTGGGAATCCCAGGGTCACGAAGTGGACAGTGTCCGTTCGCTGGCTACTTGAGGGCAAGAAACAAAATGGATGCGGTATCTAAAATGGAACCCGTGGGTTCAGATGAAGAAACCCACGAATAAGATGAACGGTTCAAGTTAGCGTAGCGAAAACGCGTACACCCACTAAACTCGTCATTTGCGGTTCATAGATACCAAACTCGTCCATATTCGAACGAGTCGAAAACACCACTTATATTTGTCACGGAACCTCAAGATCAGTAGCTAATCACAAGCATTCATTAATGAATAATGAATTTAGAACCTCACTAAATAATTTGCACACAATACACATTTTTCATGAGTGGATTATCCTTTCTGAGACACCACATATATTTCTAGTACTATGAACATGCACTGCTAACAACAATAAACACCTCCCTATATACCAATGAGTACAAAATATTGTTCCCTAAACCCAAACTGAGCTTCTGGGAATTAGCTTTAGATTTCCGCTTACAACTTAAACTATTGAGAGAGCTGGGGCTCACTTAAACATCCCTACTCAACCAGATGGTCTTTTTAGCGGATTGAGAGGTAAAAAGGAAGGAAACAATCACAATTTAAAAATTCAATACAGTGTAACCAATTTAGTCACACAATAATCCACTCTGCAACTAAATCTGAGATTAGTACCGTTTAACTATAAATTAAAAATACATCAATCTTAACATCACAAAACAGACACACAGAACACACATAATAAATCCAAATCTCCTGAAAGATTTATCCTATATAACAAGAAGAGTATGGCTAACTCAGGTATGGTGATGCAAGTAACCAGGAAATGGAATTGAACGTTAAATTGCCTCAATTGATTCTCAAAGGTAAACATAAGCACGCTATCTATTCCTATACTGCTTGAAAAGGGTCAACCCTAAACTAAGAAGCATTGAATAATAATGAATAATAGAAACGTGTCAGCTGCCAGGGTCTTAAGTTGAAGAAACTCCAACCAGGGGTCAAGTAGCATAAAGCCACACAAAGCAGAAGCAGAGGTCTGTACCTCATGAAGTCCTCAGATGTCTCTCTGACCCTCGATACATTACAGCATAAGACATTCAGTGTTATTCAACACGGCGCCCATACAGAACGCCAGAATTTGCCGCTTACTCGCAGCAAGGGGACTCCTCTTAGCTCTTGGTAAATATCAGAACCTTTCATCTAAATCTGAAGTGGTATCACATTCTTGCCAGGGGTCAATTTTATATTAATATTATTGGGGTGGTAACTCAGGATTCTTTTAATTGGCATACGAACGCAGGGCTTTAGCTGGTACTGGACCGTTAAACTTTTGGACCTCTACCCGTTGCATATTCGCAAAGGCAACAAGATAAGTGGTGATTTACGATAATTCATTAATATCTCATCTAGCAACGTGTTTAATGGTTGGATAACACTGTAGGCACGTATATTGTGACCATTATTATTCTGACCCATTACAGATTTTAAATTGACCAATAAACCATGGAACAGACATAATTCCACGGTTGCATATAATTCCCATTGTATAGGGAAGTAGAAATTGAACGTATATATATAATGTTGTCAGATGTGGGACATATTTTATATCATTACATATTTATCTCTTTAGGTGGTATTGTGGCTAATACCAATTGAGAGCACGGTTGCCCTTCTATCTGGAATAGGTATACAGAAGTAATGGTTACATGACCTTATAGCGTTTTACCTGCATGGGGGTTCTTGATGGCCTCTTTAACCTGCCCTGACCTCATAATATTTAGAAAATATAAATTACAGATAAGGACCTATTCAGTGATATCTTTTAGTTAATTCATCCATGGCTATTCTTCTCCTTCTCCAGGGGAACTTGCCTCCTTGCTTGTTACCTCGTTTCTCCTTGCCAAGATCAATGTTCTCATACCTTGCTATCTAGGTAAAACAAAACCCTTGTTTTCTAGCTAATAGGGCTTAGTCCGCACCATAGTAGAAACAAGGATGCAAACAAAATTCAACGTTGAAGGTTAAATACGAATAACATGTTAGAGTTTAAACGTGAGTGAGCTTGTACTGAAACAGTTCTCCGAGACCCAAAAATCATGACAACTTTATAGTGCACAGGGTTAGAAATGCGTTCACATTTCTACACATATAGCAAATGTAGTTTCTTAAGGCATGAATAAATTGCAAAGATTATGAAAACATCCTTTCAAATACACCAATATAAATATAAGTTCTGTTACACATGTAAATGCTAAAACATTAGTCTATACATACACTGTATTTCACTTTTTTCACATTGTGACACATCAAAACATTAATTTCGCCTAAAATAATAATAAGTAAAGGTCGCAAAGACCTTTATCAATCCCATTTCTATGCACACATTTTATATGTTTCATTAGTTTTCACAAGGAGTTCTTTAAATACACACTACCCCATCTTTTCTTAGTAGCATTAAACACACAATAATTTTGAGTTCTGACTACGCGTGATTATGATGCACTCCTACAGTGTCTTAGGATGGGGTCTAAATTGCTCTGTTCCACTATGAAACTGAAAATATAACACAAGGGAGGGGGGGTTGGTTTACGATAAAGAAAGGAGGAAAAAGGGACAAAAGCAGATGCCCGGATGACTACCATGGACACCCTCTATGCTGAGGCGGGGCTCCGCCTAAACGACCCTTATGTGTGGATAAATTGACTGTTGATTTGAGCACTGATGAGAATTGGGGGTTACAGGATTTCTTTGTTTATGTATGCGTTGCCTTCCTGCTCGTATGATATTGCCAAAGTGATCCTACATGTATCTGTGCATCTGCAATAAAAATTCTTTTTATAAAAAAAAGAAAATATAACACAAATCTAAAAAATTGTAAAATATAATATGCTACTATATTCTGCTATTAAGTATTTTATCCACTGACATATACAGTATCCCCAATAGTTCCTTTAGTGGCACTTTCCCACAGGTGCTGCTAGCTTATTCTGCCACACACATATGTATTTGTTAGAAAGGATGCCCAAGGGCATCACTGTCATGGCAGTGAGACTTATTTTCTGCCCTGGAAGCAGGTTTCAAAATTGTGCCTTTTTACAGAAACTCCCAGGTTGATGCTTTTCTGCTCTATCCATCCAGAAAAGGCATCACACCAGGGCCATATGTATCATGCATTTTACTGGCCGCAAACAGCCCGATTCACAGAATCGGGCCGTTTGTGACCGGTAAAATGCATTTTGGTATGTATGATTTCCAGTTTGTGATTTGGTAACATATTACTGAATCGCAATTTGGAATTGGTAGTAAATATTATTTTACAGAGCAGGCAGTTGTCCTATGGACCACTACCTGCTCTCAAGAAAACTTAAAGAAAACTAGTCATTTTTCTTTTTTAAACACAACCCATTCTCCTTTAAGGAAAACGGGCTGCATTTTTTAAAAAATGATTGCTTTATTTAAAGGCATTCACTAACATTGTGGTCTGTTGACCCCAGCATGCTACCATCCCTGTGATTTTAGCAATTCCTAATGGGTCATAAATTGCAACCTACCTCATTAATATTTATGAGGTGGGTTGATCCGCGACCCACTTGGAATCACTAAATGAAACTTATGGAGTTTCATACATTGGGAATAGCTATACCTAATTGTGGTTTGCAGGGACTCGCAATTAGGTAATCGCTATCTCCGATAATAATATTTGTGGCCCCAGATATTACAATGAAATCTCTGACTCACTCTCAGACTGCATTCTTCCTTGATGATTTTATTCGTCCTGCAGAGGTTTGAGAAATGTAGACCAATTAGTTCTCTATCTCAGTGGAATCCTTCCTTGGTACTTCTTGTAGTCCCATCCATGCCATTTCTTTCTGCTCAATAAATTCACCTCACTGTTGCCTGGTGCCTGCTGGGTATTTAACCTTTGCCCCTCCTTAAGGTGCTCTGAAATTAACGAAGTTGGCACCAGTTCAAAATTCTGATAAAATCGTTCCGGTTCGTCGCACGTGAATTTCTGCAGATGCCACATGAGGAAAAAGTTGAGACAAAATCGATATAGTTATATTTTCGGACGCAAACGGCGTAACCTTGTTCCAAATTAAGACACACGAGCATTTTACAGCCCCACCAAGATCGCTTTCATGAGCTGAGTGCATCTTGCAGTGACAAGGTGCGCTGCTCTCCCCAGCTTCCTGTCCAGTAATGGTTACGCGCAGGCCTTTTTTTCAAATAAATGAACCATGAACAAAGCAGAGGACACCTTTGATTGCATCATCAGCGACTTATTTGGAACGGAATTCACCTCACCCGATAAAAAGATTAGTTGCCTACTTTCAAGCTTTTTGCGCGAGCACAAATGTTTTCAAAGTCACATGAAAAGTCCATGCAGATTCTACAGGTCTTATTTTTATAAATCAGTATTATTGATATATTGGCAGAGCAGCTGTCCTTGTAATTTTGTTTGATTGTCATCTCTGTAAGGCTGTTTTCTTCAGTGACTCTCAATTATTTCCTGTCTGGGCACAGCGCTTGTACTGTGCCGTCAGAAATGTCTTTGAAGTGACCTTAAGGGTTGAAAAATTCAGAAGACATTTTCTGGATACCTGCACCCATGTTTGAGGCGCTGTGAAGAGAGCTCGCGTTGTTGTGGAGCTAATCTGACGTTGACAAGTATGTCAACAGGTGTAGCTTCCATCTCTTTTGGACGCGGCACGCAGTCCTATCACGCATGCACAGCGCTTTCCCTCTGATGCGCTCGAGCTCTCGTCTTTCTGGTCCAATTTCAAGGCGATGATTCATAACCGGATGCCAGTGAAGGGCAACAGCAAGAAGAGCGCCTCTGTCCAAACCCTTAACTCTTCTATCCGAGCGCAGAAGCTGTTTTTGATTTTTCCGGACCAATGTAGATTTTTTTTTGTGTCTCACAAGGTTGATTTGAACAAAAAGTTTTTTTTAAAGCAGGACCAGTTCAGTGTTTTTGCCAATCTTTGTGAAGTGCCCTTTCAACACCAAGTGTGACCTGCAATTCATGTTATTAGAGTATATTGAGGGGCAACAAATGTAATGAAAGGGGTTGCCTTTCAAAGAATACTTGCAAACATCATTCAAATAGTACAGTTAAATGCAGTTCAAAGTTTATTCCGATGGCACGATTAATTAAAATCATTGCAAACATTACAATAAACAAAAACAACAGTATGAAGAGACTGTACCATTCTTCATCACGTGATTAAAATACAAATATTCATTCGTACCGGCAGTGGATAAAAACAAGGCAGGCTAAGGGCCTATTTACGAGTCTGACAGTATGAGGACGGCCAGACTCGTGCTGGCGCGGCGGTGGTGTTCCAGCCATTGCCGCACCGGCGGTCCGACCGCCCCATTATGAGTAGGGCGGTCAGACTGCCCTGGGACCACCACCAGGGAACTGCCATTCACTGGTGGTGGCGTGGAGGTGCCGAGGCTGCAATATGCTTGGTGGAACCGCCTCCGTCCCAAGAAGTATATTATGAGTTTCCTCTCTGCCACAGTTTTCATGGCGGTTCTACCTCCATGCACCATGGCAGAGAGGAAATAAAGGGGGCCCTAAAGTACCCCCTGGTGCCTCACGCCATGTGGATGCAAACAGAGGGGCATAACATGTGCCACCCAGTGTGCAAGTACACCAGTCCCTGCACAGCATTGACTTTATAGTCCATTCCATGCAGAAACCTTGTGTGGCATTCCCATTGCAGTAACTTTTTCAAAGGCACCCCCACCATTGAAAGAGGAACCGCCATGGGACTGGCACACTGCACGCCCGCCAGACCACTTTTAAGTTGTAATCTGGTGGGCGGGGGTGTTGAGTTTCGGGGTGTGGGAGCGTGACGGCCGGTCCACTGCAGCTGAAATTCATTATTTGGACCTTAAGATGAGTATTAATAAAAGTTCAAGTGCATATCACAGCAAGTAAAACGAAAATGCCTGTGTCTTACATATTACAAAGTGTTTTTTTTTAAATTAAGTTTTCAAAAAAGTAGCAGCATGAAAACAGCATCTTATGCATACATTGATACAGAATAGTCAGAGGAATCAATATAGCTAATACAGATAATTCCTACATTTGACAATGAAATTACAAATGGCAGTTTAATCCACATACAACAGCATAGTGTGTGGAACATCAGCTAAAGTATAAGTCATTGTTACATTACAACAAGTAGGCAGTCAGTGGGCCCCATATGTCATGGAGCTTTGCGCTGCTAGGTAACTCCTGCCTAACATGCCAGTTGATCTCTACAGTATACCATATCTTGCAGCCAACACTTTTTAGTCAGAGCAGGCCTGCCCCCCCAATTAATTGATAGCCGGCGCTTTGCAAGCACCAAAGCAATCGCCACCAGTCCCCGATGTGTAGCCTTGAGGTGCACAACTTTTTCCAGTAGACAGATCGACATTATACACTCTATCCGCTCCCCCACCATACCAGTAAGGGCTTGGGTAACCTGCCCCCAGAATTCATATACCTTTCGACAGGCCCATGCTAGATGTTGAAAGTCTGCCTCAGCGCACCACAGCGAGCACAGCTGTCGGAGTCTCGCAGACCATATTTATGTAGTTGAGCTGTCATATAGTACAACTGATGTAAATACTTTAAGTGTATAATCCTGAAATTACCATTGGCTGTCAACTTCTCCGTTAACCCACAACAAAAGAGCCAGTCAGCCAGCATCAAGGGTTCCTCTAGGATAGTATTGCATTTTGCCAGGGGGCCTTCCACCTCTGTGGTTTCATCTGTTTGCAAAGCTTGGTATAGTCGCACAACTAGCTTAATTCTGAATTGCGCAGTGTAGATCACTTGCAAGGCACTTAGCGTTTATGCTACCTCTGGGAACCCGGGATATAGTGCTCTCATAGCTGCCCGCAGCCGGACATATACAAAGGTCATCATCACAGTGACGTGCCCTTCTTTCCTCAATTTGGCAATGTCGATAAAGCGCCCCTCTGGGAACATATCCCCCATAACGCAGAGGCCTGCTTCACGCAACTGTTTAAGTGACCCGACCTCGGTTCTCACGGACATGTCAGCATGGTGCAGGAGAGGCATGGCTGGGGCATAAAGCTGGAGTCTACGTGCCCGCTTCCCAAGTTCTCTCCAAGCATGTACAGTGCATTGCACCGAGTCAATGACATTTTTTCCAAATATTGTACTATTGTTAACTAGCATTGCTTTAAGCGGTAAGGGATGGACTGATCCTGCCTCCACCACGATGTGTGGAGTATAATCTGGGGCTTGCTGACAATAATAGGCATAGTGCGCTTGCGCACAAAGATAATACAGCTTGAAGTCAGGGGCTGTAAACCCACCCATGTCATATGGCAATGGTAATTGGGCCCAATTCAATCTTGCCTTCTTCACTCCCAGGTCAACGTGATAAGTAGTGAGCGTAGTGTGGCAAAAAGTGCTGTGTCAACTTAATAGGAATGTTTAAAAATAGATATAAAAACTTCGGCAGTACAACCATTTTGAATAGTGCTATTCTATCCGCAAGTGATTATGGAAGCTTAATCCATCGGGATACCTGACTCTCGAGTTTTGTGATTGCTGCCCCGAAATTGGCCCAAACAACCTCTTGCGGGTCCCGGTTAATCAAAACTCTGAGATATTTCACAGACTCGACTCCCCATTCCAACGGGTATCCCAGCTCCATGTGTGCCGTGCTGTCAGTGAGTGGGAGTAAGATCGACTTGTCCCAATTGATGCCCAGCCTAGAGTGTCTTTCAAAGCGGATGTACTCACGAATTAGTGTTTCAAGATGCATGTTGGGTTCACGGACATATAGGACCATGTTGTCAGCATACATCGACACCGCAAGAGGCCGCTGGCAAAAGCGCAGCGCTGCCGATGCATGTCGCTGACGTAAGATGCAGGCTAGGGGCTCTAGTATCACCGCAAAAAGAAGGGGCAACAGGGGGCAACCCTGCCTAGTGCCCCACCGTATCGGAAAAGGGCCAGATATCTGTTGTCATGCCTGCCTAGCCTACGTGGAAAATTCGGATGAACTACCGAGTCCGAGACCGATCCAAAATGGCCTCGAGGGGTCCGAGCCAGAACTTAAGCTCGCTTCCTCAGGCGCTCAGCGCTTTGCACTCCAGTTTCTTCTCCTTCGAGTAGGCACTTCCGCTGGGCCATTTCCATTTTACACACCCTCGTCTGTTCTTGGGCTCTTGTCATTGATCCGAGGCTCGGCTTTTCATTGCCGCGCTCCTTGTTTATTTTGCTTTGTCCCGGCTCGGGGCCACGGTACTCCCGGGCTTACAAGCGGCTATTCCTGAATTTCCAAGCTGCTTTCCTGATTCCTTTGGTGAAGCTCATCCCTTCCTGTTCACCACCTGCCGAGTGTCGTCAGTCAGCACATTCTCCTTAGGGGTAACACGGAAGGATTATGCGGCATTCCCAGTAGTCTCAAGTGTCCATTATAACTTGGGTGCTCCTTCTCAGTTGTCCCCTCGCTCAGAGCCGGCTGTCTTATCCCCGGTGTCACAGTGGTGTTCTTCACCCTGTTTCTTGTGGACTCGTCATTGGGCCGGACTATGGTCCCGCCGAACGGCCGGTATTTGCGGATGCAGTGGTGAGGAGTGTTGAGTGGCATTGTGGGCTTTGTGGTCCGCCTAACAATATCCCTTACTCCCCTTTATTCCCCTTATTATTTGTTCCTTCTCTGGACTTCTCGGATTCTGGCATACATCACAGTACAGGGACAAGAAGAACCAGTAAAGCGCTTGTAGGGCACTCTATTTACAACGTGTTCTTACTATAAAGTCTATTTGTGTTTATGTATGTTTTTCTGACCCTCCAGGCAACTACTTATGTGATCCTGACCTCTTTACCATACAAGCCCTTTTCGCCCTGAAATGTTTTTAGTTAGGTAAGAATTACACCCTTACCTCCATATAGGTATATGCCAAATACATACCCAGAGATCATATCTCACATCCCTTGAATCTAGGCCATATTGGATGTCCATAGTTCCATGGTCACATATGGGTTCTCAGAAGAGTTCCTAGTTGCTTTGATTGACACACTCTTGAGCTCTCAGGTAAAAGGTGGTTTATGTATTGACATTGTGGGATTGTGGGGTGACTGTTGTTGTATTAACCCATTATTCCTTGTAGCTTCACCTTCAGAAAGAAGCAGAAGAGAGCAGTGTCCGAAGAGTCTCTCCCTACTTTCCTTGTTTTGTTATCTCCTTTCCCTCCATATCACCCTTGTGTCCTAGAGTTTGATAGGCACAGGTGGTGTAGGGGGGAAGGGTCGGGGTTATCGTCGGCTCCTGGCACTCCTGCGGAAACCACGTTGAGAGTCCTTACATCTGTGCATTTATAGGTACTCTTGCCGTTTGGTTTTTGTATAATAATTTTATCCAATTATTGTAGATAAAAGGTACCACCATGCGGTGCAAGACCACAAACATGTATGTCCATGCAACAGAGTCAAATGCCTTGGCAGCGTCCAGGAGGACCACTACCGCAGGCAAAGTGGTCTCCAATACATGTAGTACAGAGAACAGCGTTCTGAAATTGTGTAACGTGGAGCGCGATGGGCACAAAGCCAGACTGATCCGGGAGGACCATCACCGGCAGAAGGAGGTTCAGTCGATTGGCCAGAACTTTAGCAAGAATTTTAGTGTCTGTGTTAATAAGGGATAGCGGTCGGTATGATCTGCACCTGTCAGGCTCTTTTCCTGGCTTTAGAAGTGTTATAATTAGGGCTTTGCGTAAGGTGGGAGAGAGCTGTTGCACATCAAAGGCTTCCATATATAATTCAAGAAGATACGGAGCCAGCTGGTCAATATACTCTTTATAAAATTCTGCCGGCAGGCCATCAGTGCATGCAGCTTCACAGTTGGTAACTTCTGTATTGCCTCCCTAATTTCTTCCAATGTTATGGGGTGCATTATAAAAAATCTTGCTGTCCACGCGACAGCCAGACCATGGCGATATCCTCTAAATAATGCTCTATTTCTTCCACGTTCGCAGTTGATTTGCTATCATACTGTTCTTGATAGTAATGTGCGCACTATTCCCTGCATATCGTACTGGGTGATGCCCTTGTCTGTAACCACCAGGACTGTATGTGTTTTGGCCCAGGGTTCCGCTATTCTTTGTGCCAATGCTTTCCCCGGTCTGCCCCCTTCTCCATAATATCTCGCCTGCCACCTGTGCGATTTGTGCTTCACCTCTTACTCTGCAGTCTGGTTATATTCCGTAACCTTAGCCCTAATTGCAGCAAGCATTCCCAAATCGGCTGAAATCTCATGCTCTCGCTCCAGGGCACCCAACTCCTGCTCAAGGTGCCTCATTGTGTTTCTTAGGGACGTGCGTACGCCAGCCTGAAGCCCTATGCAGACTCTGTGAATCGTTACCTTAAACGCTTCCGAGAGCTTTCCCGCGGTGTCAACGGAGCCCACATTATTACTGAAGTAGTCCGTATTTGCCTCACTTACTCTCTCTCTGAACACCGTATCAAGGAGTGATGTCGACTGCAGTCACCATTGGAACTGAGGTGGCGAGTATGTGGGCACTGCCATACAGAGCAAGAGTGGCGAGTGGTCACACAGATCACTGACATAATATCGACGAACACAATATCGAGTTACCAAAATATCGGCGATATAATATCGACTACAAATATATCGACATCCAATACTTAATTAAGAACCTACAAAAATATCGACTACAAAATATCGAGTTAATTAATTATAGAAAACACTAATATCGAAAGACAAAATATAGAATAACCAAATATCGTGTTGTCAAAAAATAAACAGTACACAACAAAAATATCGAAACCAAATATATAGATGACACTAATATCGAAAATAAAGGAATATCGACACTATAAAATATACCTAAAACATTTTAAATACAATACAACTATATATTTAAAATATAGAATACACTCCACAATACATATAAAATAAAGAATAAACATTTTTTTAAACACATAAAATAATTAAAACGTTTTAGCCACATATAATCCAAACAGCGCAGTGAAATAATAAATAAATACAATACTTTTAACATATATTCACAAATTATAATTACATATAGTTAAAATAGAACAAAATACAAACCAGGTTTACTGCAGCAGTCTAAAAAAATAGCATTTCCACAACAACAAACATAGCAATTAAATTAAAAAAAATTCAAACCAACCAATAAAAAGGGCCCATTCTTAAAACATCCAATCAAATGAAAGAACTAATCAAATACACAGTATAAAAGGATTATTTTCCAACTGCTATTTCCTGCTTCTAACTCTAAAGAAAGAAGGTGACACTCTGACCGACTGTTTCCTGAGAAAACTACTTTTACAAACAAGACTACCTACAGAAATAATTCAAGTAAGTTAAGCTATTTTTTAATTGACACAAAAGTAGTAAAGTAAAAGTGTAACTATTTCTCTAAAAAATTTAAATACGTTTTTTTTTGCTTTTACATTTCTTCTACAGACATCTCCAAAACACAACAAAAACCACTTAACAGATTATTCACTAGAAATTCCTTATTGTAAGTATATTTAAATGTTGTCTGACAAACTAACTGCATTTATTAAACCCAAATTTCTAATACACATTTGATCTTTATTCTATCTTCTTTACCAAAATTTTGAAAACATCCAAAAACTACTCCATCAAAGCTAAAGACTCGACAATTTAAACAAGTGAGTATATTTGTTAAATTAAAAAATAAAACGAAAATGCTAACTAGAAGATAGCTTCCACCTAGAAAAGGCTCAAAGTGTAATAAAATAATAGATTTTCGAATGTTTTTAATTTTCTACCAACAGAAATAAAACAAGGCAATACAAGAAAAAGCTAGAAAACACCTTCTCAACATTTCAAATTACAACACAGAATAAATGTAAGTAAATGCTAACTAAAAGAAAGCTTCCCCCTAGAAAAGACTCAAAGTGTAATAAAAGAATAGATTTTCAAATAATTTTATTTTCTACCAACATAAATAAAGCAAGGAAATACAAGAACAAGCTTGAAAACACCTTCTCAAAATTTCAAATTACAACACAGAATAAATGTAAGTATGATCATTGAAAGAGGAATGTATAAAAAACATGTATAGCAATATTTAAACTTAAAATATATTTCTTTCTAATATTTCGTAGCACAACAAATAGAAAAATGACTGAAGGTGCTGAGTTTGATATGTCTCAGAAAAACAAGCTTTTACTGTGTTATATGGGGTATGTGTATACGCAAGAAAAACAATCAGGACGCAAAGTATTTTGGAAATGTAGTAAAAACTACTCTAATAAATGTTATGATAGGGCTACAACTGAAGAAGCTAATGTATTATTTACCAAAGAACACAATCACCCCCCTAATGTAACTGAAATTGAGGTCAGGGATGCTCTTGAAAGCATAAAAGAAGCAAGTACAGGACTGACACACCAACTACCCAAAGACTGAAAGAGGAACTTTTAAAAGTTCCTCAACATGCTTCTGGTCAACTACCCTCAATTGACTCTCTAAAATGCACAATTGCCAGACAAAAAAAGAGTCACAACAACGACTCAACGTAAGCCCAAAACGTTAGAAGAAGTTGTCATTCCTCCTGAATTGAGTATAACACATAATAAAGAACCATTTGTACTGTTTGATAACAAAAGCCCTACCAACCGAATTATAATGTTTGCTACTGCAAACAATCCAAGAAAACTCCAGGAGTGCGAACACTGGATGATGGATGGTACTTTTAAAACATGCCCTAAACCATTTTACCAACTCTACAGCATACATGGATTGTACCATCATTTCAACATCCCATTTATTTACTGTTTGTTACCCAACAAACAACAAAATACTTACACAGAAGTCCTGAATACAATTGAACAAGAAATCAACAATTATTTTCCACAAAGGTAGCAATGATTAATAGCATATTAAAAACATTTCCCCACACAGCAATACAAGGTTGCTATTATCATTTTAATCAGAGCATTTGGAGACATCTTCAAAAATCTACCCTAAGCGTGCAATATGCTACCAATAGCACTTTTGCATACCAAATTAACATGTATTTCACTATCCTATGTCCCTGTTACAGATGTAGCAGAACATTATGACATACTAATTGACAGCCCATACTACTAAAAATATGAGGAAAAACTAGCCCCACTTCTAGACTACTTTGAAGATACATGGGTGGGAAGGCTACATAGATCAGGACACAGACGCCAACCTAAATTTCACATAGCTTGGTGGAATATATATTTAAGTACACTGAATCAAGAAGCTAAAACAAACAACAGTGTAAAAGGATAGCACAATGCATTTCAAGCTACCACTAGTAGAGGAAAACCCACCGTACAGAAACTAATTGAAGCTTTACAAAAAGAACAAAGCTACCAAGAGCTACGCATCGAACAATCAGTAACCCAAATAGGACCAACACCAACTAAACAAACAAAACAAATGTTTACACTACTCCAAAGCCAAGTCACCCTATATCCTTCTACAAGAGGCCTAGACTACCTATCCCTAATAGCAAAAAGCATACTGTGAATTATGTGAACCAAAAAAACAATACCTTATCAATATTAAAAAAAAGTTATAATTAACTTAATAATATTGTATCATAAAAAATATTCCATAATTGTCATACATATTTATTTCAAATTAAAAAACATTTTCAAGACAATTACGAAATATTTATTATGATATCAAATATACCAACAATAATAACAATGACATTTCCCACCCAAATAATATAAAATGAAAACACTTACAATTTATGTTGCTGAAGAATACGTATTCCAGCCACTTGTTATCCATGTACTCCACTGGTAATCCATTAAAAATCCAATTGACGAAACCCTCAAGAACCCGAAAATAAGTAAAAATTTGAAAAAACGCTCCAGGAAATCCCGATAAAAGCAAGTGTGGTAACTTTATTAATTAAAGTGACATACACACACTTTGGTTAAAAATAAAACGCATAATCTTCTCCAAATCCAAAGGGATACTCTCAAAACACGAAAAATAGTCTGAAAATAGAAAAATCGTTTCAGGAAACCCGTACAAAAGTAAGTGTGGTAAGTTTAATAATAAAAGTAACAAACACACACTTTTTTTGTTGTAAAAAAAGCATAGTCTTCTCCAAATCCAAATCGATACCCTTAAAAACCCGAAAATGATACAAAAACATAAAAAATCGCTCCATGAAACCATGAGAAAAGAAGAGAGAGTTTAAAACATTACTTTAATAAAGTAATACACTCTTTTCTCCCAAACAAAATCCGCATCCATTTTTGGAATGAAACCGCGAAATCCCGGAACCTGTAAAAAATTGTTACAACAAAACCATCCATACAAACCCCCAAACATTTCAAAATATACATAATCATCACTATAAAACATTAAAATAAACATATTATAACATTAACCTCAGAAAATACACTAGGCCTCAAACACTCACAACACTTCCGTAAAAACCAACTAACACCTAAAACATACCAAAACCACGACTAAAACCACACAATAACACTACACACCTCCAAAATATACTCAAACACTACTACTCTATAACATATAATAATTAAAACACACCTTACCTTTCCGAACGCGACGCAGCATCCAACCGCGAGCTTCTCCAGTCCGGAATGAAGCTAAATAACCTTACGCGGTACAAAAAATAGTCCCATTTAAACAATAATAGAAACGTAAACATTTTTAATACAATGTTCTAAGTAAAAATAAAATACAGTACTAGACTTAAAATGTAATACATGTTTTTCTAACACTAATAAATATAATATTCTATTTAATCTCCTTCGTAAATTAATAATAAATAATAATAATACATTATTAATTATTATTAATACTTCATTAAATATGTAAACATTATAATCAATACATAGAACAAAATTAATTGGAGTTTATATAAAATTTTACATTTATAACATATTTGTGCAGTTTCTAGACAATTTTATATCATTTCTAAATCAATATTAATAATATTAAATATAAAATAATATTTATTATTAATAATAATCATATGTATGTATCTAAATTGTAAATAAGTACAAAACTAAATGTACACTTGAGTTAATATTTTCAAAATATGTTTGTTATTTTTTAAAATATGTAATAATTAATATTTGTAAATTAATAATAATAATAATACAATACATTAATTATTGTTATTAATTATTTCTATCTATGTAAATAATTTAAAAATACATATCAAACATTGTATCCAACTGTATAAATAATTTACTTTTTCATTCTGTATTATAAATTATTTTTTTGGTCAATACACAAGTATAATAATAATAATTACTTTCAATTTTTTATGTTTATTGAGAACATTGTATTTATAGATGTCATAATAAACATATTTTGCATGTAAATGATGCAAATATATACTTAACTGTTTATTACATTCTGTTTATGCAAATATTCTAAATATATAATTAATAATATTAATATATTATATATTAACATTAATAATTAAATATTTATTAGATAGAAAAACAGAATGTTTGTAAAAATGTAATTAATGTTACAAATTGTTTTAAAAATTTTCAAAATCAACACTGTATATGTTTTTTGAGAAATACTGTTTACAATATTTTTTGTGGAAATGTAAAACATTTATGAATACAAATAAATGTAATGTCATACATTCTATTTACCTAACTTTGTAATCAAAACATTACAATTATTGTATACTGTACTGTACATATTATGAATACAATCTGTCAATAAAAATTTGCTTAAACTTCATGTCTACTTATTTTTCAAAGAATATTACAATGTTATTTTTAAAATGTTATTATTATAATAATCTTATAAATGTACATCTTCCTTTTCCATTACAAAGATTTATTCTACAATTTGAATATAACATCATCATTTTTTTTACAAGCCTTCTCAGAAATAATGATAAAACATATATAAGTTACTATTCCCACTCATTCAAATAACAATGAAGAAGGTGCTGGACACTGACCCAATATAATTTACTATTCCAACTCCAGTCTGACCAATTTCAGGGAAGGTGCTGGATACTGACTCAATATAATTTACTATTCCAACTCCAGTCTGTCAAATGTCAGGGAAGGTGCTGGACACTGACTCAATATAATTTACTATTCCAACTACAGTCTAATAAATGTCAGGGAAGGTGCTGGACACTGACCCAAAATAATTATTATTCCAACTCCAGTCTGACAAATGTCAGGGAGAGTGCTGGACACTGACTCAATATAATTTAGTCTTCCAACTGCAGTCAAATACATTTCAGGGAAGGTGCTGGACAGTGACCCAATATAATTTACTATTCCAACTCCAGTCGGACAAATGTCAGGGAAGGTGCTGGACACTGACCCAATATAATTTACTATTCCAACTCCAATCTGACAAATATCAGAGAAGGTGCTGGACACTGACCCAAAATAATTACTATTCCAACTCCAGTCTGACAAATGTCAGGGAAAGTGCTGGACACTGACTCAATATAATTTAGTATTCCAACTCCAGTCAAATACATTTCAGGGAAGGTGCTGGACAATGACCCAATATAATTTACTATTCCAACTCCAGTCTGACAAATGTCAGGGAAGGTGCTGGACACTGACCCAATATAATTTACTATTCCAACTCCAGTCTGACAAATGTCAGAGAAGGTGCTGAACACTGGCCCAATATAATTTACTATTCCAACTCCAGTCTGACAAATGTCAGGGAAGGCGCTGGACACTGAACCAATATAATTTACTATTCCAACTCCAGTCTGACAAATATCAGAGATGGTGTTGGACACTGACCCAATATAATTTACTATTCGTACTCCAATCTGACAAATGTCAGGAAGGTGCTGGACACTGACCCAATATAATTTACTGTTCCAACTCCAGTCAAATAAATGTCATGGAAGGTGCTGTACACTGACCCAATATACTTTACTATTCCAACTCCAGTCTGGCAAATGTCAGGGAAGGTGCTGGGCACTGACCCAATATAATTTACTATTCCAACTCCAGTCTGACAAATGTCATGGAAGATGCTGGACACTGACCCAATATAATTTACTATTCCAACTCCATTCTGACAAATGTCAGGGAAGGTGCTGGACCCAATAAAATTTACTATTCCAACTCCAGTCTGACAAATGTCAGTGAATGTGCTGGACAATGACCCAATATAATTTACTATTCCAACTCCAGTCTGACAAATGTCAGGGAAGGTGCTGGACACTGACCCAATATATTCTACTATTCCAACTCCAATAAGATAACTTTAACAGAAATTGCTGGATAATAATCATATCAACGTTACTATTCCTACTTCAATATTTTAATTTTAATATAATATTTTTATAAGTCAAACAATATATCACATAACCCATATTAAAATATCCTCCCATTAATTTTTTTTTTGGAAAATTAGAATTTATGTGTAAAATTCATAACATTTTCATTTGTGTAATAAAACCCTCATCATTTATTTTAATATTAGTATAACATTTTCATCATTTTTTTAAACATATTTTGAATTCAAAATTTTGTACATATTCTTTTGAAAAAATTTGAAAAATGTAATTCGAATCTTAAATTTCAATTCAAAGTTAAATTTGTGTAAATGCACCCAACATTTTTATGGTATTTACATGATATTTATATTTTATAATTTAAAAATATCACCATTACACAGAATAAATGAAATTTAATATTATTTTTTTATTATTTAAAAATGTAAAATATATATTTGCACACAATTTGGAAATGTTATTAAGTATTTTAAAATACTCCCCACCCTTATCCCCTATTAACCCAATATCCCACTCCTAAAATAACATGAAATATGTAAGAAATATAAACAATTTTTTTATATGTATATTTTTTTATTTCATTTCATTGCATATTTACAAAATTTAATTTTTTTTTAAAAAACACTCCCCACCCTTATCCCCTAATAACCCAACATCCCGCTCCTAAAATTTTGAAATAATTTTTTAAAAATATTATAAAAGTTTTTAAATATTTTACAAAGTATTATTTTAAAACACTCCCCACCCTTATCCCCTGATAACCCAATATCCCGCTCCTAAAAAAAAATAACACAATTAAACATTTATTGCAAAAAAATATTTAATAAATATAACACATTTTTCAATATTAACTCTTTTTTATACTTATATTATTAACATTAAATACATTTCATACTATCAATATATTTTTTTCAATATTATTTGCATTTTATATATGTGACTTTGATATTTTTAACTACACTAACAACACGATATTAACACTACATGATATTTTTGATTCAATATTTTTTACTTCGATATTTGAATAGTGAATACTAAAACGATTTTCATTACATCGCTATACTTACATTCTATATTTCTCTACACTCAATAATATTGACTCGATATTTAGCCCATTCGATATTTTGGAATCAATATTATACCCAGTTACCAGTTAGACATCGTTTTGGGCAAGTGTCGGACCATGGTCGTTCATGTGTTTATGTCAGGCGTAGCTAGCCAGTAGTCGAGCCGTGACCATGACCCCTGTATATAAGAGCCCTCCCGCTCAGCGGGGTGACGCAAGCGCCAGACATCCAACAGTCCCAGATCCCGCATGCCATCCAATACAGACAGCGCAGCTTTTTTATGCGCAGTGCCAGCTGCAGTCTGTCTATCCTCCTCTGGCACCATACTACGTTAAAATTGCCTCCAAAGAGTAGCACAGCCGGGGGCATCGCATGCAATTTATTCCAGAGTACCGATTAACAATAGTCATTAAAGTGCCACATAATTTACTGATTATATATTGCCCTTGATCATCCGCATCCACATGCAGGAGCTCAAAGGCCACACCTTTCTTGATCACTATCAGGACCTCTCTAGCATAGGACGAATATGATGACCCTAGGCGCGTTCCTGCCCATCTAGTAGCTATTGCCTCAGCTGCATGCGCAGTAAGGTGAGTTTCTTGCAGGAGCGCTAACTGAATGTTATGAAGGTCCAAATAAGACAGTACTTGCCAAACCTTTTTGGGGTTATTTAAAGCCCACACATTCCATGTTACACATGTGATGTGACTACTCATTTTACCTGCCATACACTGTGTCTGTGGATAGGTGTCGCTGTATGCCAGTCTGTATCGCACCAATATTGACTTAATATTAACCATCTCTATACCACACACTTCAAATAATTAGTATTAAAACATACCCCAACAAACCCCCCACCCACTTCAGCATCCTAATTATGCTAAGGATCCCAAGTAGCAACCCGAAAAGTACGACATAACACATTGCGCTACTGCGCATAAGAATGAAAAAGGCACCAAACGAGGTGCATAGCAAAAAGTATCAGAATAGTGTGTGGTATACCCTTAAGAGGGGGCACCATAGGCCGTCCAACTCCCTAGTGCATTGAAACCTAGGTGGGGTCGGATCGGGAGCAAAACCTTCTATCCAGAAGTTATAACATCATTTTCAGAAATTGTCGGGAAAGACTTACTATGAGACATCCTAATAAAGAAGTGGTGCAGCAGTAAATATTGCGCAAAACAGTACAACAAGAGCTGTGAATAGCATTGCTACACTGAGTCTCTCATCACCTAACAGCAGAGGGGTCTATCCCACATAATCAGCAACCCCTATATGATCCCGCTTCCAGCATACAGGTCTATACGTAGGCACCATCTTAGGCTGGCCCCTGAGGCACCTCAGTCATACAGCTCCCAGCTGATGGAGAGTGAAGAGTTTGTCATTGCTTATCGCTGTCAGTATTTCCAGACCATAGGCGTACACACTGATTTTAGTGAACTAGATTTAGGCAACCATATACGTCTGCCATGGCCCGGGCATCATAGCATTACCGTTTTCAACCCAGTCATCTCCCCGGGGGGGTAGGGGAGATGCGAAGGCCCGGGCCAAGCCACAATGTTCTCAACCTTCATTTGGTCCTATTGATCTGCATGTCATTACTGTGTCTCTGTCCAGCCTGCATCACTGATTTAGCGAAATGTGTCAGTCTTCGCCGTCAGCTTCGTCGTCAGCTGAGTGTGAGGCTGCCCGCCGCTCAACCTGTTGGACAAACTGCATCGCATCCTTGGGTGTCGTGAACATTTTAACTTTGCCTTGATGATGTATCCTCAATTGCGCTGGGTACAGCATAGCGTTCTGTATTTTTTGTGCCTGGAGCTTTTTCTTGGCTGGGTGGAACTCTCGCAGTGCTTGTTGCCCAGCAGCCATGAAATCAGGAAACACCACTACCTGCACATCTTGATAGGTCATGACTCCTTTCTCACTTGCCAGCCTCAGCGCGGCGTCGCAGCTCTGTGGGGGGCACAGCGGCACCGCTTCCACAATATGGCTTCTGCCTTACTGCCACCCTCCTAATGCCGGCAAAACTTAGTTCTGCAGCCCCAGCAGTACCGCACGTATAGGCACCTCACACGCCTTCTTCATTCCGCTTAATTTTTATAAACAAAACCAAGGCCAGAATCACAATAATCCAATAAATAGGACTTTAGATAAACATTTTTAAAGAATAAACAAAAAATAGCGCTTAGAAGCAATAACTGCTTACTTGGGATATCTGGTTCCCTGTACCTGGACAAAGTCAAAAGTTCAGGCCTACCACGATGGACGCAGGCCAGATAGACGGACAGAGTGAGGCACTCTGCACAAAATTACCATAATCCTGGCTGCATCTACTTCAAAGATTCGGGGTGCAGTTTAAGCGATGTGCCTTTTCTGATCCACCAACAGGAGTGAAACAATGTTTCTGATTCATGCTATGGCGGTACTGCAATGGTTCAACAGAGGGTGCATGGGGTTGCTTGGAGCAAGCACCTTAGACCCACTTCCAAGGGTCCAGGACTGGTGAGGCACCACTTGCAGGGCAGACTCACAGATGGCAGAGCCCAGGTTCAGAAGCAGGTAGGTTGAAACTCTTTTATGTCCCTGAGTCTTCAGATCAGGAGGCCAGCCAGCTAGTCATTGGAGTCACTCTGGGTTGCATGTTCAGTCCTCACAGAGGTAGGGGAACAGCAGGCAGCAGGCAGTAGAGTAAGATAGGAGTCCAGAAAGCAGCAGAGTGGCAGTCCTTCAGCAGCACAGAAGTCTTTCTTCCTGGTCTTCATAGGTTCAGGAGTGTACTGAAGTGGTGGAGTCAAAGGTCTAGTACTTATACCAGTTGTGACTTTGAAGTGGGGGAGACTTCAAAGAAATGCTTTGAAGTGCACAGATGTCCTCCGTTCTGCCCTGACTCCATACTCACTACAGGGGGTTATATGTGTGGACAGGACACAGCCTATTCATGTATAAGTGAGGCTGCGCCCAGCCAGGATAGCCCATCAAGTTACACTGAAGGTCCCATTGTGTGTGGCTCTGAAGGAGGAATACACAAAGCCCAACCAGATATGTGATCAGAGACAGGCAGCAGGCACTAAATGACGCTCACCGGAGCATCGAGCACGCTGTGAGGGAAACGGCACCAGTCCTTGCAGCTCCTCACCGCCCGGTCATCCATCCAATGCCGTGAGGGCAACGGCTGTAGACCCAGATAGCGGACTACATTACCCAGCAGCCCCTGGCAGGTCGCAGGCCCGTGATGCTCCCAACGCGCCCGGAGGCGCCATAAGATCTTTGAGCGCCGAGCGCTCTTGGGGGTCGCTCACCGGAGCATCGAGCACGCCGTGAGGGAAACAGCACCAGTTCCTTGCAGCTCCTCACCGCCCGGTCATCCATCCAATGCCATGAGGGCAACGGCTGTAGACCCAGACAGCGGACTACATTACCCAGCAGCCCCGGGAAGGTCACAGGCCCATGACGCTCCCAACGCGGCCAGAGGCGCCTTAAGATCTTTTAGCGCCGAGCGCTCTTGGGGGTCGCTCACCGGAGCATCGAGACCGGTTCCTTGTAGCTCCTCACCGCTTGGTCATCCATCCAACGCCGTGAGGGCAACGGCTGTAGACCCAGACAGCGGACTACATTAACCAGCAGCCCCGGGCAGGTCGCAGGCCTGTGACGCTCCCAACGCGCCCGGGGGCGCCATAAGATCTTTGAGCGCCGAGCGCTCTTGGGCGTCGCTCACCGGAGCATCGAGCATGCTGTGAGGGAAACGGCACCAGTTCCTTGCAGCTCCTCACCGCCCGGCCATCCATCCAACGCCGTGAGGGCAACGGCTGTAGACCCAGACAGCGGACTACATTACCCAGCAGCCCCGAGCAGGTCGCAGGCCCGTGACGCTCCCAACACGCCCGGAGGCGCCATAAAATCTTTGAACACCTCCCGCCCCACGGGACGCGCACGGGCAACGCTGGGCTAAGCCCGGGCAAAGGGCGGGCAGTCTGTGGCAGTCCGGGGCAAAACGAGGCAGGGCTGGGCCACAGACTTTGGTCGTTGACGAGGTCCCCCATTCTTCTTCATACCGTGAGACTCTGTAATGTAATTTGTTTGTGTACATTCTTCTGTGTCTCCTTTAAAGTTCTGTGTCATTAGAAAGTGGCATACTCTTTTAACGTGTGAAATTCATGGTAGCTTTCGGTTCTTATTTTTTGGTTTTATTTAGCTTCTTAGTCATGTCTAAACAAAAGACTGCGAAAACCCCACCAGTGCTGTCTACCTTGGACAATTATTTAGTCAGGTTGTCAACAAAATTAACAATGAATGGCGATTATCGCTAGGATTAAGTAGTCCCCCATTGTCCCCTACCCTGCTCGCTCCCCCTGTTTCACTAGCATTGGACGATAGCTGTAACCCTCACAACCTGGATGTATCAGACAAGGAAATGCCTGAGCAGTCAACGTCCACCCAAGTTGTGGTAGACGACTCAATTGATATCATGGTACAGCGCTCTCCGACCCCTGTCCCTAGAGTGGTTAGAGCGTGCAGGAAATCTCAATCTAAACGTGGGGGAACCTGTACCATCAGAAAAAGAGCAGTCACACCCCCCAAAATATAGCCGAGGATGAGGATACCATGGCCAAAGATGGCGCTGTAAAATTGGATACTGAGCAACTTAATCTCCTAGTTAGTATCCTTGATTCCAAGATAAAGGGTATTATTAAACCCCTAGTGGCCAAACTTGATCGGATGTCCGCTGAGGTAATCAGATTAGGAGGTCTTCTTGATAAGTATACGAATCAGGTGAGCAGTTCAATGACTCCTACTGCGAATAGTTGTGTTAGCCAAGATGCCCTTCCTGCTGGGGTGTCACGTGTTAGCGAGAATATTACACAGAACCCTCCCCCAAAAGTCTCCCAAGATAAACAGGCTGTAACACCAGCTGAGAGCAATGGGGTGGGCTGAAGTAAAGAGAAGACGTTTTATTGACCTCCCTCCTGATTGGGCACCCTATGTGGTGGTTTTAACTAATGTACCGCCCATGGAGACCAACATGAGCCACCAGGAATCACATGAATCTTTAAAAAAGAAAACGTCTCTTGGTTGCTAAGACAATGTGGTTTTCCAACTGCATTTTCTGATCAAGTATTAACTACCAGAAGGGTTAATTGGGTAGGGAATTCTAGGAAGAGTTGTAAGGGTGACTGTGTCATTGTAAATTTCAAACATCCAAAACATGCCGCCACCGTACTGCTTAGAGCGGCCTCTTTACCAACCTCTGACAATAATGTGTGTGCCCGCTCACTTGGCTTCTTTTACAGCCACCTTAACACTATCCCATATGATAGTAAAAGAAGCAGACCCTATCCATTCATTCACAGGCCATTTCTTGATATTACTATGCAAAACCGATTTCAGGCTTTAAATTCTCTGGATGCAAATGACTGACTTGAACAGGACGTTCAGCCCCAACCCCATGTGACCTCTAGTTCCCATACAGATGATATAGATGAAAATAATGTGGTACTTGAGCCAAAATTCACTCCTGAGTTAAACTTGGTGGAAGATTTAAATACGACCATGGAGTATGGTGGCTCAAGTAATGGAAACAAGAAAGAGGGAGACGGCCTAAATAGTTGTATGATGTTGGATAGCACTGGAACAAGGGGTAATGGGATTACGTGGCAGGATTAAAACTAAGGGGAATGTCTTAGGTTGGCCAAACCTTATAAATACCTATGACATTCTGTGTTTTCAGGAAACATGGTGCAGGGAAGAGGTTAGTTATAAGGGATTTGTGTCCTATAACTTACCGACGCAGGGTGTGGGACCGGGAAGAGCTAAAGGTGGTCTACTGATACTAATGTCCATTCTTCGCCAACTTGTGGTAAAAGAGTATATAACTGTGGGAGATCATGTGAAGATCCTTTGGCTCATCCAGGATAAAGGTCGTAATATCTTATTGATTATTATTACAATAATATCTTTGACAACAGCAGGGCGAAAGTAGTAACAGACCTGGCAAGTGCCATTGAAAATGTTTGTTTAGAAGTGAATATTGCATTTGATTTTATTTGGGTAGGGGATTTTAACATTACTTTATGTAAATTGTCATCATTAAAGGGCTGTGGGGTCACAAATAATGCTGGATGGGATGACCTGCCTTTCGGACATAACAGCTATGGGGAAGCGTTACATAAACTCATGGCTTGCTATGAACTGGAAATCTTGGATTATATCAAAGACGTAAATGGTCTATCCATCCCTACTTTTAAAAAATTGGCATACTAGCTCAGTCAGTGATCATGTGATTGTTTCTTCTATTATTATTTCTTGCTGTGCTCCCCCAAGAATTGATGTAACTTCTTTAAGTGACCACAATTGTATAATCCTGGACACTACTTTTTGGGCTGGTAGTTCAGTTAAAGTAGGGACTACAATCACTAACGTAGAACCTCACAGGCCCAATGGTGTTATACTAAGATGGGTAGGAGACAAGGCCCATGAACTGATCAGTTCTATTGTCAAGGAGAACCTGGTGGACATTGTTTTCATCCTCAAAAATAGAGCTGATCACGAGAAGGTTTTATTCTCTTTTAATGGTATTAATAATTCTATTGATGCCAGGTTCACCAAATGTAGCAGCGGACAGCGTAGTAACGGACCGAGGTGGTTCGATCATCTCTGTACCGCTTCATTAACTGACCTAAAACAGGCGCTAGCACAAAAGCCCAGGGACACTAATTTAATTATTAAACTAAGATTGGAATACAAATGTGCATTAAAACAGAGGAAGAGCGAGTTAAAGCAGCAGGCCTGGGACTCCCTCAATCAAGCAGCGGAGTTATCGAATAGTACTTTGTTTTGGGCCACGGTTAACTCTACTTTTTTTCTTAAAGATGATAAGACTCCCGAGTTAACCTCTAATGTACCCAGTGATGGATGGATCGCTCATTTCTCTAATATCTTTGATTCCAACAGAATTGTAGAAACTGATCCTAATAGGTGGGCTGTCTTGCCGTTGGATATTTCGGTAAGAGAGGTAGAATGTGGCATACGTGCAAGTAAAGGAGGGAAAGACCAGGGCCCGGATGGGATGCCCATCGATGTATATAAAGCAGAACCTGAGTTGTGGGGAATTCTTTTGGCCACTGTTTTTAATGCAGCTGTGTGTACTGAGGCCCCTGCAACCTGGGGAGAATCTATCATAGTGCCGATTTAGAAAAAGGGAAGTAGGTCTGATGCCAAAAACTATCGCCCCATTTCCCTTCTCGATTCCTCAGTTAAGATCATGAGTAGAGTCATGCTTGTTAGATTGAAGGAATGGGTCGAGCAGGAGGGCATTCTGGCTGATAGACAGTATGGATTTAGGAAGGGCCGGGCTACACTCGATCAGTGCATCAATCTTGATTTATTGATCGGGAAATATACTGAAGCTAAACCTGGCTCACTCTACCTCTGCTTTGCAGACCTAAGTAGTGCTTTTGACATGGTAGACTATTCTGTTTTATGGCCAACTTTGTTGCAGTTAGGAGAACCTGTTGGCATAATTTTCTTTCTCGCCAGGTTGTATGAGAAATTGCAAACATGTGTGCGCTTTGGATCCAGAGGAGAATACACCCCAAAATTTAGCGTTAAAAGAGGGATCAAACAGGACTGCGTTCTGGCTCCCCTCCTTGTTATATTATTTATTAATGGAATTGATGCTATTTTAAAAAAGGTCAATGCAGACGCCTCCCAGATTAAAGGTGCCCCGGTGCCGGTAATATTGTATGCCGATGACGCTGTTTCACTTTCCAGAACCCCCGTGGGATTACAGCGATTGATTGACAGTTTTTCCACCTTTATCAAGGATAGAAAACTAGTCATTAACAAAGGGAAAACTCACACAATGACCTGTGGGGCCAAAAGCAAATTTTTAAATGCCTTTTTATTGACAGTGAAAAGGTGCAGCAGGTTGACAAATGTTGTTACCTCAGTATAACCTTCTCCAAAGACAGGAAATGGACTAATTAATTTAATAATATCCGGAATAAAATGGCAAAAAATGCCCATGGAGTTTTTAGATTTGCTGCGAGGGTTGGGGACCGACGCACCAGGGATATGCTTAAGATTTATCAGGCAAGATGTGTAACTATAGCATTGTATGGGGAGGCAGTATGGGGCCACAGATGCAACCATAATCTGTAGCTGGAGGAAAATTCTTTCCTAAAAAAGCTCCTGTCTTTACCGACCTCCGTCCCAACCGAACTAATCCATCGAGAATTAGACACTAATTATTTAATCGATCTGTTATCCCTTAGGCCACTTATGATTTGGCGTTCTATTTGGCTTAAGGATGAGAAGTCTTTTAGCAGGTCCATAATCGAGGATTGCCTATTATTGGATAAATATCTAAAGATACCCTGGGTAAAATATGTTGTTGTTTGCTTCTCAGATATATTTGATTTGAATATTTTATCTGAACCAAGTGCAACATCTAGGATACCTAAAGCTGAGTTGAAAAGCAAATTCATGGCATTTAGGGAAAGGAAGCGGGCAGTAGCCTACGGATCTTTATCCACTGTCCTGTTTTATAACAGATATAGTTCTGTAGAAGGATTCCCTCTTTATCTAAACAAGGTGACTAGGCCTTCACATAAGTTTGTGCTTACTAGACTAAGGTTTGGTATAGCACATTATCTAGTGGCCCATCCGAATATTAAAAAACACCTGATTGGGCCATGCATGTGTGATGGCGTTTCTGTTCAAAGCACTTTGCACTTTTTGCTGTTATGTAAACTGTACATGAACTTTCGTATTACCTTTCTGAAACCTATGTTTGTAAATTTGTTGTACGTACAGTTAAACAGGCTATGAATTTAATTTTTAACCTGCAATCTGCAGATAATTGTTTTTATACTGCAACCTTTTTAAATTATTGCATTAATTCCAGGAAACGTATGTGCTTTTAATGAATTATGTCTGTTAAATTCACTTGTAAAATGTTTCTATGAATGGTTTTATCTGTTATTTTCTATGTTGTTTTCCTTTGTGCTTTTATGGTCATTTTATATGTACCGAATAAAGCTTCATGAATGAATGACTGAAGTAAGAAAATGCTGGCTTTCTAAAAGTGGCAATATCAGATTTGTAATTTAGAATCCAACTTCTCCATAAGCTAGGATTTTAAATTCGGATTCCAGAGACACCAGACATAAAGGTTCCATTGCATACCAATTGGAAATTAAATTTTATAGAATGGAATAAGGTGATCTAAATGTTATCATATGGGAGGGATAGGCTGTGCCATGCTAAAAGAACACATTTAAGGGGTTTTCACTGTAAGGGCATGTAAAACTTAAAAGTTCATGTTCTACTTTTTAAATACATTGCATCCTTCCCTCTGGGCTGACCCAAGAGTTGAAGTATATATAGTAAAAAGCAAGGTTTGGGCCAGGCAAAAGGTTCATTTTGCCAGGTCAAAATGGCAGTTTAAACTGCACACACAGGCTTTGCAGTGGCTGGCCTGAGACCTGCATAAGGGGCTACCTAAGTGGGTGGCACAATCAGTGCTGCCAGCCCACTAGTTGCATTTAATTTACAGGCCCTGGGCACATGTATTGCACTTACTAGGGACCTATAAGTAAATTATATATGCCAATTGGGTATGAGCCAATATTACCATGGTTAGTGGAGAGAGCACATGCACTTTACCACTGGTTAGCAAAAGTAAAGTGCTCAGAGTCCTAAAGTCAACACACACAAGGTCAGAAAAAGTGGGAGGAAGGTAAAATGTTTTGGAGGTGACCCTGCAAAGAGGGTCATTTTTCAACAAAGGGATTAAAGAGATCACTCCCACAAAAGATGGCAAAATACCCATTCCTGCAAGCACTTTAAAAGGACAACTCTCTTGGATTACCAGTAGTTAATCCGGTAATGCACAGGTACGCTGAGCAGAGGCTGTTTATTTTCTTACAAAAACCTCAAGGGAAGTGGTAGTGTAAACTCCAGAGGGGAGAGTGTTCTAGAACTTAGGGCTGAGGTATCTAAAAGACCTGCCTCCTTGCCTAACTAGCTACACCCAAGGAGTGACCGAAGGATGGGGCTGCATGAGCATAGAGCACGTGTATGAACATAATGGGTGACCAACTTGTTAATATAGGCAGGACCCTCTGGACCATTGCCTTGGACATACTACACAGTGCTTTAAACTGGATCTGTTTTTCAATCGGTAGCCAGTGAAGCTCACGCAAATGAGCAGAACTGAAATATAATGAGAAACATGACAGAGTTGTCTAGAAGCCGCATTTTTCACTATGTGCAACCTGTTCAGAAGAGACTTCAACATTTCCACATACAGCACATTGCCACAGTACAAACAGCAAGTAATTGGGGCCTGCAAAACAGTTCTCGGACCAGGGACCAGCAGATACCCCATAATTTATTTGAAGGCTTTTAAGTAGCCCAAAACACATGGGGGCTTATTTTCAAGCCCCTAGCGCCGCTGGTGCGTCACTTTTTGTGATGCACCGGCGGTGCATCTTGATGCCCCTTATTTGCAAAGACACATAAGCCATCCTGCATGAAAGTGGCGTGTCATGGGTGTTGCAATAGATGTTCCCATGCAACCCCCATGGCTTCTGCCACATTTCCAGATTTACAAAAAATCATGAACCTGGAAATGTGTCTGAATGCTATGCCTCCCCAGGGGAGGCATAGGGAGGCACCAGAAGGAGAAATGTTTTTATTCCTCCTCGTTTTTGCCTCTTGGTATGCGTGCTGCATTCTGCAGCATGCATAGAAAGAGGAAATCACCCCTTTGATTGTTTTAGGTGTCCCTTCCTGCACAAAAACAATCATCCCCTCAATGCAGGCACCCTGGCACCATGCTGCAATCGTGCCTGCGTCGCGCATGGCAACCCATTGTGCACCAGGGCAGGGGAGAGCAAAGGGATCCGCCATATTGTTATAGATATAGCAAATCCCTTAGCTTCCAAAGTAACGCAGTGCAGCTAAATGGCTTGCAGCACCCTGCTGCGTTACTTTGTTGTAGATAAGACTCATGGTGCTTATGGGAAGGGATGGGACTAGAGCTTCAGGCAAATCCAAAATACCCCAAAGCTGAGGCTTGTTACCCACCACCAGGACCTCAGTTTTATTTCCATTCAGCTTTAAGCAGTTGTTTTTCATTCAGTGTGCCAATGCCACCAGGCAAGGTCTCAACTCAATGCCACGTTTATCCTTAGTAGAGGATAAAATAAAATTATTTAGGTATCGTCAACATAAGAAAACAAGTTAATGCCAAAAACCTCTACAATGTCTGCCAGGGGCCGAACATATACATTGAAAAGCATGGAATCCAGGGTAGAGCCCTGACCCCAAAAGGCATCTTGCGATTTGTGGAGGAGTAGGTTCTTGAGATCACTTGAAAAGTTTGATCCTGCAAAAAGGAGTGAAACCAAAGAAGGGCACAACCCCTAATGCCATAATCGGCCAGCTGCTGGAGAAGAACCTCATGGAACACTGTATCAAACGCTGCGCTGAGATCAAGAAGGATCGGTGTAGCTGTCCTCCAGAGTCAAGCTTTGCTCTTATATGCTCAGTGACCCCTAGTAAAGCCAGCTCTGGACGAAAGCCAAATTGTGAGCCATGAAGAAGAAGATTAGATTCCAGGTAAGATAACACCTTAAAATTGGCATGTTTTTCTGATACTTTAGTTAGAGACGAGAGGTGTGTGAGATGGGGCAGACGTTTTCTGGCTTGGCTGCATCATGAGCAGGTATTTTCTATAAAGATATCATCATGGTCAGTTTCCAGGAAATGAGACCAAAGCTTGTGTCAGCAACATGTTGAGTAAATTTATCCAGGTGGAGGAAAGAGAGCCAAAACCCAATCTGAGTATCCATAAGGGAGCAGGTTCAGAGGGAGATCCTGATTTAATAGAGTCAAATGATGACTCAAAACTGTAAGTCAATGAAATGAAATGATTCAAAAGCAGTACTTCTACTTGATTCTGCAACTACATCTACTTCTCCCATGACATTAGGAGGGAGGCCATCAGCGACTGGTACCTCAAATGAGGTGTAGATGTTAGCCACTTTATCAAAGGAGAAATTAGCCAGTTCATTACATCTTTCTGGGGATAGTGAAACCACCAGAACCATACCAGCAGGAACTGTAGAAGACTGGATTGGTGCTAGGATGTTGATGGGCCCCTATGCCTAGGCCATAGTTTTGTCCTCCAACTGCAATTTGAAGCTACACTGTAGAGCTCAATCACTCGTCAAAGAATCTGACCCACTGGAAAAAGCAAAAAAACGTCATCTGAGCTTAAAGTGACTTCGGAATTGTTTTGCTGGTGGGCAATGCTAAAAGAAAAATCATTAAAAACCATACTCCACAAACCTTGGCAGCAGGAGTTGTACCTAATATTCATACATATAGCCATATTGCTTAAACTCTAAGGTCAATGCTCTAGCTGTTGGATTCAACTCAAGATCCCTACTCTATGACACACGTCTCTACAAAATTCAAGCCCCAACTACCCAGACCCAAACACAGGCTGCTACTCCAGCTCCCCATCAGAATGCATAGGTGCAGTAATATGTACCTTCTGAGACCACCAACAACTCAACAGAGAAGAGCTGGAAGCTGGGCTTTTCCATCCAATACTAACAATCAGCAGTGATAGAATCCATTAGCCTATTGTGTCACCTTCACTTAGAGATAGGAAGACAGTATGAAAGTGTCTTCTTAATCTAGACTAAAGTACAAAACATGATATATTTAAAGGAGTGCAGTCGCTCTTCTGTGCCTATGGCAGAATTCTGTATTGTATGGGTAGAAAATAGCACAGGAATAAACTGTTTCCTGGATAGGATTAACAAACACTATTTCTATAACATTCTTGAACAGGTGATAGGTCAGTAGTAGTTTTTGTTGTTGCTGGACATTTTTTGGGGGAAATGAGGTGAACAGAAATGTTTAGGGCTTACTAGAAATATGCAATGTATGAATTTGATTAGCAAATTACGATTTAGTGATGTCATAATTCTACTATGCATATATTACAATAAGTTGACAGTTGAGTTTAACTAATTTCTCCTATGTTCTTTTCTAAAATCACTTCATATTGGTCCCAGCTAATCGCTTCTTTTTGATTGCTGACACTCATGACCCCAAATCAACTGTACCCCACACTCAACTCTATTAAAGTTAACATTTGTTTCCCTCTCCTATCTATTCTTCTTTTTCTTGAGTATTCTAAGTTGATACTCTGGAACGCCTTCTCATCTGTACATTCATAGGTGATTCTTCTTTACCAATGCTGTGCTGGCATCTTATAATGTAAACTTATGTGATATATTTTGTGTATAGAAATGTACAATACTTGCTGCTGGCAGTTGTATATTTTCCATGTTTAATATTCTGTATCTTTAATATCCTGTGGTTACTGCATTGATACCTGCACTCTGGTTTTTCATATAATAAAGCACTCTAATGCCATAAGATCATGTACATGCTATGTAAAAAGTTAAAGGCAAGTTCTGGCCATCTCTACTATATACCTTAAACTTTGAGTAGTTCAGGTGCTGTAGATGGCAATCAATAGACTTCCTTATATTGAAATAGAAATTAGGTGCTTGTCTATGGTCAACATCATAAACATGACTACTTATCCTCATCTACTTTAGAGGTAAAGCAAAATTAGTTGGTTGTAGAATTGAGTGTTCACAGCCGTAGTAAGGGAAAGTAGTTATTCCCAATGGATAAGTCATATTGATGATTAGAAGAGGTACCAACATTCTACTTCACACAAAGATTGAAGTCTTGTACACAGTATAAACAAGCCGTGGCAAAGCCAGTAGGTTTTGCCTAAGCGAGACCTTTTGACTTTGTCAATTTTTTTAAAGACGTTGCACAGCAGTGTGGGCTACTGTACAACATGGTTCAATGCCATTTTCACCCTTACTTTTCAACATCTATATGAAGTCATTACCGGCAATGATTAATGACTTTCAGCTCACCTGCTATAACTACGCAGATGACGCACAAATACTTCTTACACTAGAAAGCCCCAAAGGCATCAGAAACTCAAAAATCCTCAGTTGTCTCTGATTCGCTGAGCAGTGGATAACATGGAACCATCTCAACTTGAATGCATTCAAAACTGAAATACTCTCCTATGGCGATTGGAAAAATTATGACCCACTCTCCGTCTGGCCTGATGATCTGGGACCACTCTTGGAGTATCCAAGGAAGTAAGAAACCTTGAAATCACCATGGAATGTAAGCTATCAATAAAAGCCCAAGTAGATAGGTTAGCAAGATCAAGCTCCATTACTATAAAAACTCTGAAACAATCTAAACTTGATGACGCTGATGGCGTCTACCATGGATCACCTCTATCAACTATGAAAAGCCTACAACAAATTCAAAATTGGTGCCAGGTTACTTCTACATACAAAACGACAAGCCTACATCTCTCCTGCCTTAAGGGCCCTACATTGGTTACTGGTTGCTAGAAGATTGACTTTCAAGTTGCTCTGTATATACCAACAAAGCAATACATTGAACAGGACCGGAAGTAAATCACAAAATACATACAACAAAGAAACCTCCTCTCCTGATTGGCACCCGCCTCAAAACCCCAGCACACAAAAAAACATGGTGCAGAACATCTTTCTTTGTTCAAGCAGCCACACTATTGAATTCATTACCCACAAACATAAGATCCACACATAGCTGTCTTATCGTCATGAGATTACTCTAGAGCTGGCTCTTCCCTACATCACCACCATATTCAAAATACAAATGTTCATCAATAGAATGCACAAGATACCAATGTTGCTTGTAAACATGTATTCCCCAAATTCTGTACCCTGAAAAGTAACCCCTTATCACTGTTAATCTCCAGGGGCAGACCATAAATGGCGAAAGCTTTTGCAAGAATGGGGGCAACATGGGTGAATGCCATTCAGTCAATCACTTCCACAACAGGATATTTTGGATAACTGTCCATCAGGACCAACGTGTCTTCCCCATTGGGGAAGCTCTGAAATCTAGACTCAGCCTGGACTAAAGTATCATGCACAGCTCTTCAGTTATTACTGGTGCTAGATTATCAGGTGTGCTTGTCATTTGGCACACTGGACATTTTCAAATGACCTTTTCAACCATGTTGTCAAGCCCAGGGAAACTCACCTTTTCTCTCATGCGAGACTTCATCTTCATGGTGCCCTCATGCCCCAACTGTGTCATGTAGTGTCTTCGGGCAGTCAGTATAACAATGTGAGGCCTTTGCAAAAGGATTCAGCCCTGGGTGTTTCTGAATTTTTCTCAGGCCCTCCACATTCTCATCAGCCCTCCCTTGTCTTTGCAGACCAGTCATTGTCATCTTGAAAGAAGTTCCATCACGTTCTGTTCTAGACCGCAGTCTTCACTCAGGTGATGACGGGGTCTGTTTTGACCCCTTCATTGATGTCCTCCAGACTCAGAGCTCTGGGAAAGGTGACACTTGAGATCATATTGATGTACTTTTCCACTGCATCTGTGTTGTTATCATTCTGTTTTTTTGGAGATAGAGTGTGACAATAGAGAAAGTCAGCAGGGTTTTTAAATCCACCACCATTTGGTAATGTTATAGCTCGATGGCCCATCTCTCAATCCTCGGAGACTAATGGGACGCTGACCCACAAAACTGCGGGTTAAGAGGCTGGTGATTCATGATGATTTTAAATGGTTGACCACTTAAATATAGGTGAAAATGTCTGCACGCCCACTTGATTGCCAGGTCCTCTCTCTCAATTTGGGCGTAACATGCTTCAGTCTGCGTTACCATTTTGCTGGCAAATGCCAACCCCACTCACCGACCGAGTTCCTGCCCCTGCATGCGTAAGGCTTCCAGATCTACTGGACTGGCATCTACCAGCATTTCGGTGTGCTTGCCTGGGTCAGTATACATTAATGTGGCATTATGGAGGAGCTTGTCTTCTTCCTGACGCCCCCCTATCCACTTGACGTCCAGTTTTGTGAGGGCTCTTAAAGGCTCTCCAAGGGTGATGAGATCAAGAATGAATCTCCCGCAGTATGTGGCCATTCCCAGGAGGCTGCGCACTTCCGACACCATATTTGGGGCTGGTCCATGTTTGATGGCTTGCCACTTGCAGGTGTCGACCTGTATTCCATTCTGATTGACTACGTATCTGAAGAATTTGATGGATGACTGGAAGAATGAACACTTTTCCTTATGCAGCATGACTCCATGCTCCCAGAGACGCCTCAGTGTTGTTCAGAGCTGCTTGTGGTATTCAGCAGCCGTGGCTGAGTGGATAAGATTGTCATCACTGACATTTAGGACGCCTGGCAGTCTGGATAATGTTTCATGTATTGCATTCTGGAATACTTTAGCAGCTGATGATATGCTTCAGTTTAGGCACTTGTACTGGCACAATCCTATGGTCGTGCTAAAGGTGGTAATGTACCTTCTTTCTTCAGCTAGCAACAGCTGGTGATAGCTGGCGTTTAAGTCCAACTTAGAGAACCATCAGGAGCCATTTACATCCACTATGATGTCATCCATAGTGGGCGTTATAAGGTACGGCTCGGCAGCCGCATGTCGATGCACAGGCGTACTTCACTGGCTATTGTGGTTTTTTTCCCAATTACCATTGGGGAGACCCATAGCGTCGGTCCAGAAACCTTCTCTATCACTTCTTATTCCTTGAGCTTTCTGAGTTCTTGCTCTAACGGAGGTCAGAGATGGAACAGAATGCAGCGTGGTGCAGTGCTAAAGGAGCGACAGCAGGGTCAATGTGCAGTTTTACAAAAGGGTACTTGAGGCACCTGAGTACACTAAACAGTTTGGGTAATTGATCCAGCAGGTCATTGACTTGATGCAACCTGCCACTTTGGCAAAGGACACTAGGCCAAGATCTTCTGTGGTGTGGCATCTGATCAGCATGTCACCCTCCTTGTTGATAACGTGGAACGTTGTCATGACTTCTTGGTTGCTGGATTGCACTGCACGGATATGTGTCCACAGACGGTTAAGGACGATTGACTTCCATACCTGAAGATCTTGGTGTGTGATGGGACTAGCTGAGGCTTTGACCAAAGATGGTTGTATTGTTGTACTCCCATCACATGACAGATGCCCCAGTGTTGATGATTTCTTTACTTCCGACCCAGCACCACGGTCGACACATGTGGGTTTTGGGCTCCCCTTACATTTTAGTGCTCTTGTGAATCAGATGAGGAATGTCTTCTGCTCTTCTTCCTCGGTAGAGGAATCTTTGAGACTGTAACTCTGTCTTGGCGGAGGTTTGTGTCATCTGAGTGTGTGAGATTCACCAAGGAGAGCTGATGCGCTGCTTTAGTTGGTGGCATGCCTCCTTTGGAGTTCTTGTTCTAGAGCAGGTGGGGCCTTGGGCCAGGGCACTCTCTCACAGGGTGTTCTTATTGGCCGCAGTATCCGCACCTCAGCCTCTTGGATAGGGATCCTTGTTCCTTGGTGGTTTCACTCTTGCTCTTTGTATGGATGGCATCAGCCCGTTTGACCTTGACAGTTGTGGCTTTCTCTGGTATTTGTGTAATGGCTAAATCCATCTCGTTGGCTCGGGTTGCAGACAAAGTCGTGTTACCTCTTTAATATCAGGATATCATATAGACTGCTGTTGGGTTGTCTCAGGATCAGGCTGCACAGCATTTTGTTGGGGCATTCATGAATCAGTTGGGCTTGAATTTCCTTGAGTTGGTCATCTACTGGGCTGGTATTCGATAGCTCACGCCGTCTTGCTTAGAATGCATCCAGTGACTCTCATTCCTGCCGGCGGGCTTGGTGCAATTTAAATCTCTTCAAAGTCTGGTTTCAACAGCATATCCAAATTAGTGTTGAGGGCTCTCATGGCTGCATTGTAGTCTGTGGTCGGGCTAGTGTTAGGTAAGTGTTTAAACAATTTATAGATTTATTCTTCGGCACAGTGGAGTAGCAAGGACCTTTTAATGGCGCCATCCGTTTCTTGTGTGGCGATGAAACAGATGTCAACCCCCCCTATCCGCGTCTTCCATCGAGAGGAGGCTGTCACCAGGTCTGCAAGTTCAATGGATGGGGGTAACATCCCTGTGTGTGCATGTTGTAGGGTGACTTGTCTCAGGGGTTGAGCTGCATTGTCCTCATCTGCCATGTCAGGCTTTATCAGGTATTGATGTGTGGCCTCCAGTGGGTATGAGGTTGAGCACTTTCTTGCTTAGTTAGCAGTGTAGTATAAGATATGTTCTGTTTCCAAGCCACTATAATTCAGTTTTTATTTCTCTGTGGAGACTTGTGTGGGCCAATGCTTGTTTTGTTTATTTGTTTCTTTAATCTTAGGCTGGTGCGGGCTCCTGCAGACATACTGGGGCTGACTAGGCTATAGGCTGGCCTTCGTGCAGTGTGGTGTGGAATGGGAGGCTCTTGTGGTGATGAGCGGTATGAGCTCAAATCAAGGAGCTAATCACTATGGGCCTCGTTGGTGACATGCTGTCTAGGGGTTGCCCACTTTCTCCTCCTTCAGAGGGCAGCACTGCAGCACCGCAGCACCGCTTGAGTTTTCGCCTTGGAGAAGAAGGTGCATCGATTGCTGGGGCGGTGCTTTAGCTTCTGTGCTGGCTGAGGGAGCTGCCGGGCCACCTCAGCTGCATGGACTAGCGGTGGGGTCGGGGTATGCAGTAGTGCATCCCACCCTCAGCGCCAGTGCTGCGGGATGCCGGTGCCAAGCAGGTACCCCGTGTATAGGCCCCTCACCCATGGCCACAATAACGGGCACCCACAAAGAGGAATGCAGTAAGGGCGTAACCACGAACGTTGTGTCCCTTATCTAAAGCCTCTGGCCACGCCTGGCAGGATGCAGTGGGTATACTTCTGGGTGGATTCTATCAAGCAGGAGAGCTAACCTGCTGCACATACAACATGCCAGTTACTGCTCTCAGTCACCAGAGGAAAGTGAGTGGCATAGTCGTCTTTGCCTGGAATATGGCTTTTTACCAGAATATAAAGATTTTAATATTAACTGTGGGAAATGCTAGTTGGATTGTCATAGGGCAATAAGAAATTACTGGCCCCAATTGAAAGAACCGTGGCTATTCACTTCTAGTATCGTGGTGCGCCTGTTCTGTAGATCCCCAAATTGGAAGGTAAGTACTCTCATTAGCACGTGAATCTTATGGTAGTGAAGGCCTACCCAAAGAGGTGCTGTTACAGATGATGAAAACAGCATCTCCACAACAACACTTAATAAACTAATGTTCATTCAGTGTTTATTTTTAAAAAGATAAGTATTTTACTACACACAAAACTAAATATGCACACACAATTACAAATATGTACAAGGTAACTGGGGGAATACCAATGAGTACATCCTTTACAGGGCATTGCAACCTACATATTGCACCAGACAAGCAAAAGTCACAGTCACCTAATAACTTCACTAAATACCACTTTTAACAGGATATGCACCAGCTGGCCCCAACCCATAAAAAGAATTACTCCCACATGCCTAATAAATATGGGAGATATATGTGACAACAATATAGTAAACAAACGCCAGGCTTACATATTTGAGAGTATTACCATACAATTAAGCCCTATAATAATAACACTTTTCAGATAGCACCAAAATATATACTTTTCCACATTTTCACCTTTATTGCCTAATTTCTATTGGCTTTAACATTCTCCTGGCAGTAAACCATACATAATAATGAACATTTCCTTAATAATTCTTATTTCTACATTTAAGAAGGTTGCTTAGCAAGCCGACAGACCTAGGAACACAGGTCCAGGTACTCCAGAGCATCCGTGCACAGGTCATAGTTCTTTGACTGCTTAAATCAAGGAAACTTCTAAAAGGTTCTTGTTTGTTAGGCCCTGCAAGATTTATGGAGACAATAGGCCTGATTACGAACTTGGCAGACCGGCTTACTTTATCACAAATGTGAAGGAAATCCCATCAGCTAAAATTCCATTATATCCTATGGAACGTGTAATAGGGCGGACATGATATCCGTCACATTTGTGATGGAGTATCCCATCCGTCAAGTTCGTAATCAGGGCCCAAATCACCAAAATTGCTGTTGGTATCTCAGTGCTGGATCTACCAGTCTCCTGGGAGCCCTCAAGAACTGGAAACACTCCTAGGGGGGGTCCTGCCCTCAGGGATCACCAGAAATGAAATAAGCAAATGTCATAACTCATCGCTGGTGCTTTCTTGGCTGATACAAGCAGACATAATACTCTCTTTGATGTGGCTGTTGGCCGCATCCTTTATTTTCTCCTGGCTACCGCTGGACAATTTATTTCTGAATAGTGGGTGACCCTGTCCATGTGATGCTCCTGCATAGTGTTCCTGGTGCTGGGTGGGAACTCCAAAACCTGTGCTGTCAGATAGGCTCACTCATGTGATATTCTAAATATGCTATCCAGCGCAGGGACACTTCGAATGGAAAAACCAGGCACTTTATAAACTTCTAACATAACACATAACTTAACAGTGTTGTCCTGATGCTATTGTCCATAAGAACTGTGGGCTTCATTTATGAGGCCCTATTGGCCCATTTGCGTAGCCGGAACGTCAATTTTTTGACGTACCAGTGGAACAATGTGCCACTGGCATATTTATAAGACCACGTAAAGCCTTGTTATGTGACTTTTCTTGGCCTTATAAATATGTGCCCCTTTCACACAGAAAACTGTGTGAAAGGGTGTTCCATGGGTGTAGCTGGGGGTGTTCCAAGCAACATCAATGTCTTTTTGACACTGCCCCAGATTTACGAGAAATCGTAAGTCTGAGGCTGCACCAAAAACATACGCCTTCAAAGGAGAGGCGTACGGAAGGCACAACGAAGAGAAATATCTTTACTTCTTGTTTTTCCTCTTTTTATGTGTGCAGCATTCTGCTGAACATATAGAAAGAGGAAAAAGCCTCTTGTGATTGTTTTTGTGCATGAAGGTTTCCTTTCCTACAAAAAAAAATAATTATCATGCAACGCAGGCACCTTTGCAGGTGCAAAGGTGCCTGCATTGGCGCACAGCAGCCCATTGTGCGCCAGCACAGGTGTAAAAGGACAGGAATGTGCCTTATTGAATAGATTTGGTACATTCCTGACCTTTACTTTTGCCATAGGAGAGTGCAGCAGCAAGGCCTGCTCCGCTGCCCTATGGCAAAAAACCCTAAATGAAGCCCTCTGAGCACATGCCTTGTTTCTATGGAATGTTGAGAGGGATTTGTGTTAGGTGGAAGGTTATTCCTGGCTAGCTCGTCTGGCTGTGATGTACACAATTAGGCTCCTGGCTTACCTGAACTGCAGCAGTGTCAGTCTTAGAAGTCTACAACTCACTTCTTCAGTAATAGACAGAGGGACCCTGTAGTCCTTGCTGCTTCTGTTGCCTTTTACTGCTCATTGCAGTGGAAAAAGATTGTGGCACACATCCTGGCACCTAGGAAACACTGTTCCTCAGAGTCTACTGCTGTCAGACCCAGGGGTTTTGTGTTCGGCAGCTTAACTGGCAAACTGACCCCCAGGTAAATGAACACAGGGTGATCTTTGAATATCGGAAGTAAAACAGAGCCAACACTCTCTTGTCTCCTGTGGGCCCACACCACAAAGGCTTATTAGGGAATATCAATAAAAATGCAGGTTGGGTTTTTGTAAATTTCTCTGGCTATGATGGGCTGAATAACATAGGATTTCTTGCTTCTACTTCTTGTTAGTGTACTCCGACAACCAGGAGTGCTAACTCAGAGTTTTCTGACATATGATTTGGGGGTTGGTTATTCTGGTTGATTCAATTGTCAGTCAAACCACTTTATTCGGTTACTCAAAACCATAAAAAAACAGCACATGCAGCATATTACACAACACCATAAAAACATCTGAAATACAAATCATCATTAAATATGGGCGACCTAAAAAAATGAGAAAGTCAGAGTTCATTGATACGCATAAAAACCCAGAACACCATTAATACATATATACTAATAAATAGCTCAGTTAAAAATGAAAAAATAGTTCAGACTTAAATATGCCAGCATAAAAACAGGAATAATTTGATCAGAGTGGGTACTCCTAAAACGCTTGTCAGGAGATACCGTTTTCTCCTGAGTCTAACGGCCGCCACTAGGTAACTCGAAATATTAAATATCTCCCATGGGTCATTTAGCATCTGAAGATAGAGGAAGGCAGGTCTAGCTTGAGTAAAACCTTTCCCTCTCAAAAATGGGAGTAAAAACTTAGTACGGATATCACTATATTGATTACAAAACATTATAAAGTGCATAGTGTCCTGCGATGAAAAATTGTCACTTGAGCATGGCCCTAGGTCACATGACCTGCTCCAACCTTATATATCGCCTAAAAGAAAATGAATCAAGTAAAAACGAAACCTAGTTAAAAGCAGGAGATGGAAGGGCTTACTGACAATAGTCATGTAGGGTTTAATCTTGGGAGAAGTTTTTTTTGCAAGAAATAGGCTTTTACTGAGGGTTTTGTTAGCTCATTCGCCTCTCTCTCTCTACTTACATTAAATTAGGAAAATATTTTTTAGCCCACACCTGATCCTCTTTTCTTATTTTATCCGGGAAGTCAAATAGATCTGGGCTCCCTAGTTTATATAATGTTTGCTTAACATAGTGTAGCCAATAGATACAACTAGCTCGCTCCATAGAGACACAATCCCTAATGATCTTGTGATTCAAAGTTAATTCTGGGTTGATCCAGGTCTTAAGCCAAACAACCACCAGAACCAACCTTAATCAATCAGACAGATAACTAACACCTAGCTCTTGATGTATTACAAAAGTAGAGGTAGATTGGTGGACTGCCAAAAGAGTATGTAAAAACTTATTTTCGACTATCTGTAACCCCTCCACTGTCTTATAGCCCCAGATGGCTGCTCCATACGTTGCAATGGCTATGCATTTAGACCTATAGAAGTTAAGCATGGCTGCGATTAGCCTGGACTCCAATCACTGTGCAAATCCATGAACGGCAGCCGAACCTTATCATCACATTTTTTTTGTGCTTTCTGTTGAGGGACCCACAAACCCCTCTCGTTGAATAGAACTCCCAGATAGGTGAAAGTGGTCACTCTAGAAAACTCTGCATCTTCGCAATAGAAAGTGTTTGGCTTTCTTGGACTCTGACCCATAGTCATTATATATGATTTGGCTATAATAACTACCAGGTCCAGTGATTTCATAAAGACCCCAAAGGGGTCCAAAAGCCTCTGAAGCCCTACAGCTGTATGGGCCAGTAATACAGCGTCATCCGCATATAGCAGCACAGGGATAGCCCTGTCTCCTACTCGCGGAATGTCTAAGCTGACAGAGTCTAAAAGCTTTCCTAAGTTATTTATATATAGGGTAAAGAGCAGTGACGCTAAAATACGGATGCCTCTTCAAGACCTAAAGTGCTTTGTGCAATTACCTTCTTGGTTGACTCCCAACCTTGCGGAGAGATCCCTGTGTAAGTCAGCCAAGAAGTGAACTAAACATTGATCTATTCCCATCTCATTGAAAATGACCGTAGCTTTGATCTATTTACCAGATCAAAAGCATAGGAAATGTCCATATAGGCCAGCTGTAGTGTCCCTGCTTTGACCAATGTGTATTTCCCTGCTAATAAGCGTAAATATGAGCACTGATCCAACGTAGACCTTCCTTGTCTAAAACCGTTTTGGAGGATTATTAAAACACTGTTCTCATCCAACCAGTCCATTAGCTTAGTTAAGATCACTCTCCCCAAAACTTTAACAGCAGAGTCAATTAAAGATATCGACCTATAACAGCGTGGGTCACCTCTCTTGCCTTCTTTAAAAACTGGGATGATAATGGAATATGGCCATGATGTCGGGAAAGCCTGTTGACTTGACACATTATAAACATTTGTCAACATTTTGGCCCAGAAAGGGGCCTTGTTTCTGGTCATTTGCTTTATAGCCAGTTTTACTTCACCTTCGCTAAAAAACATTTCAGATGGTTTCCTTATATGATCTGAACTAGCAGGTGAGTCCAAGATAGCAGGGGTCTCATATATGGATTCAAAATGAGAGCTATTGTTCTTCTGCGATATTACATTGTAATGGGGCATTCTCGATTCGAGAAAACAGGGTTTATTTATGATAGCCCAGATTCTAGAGCTATCCTTTAGGACCTCCAGTGTTAATAATTCATTCCATGCATCCTCTTTGATTACATTTTTTCGGGTATTCAGGGCAGATTTATACATCTTTCTTAGTGAGGCTGAATAAACCTTGTCTCGTGGAATCTGTTTCAGTGCAACTTCCAAATTACGGTGTGCTTCAGGACAACTACTATCGAACCAGCCCTCTCCAAGATATTTGTGAATCCTAGTGGGCAAGGAGAGGCTTAACGCTACATGTGCGCAAATGCCTTCTAAGGCCGTGAGTACCTCAATTCCCTGTTTAGATTTATCAAGGCAGGTTGTAAACTGTTCATCAACCTTCTTGCAGAGATTCTGAAAGAAAAGATCTGGGATTACTTTGTCCCATTTTAAACTCTATACCTGGTCTGGTCTGATTTTAGACAGATATTGGTACGTTGCATTACCTGCTTACCCTTTAGGCCGCAGCCCCTGCCCAGCACCAGAAGGACTGGGTTATGATCACTAAAATGGTAACACCTAGCATTATAAAGGATTACATAAGATTGCAAAACGGGGGAGGTGACTATATAATCTATTATAGTATACCGCCCTCGCGCTTTAAAAGTGGAGATACTTGCCTCTATCACATTAGAGCTAGGTTCGATAAGGTCTACTACAGCCAAAAAATCCTCCAGACATTACCCATACTGTGTGTGCTCAAAATGAAGAATATAAAAATGTGTTGGTCCTAAAAATTCATGTCACATAAATGAATATTAAAATCGCCCATAATTATAATAGAATAATAAGTGGTTTGCTTCAGTCTGTACTCCTCTAAAAAACATTTCAGAATACATAAATGTTCATTTAAAAAGCTATTCTCATCCGGAATTATAAAAATTGACAACCAACATTTTGGATGAGTTTCAAATTATGAATTCAATTGCCAAACAACTGATTGAGAAGCAACTTCCACTCTACTATGGGTTTCTGACAATTTAAGTGAGATTAACATTAGGAGAACCCCTTTTGCTCTGCCTGACGAGGAAGGCCGTGCGGGCACACCATAGGATTCAACCCAGCCACCCAGAAATTGTTCTCCTGGCCCTAGGTCTCCTGTAAGCTAACTATGTCATATTCTTTTATATACTCCAGCCAACTGGAATTATCTGTTTTGCTTCTCAGTCCAGCTATATTCCAGCCAATAATCTTACAGTTAGAGTAATCATTCTCACCAGTCTCCAGCCCAATAACAGTATCACTAATTATTGGTGGACAAATGTATAAAGCAATTGGGCACTAGGACTAGGTTGAGGAGAAAAACACTTCCGTCTATTTACTGTAGGTCAAACCCCCGGTGAAATCTGCTCAATAGCTGTACCCTCTCTGGTGGTGGATAAAAAAAGCCCAGAGGTAGGGCCATAATGACCCCCTCACCTTTCTTAGGGCCTTTCTGAAATAGCTGCCCTGCTATGTCTGCACTATCAAAGTTGACAACAATGCAGTCACCTACTACCTATTTGGGCCTATGGCCGACCCAATCCAATCTCCTGGCCATTATAATGAGGGAGAAAATCCTGGCCCGGCTGTTGGAATGTTGATCACACCAGTGTTTAGTTTCATGTAACAAATCTGTGGTAGATTCCAGACAGTGCTCTATAAGTGGGGAACCCCTGTAAGAATAGGAACTAGGGGTGTAGCTTCTGGTGGCAATTTGAGTCTACAGCTATTTGTCACCCTATTGGCCTCTTGGTGACCATGATTCCTACCCTGAGGCAGTGGCTCATAGTTGGGCACAGGCCTTGGACTAACTCAATATAATTAGGTTTAATATACACTGCATGTCTCCCAGAGGTTGCAACCTAGTTAGTTGTGGGGATAGAGTCCATACTAAACGTAATCAAAGTTATATTCACAAATCCCTCTTCCATTTTATTTTCTATGGATGGCATGTCTATCTGGGTGGGGACACAATTGTTAAATGGTACCCAGTTGTTTTTTGGACCTCTTAAGTGGGTCTCAAGGTTTCCCCTTTATTCACTCTACTAGAGTGTTGAATGAGTCTAGGATGTCTTTAGCAGTAGTTGAGAGTAAGGACTCACGCCGTTGAATAAAGTGTTCCTCCATCACTTTCCGAACAGCTGATTGAACGAGTGAGTCTAAATCACCAACATAATTCATGGGTGCATCAGCCGGAAAATGTCCGTGTTTGGTGGGCCTCTTTTTTTCCTGGATGTGTAAATTCTCTCATAGTCTCTTCCCTTGACACACCCTCTGCACCCCGTTGTACTCTATCACTAACTGAGGAGTCCTCCCCCCTTTTTGCCTGCATGCTATCCAGGGCTCCTGACTCAATGGCAGCAGAGTTTTAAGTGGAAACGGTTGGTAGGGTTTTTGTCCCTGGACAGTTAGAGCTCAATTCAACCTCAGCGTTTTGAGTTTCCTTATTTAATATGCCCACCGCGGAGGTTAAATAGGATATTATGGAAGCTGAGTTCCTGGGCACCTTGACTCTTGCACTCCCATGTTGATGGCGGATGGCGGAAGCCTCAATATAAGGGGGGTGGCCCAGCCCAGCCTCTGATGGGCACTGAAGGGCACTGATGGGCACTGATGGGCTCTGATGGGCACTGATGGGCACTGAGGGAGACCTGGCCTGATCTTAAGCACCTCTTGGTGCGTTCAATCTACGTTGGCAGCGTGCCCGCCACTGGGCAGCCTGGGTAATGTGGTCCCTGATCTCCCCGGTCTCTCCCCGCTCTCTGGCAGCAGGAAATAGCAGCGTTACGTCTCCTGTGCTGCAGGAGACCTGGTCTGATCTTAAGTGTCTCCTGGTGCGTGGAATCTCCGTTGGCGGCGTGCGCGCCGCTGGGCAGCTTGAGTAATGCGGTCCCTGATCTCCCCGGTCTCTCCCCGCTCTCTGGGAGCAAGAAACAGCAGCGTACGGTCTCCTGTTCTGCGGGAGACCTGGCCTGATCTAAAGTGCCTCCTGGCACGTGGAATCTCCGTTGGCGGAATGCGCACCGCTGGGCAGCCTGGCTAATGTGGTCCCTGCTCTCCACGGTCTCTGGCGACAAGAAACAGCAGCGTTACAGTCTCTTAACAGATAGGAAACACGGTATAAACATTGGGTATGGGGGGATTAAACGTGAATGCAAAACATCCATGGGAGACATTCGGGTAAGACTCATAACAAAAGGCATTGCTGTAATTATAACTTCGGCCTGTACGATTTTTATATCAAACTGTCATATTGCATTTTTGTTGTTTTGGAAGCTCGTTCGACTGGATCCTTCTCTGGTAATCATTCAGATGCTGAATTTGAATGGCCACCTCCGACCCCAGCTTGCTCTTCAAAGTCAGTCAACCTGTGTTGTGATTTAACAGGCTCTGGACACTGCTACTTCCTCCTTGTAGTAGCAGCATGTCCTCTCATCCAGTCTTTAGGAGGGCTCCTAACATACAGGTCTTTTGGAGGCAACACCCCATGGTTCTCCGGGAAGACTACTCACACTGCCTACACTACCCTCGCACCAAAAGCTTTATGACACTTGCAGGGCATGTACCTGTGCAGGCGAGCATGCAGCAGGACCAGACCCAAGATTTCCACAGGAGGCGTCTTCCTTAAGGGTCCACAGCAAGTGCATCCTTGTTTATCCCCAAATTTGTTGCCTTTTTCCTCTTAGTTTTTCTGGCCTCTTTTTATTGGCTTTAGGCATCTGATCACTTCACCCCCGCTGATCAGTGCTAAAGAGCATATGCTCTTTGTCTAATTTGCAAAGGTGATTGGTTTGTCCATGCTTGGTATATTTGATTGACTAATACGTCCCTGGTAAAGTACACTCTGTGTGCCCAGGACTGCTAAATCAAATGCTACTAGTGGACCTGCAGCACTGATTGCGCCACCCACTAACATGTCTCAGACCTGCCACTTCATTGACTGTGAGTGCAATTTTGAACTGCCATATCAACCTGGCAAGTGCACCCTCTTGCCAGGAACAAGCATTCCCTTTTATTACATGTAAGGCATCCCTAAGGTAGCCTCATGATAGCCCCAATGGCAGGGTGCAGTGTATGTGCAAGGTAGGACATGCATTGGTGTGTTTTACATGTCCTGATAGTGAAATCCTGCTAATTTTGTTTTTTCACTATTACAAGAACTATCTCTCCCATAGGTTATCATTGGAGCTGCCTTGTAATCTCTTAAAAGTGTAACTTCCAAATGTGAAGAGATAGAGATTTAGAGTCTGGGGTCCCTGAACTCACAATTTACAAATACATCTTATAGTGAAGTTGGTTTTTAAATTGCATATTTGAAAATGCCACTTTTAGAAAGTGGGCATTTTCTTGTTTTGCCTTTCTGTGCCTTTGCCTTCCCGTGAAATCCATGTCTGAAGGACAGTGACAGTTGACCTGTTTGTGGATTCACTCTAGACAGTCACACAAAGGGAGCTGAGGTATGATCTGCATATCCTGATGGCTCATCAGCAGGTTGATGGGTCTTCCTGAGCTAGAGTGGTGAGGGGAGTTGTCACTGACACCTACATAGGAGTGTACCTGTCCTCACACAAAACTGTCTCCATCCTCATGTAGTGTGTCTGGAGTGAGGTCACAAAAAGGCAGGGTATTGTGTACTACAAAGACTTTCCTTTGAAGTTTGTATACTTCAAAGGCAGAAACTGGTATAAGTACTGGAGCTGTGACACCACAACTTCAGAACAGTTCTGGACTAAGAGGAGATTCTGCCAAGAAGAAGAGCTGGAGAAGCTGTAAGAGGGAAACTGCCACTCTGCTTGTGGCTGTGTTGTGCTGGCCTGCAGCTTCTATCTTGAACAGTGAGAGGACTGGACTTTGCTTTCTGGATCCTGCTTCCAAGGTTTTTTCAAGGGCTTGTGTGTGCTTGCCTCATGTTAAGAAGTTACAGGGCCATCAAAGACTTCACCTGCACCCCCTGAATTCCTCTGCTGGAAGTTCTGACCTGCCAATTCCAGTTCTGGGTCCTTGGAGATGGCTTTGCTGCAAAGAGAGAAGAAAATCCATGCATTGACCATCAGCGCCTGTTTTCACTGATGCAGCACCGCAGTGCAGCTGAAAAGTCATTGCATCGTTGCAGCTGTGCAGCTGAGAGATCGCCGCAGCCTGAGCCCTGAGCACCATGTCTCTGACGTCTGAGGCACCCACTCCAACTCCCATGCATGCCCTGCTGTGCGGCTGAAGAAATCAACGTATCACCTGCACACGGCTGGAAAATTGGCTCAGCGCCACCTGTAAGAAACTGAGGCCGAGTGTCCGGAATCCATGCATCACCTCCCCTCGCCGTAAATAATTGACTCATTACCTACACCTTCAGTATGAAATTGATGAATCACATTCCCTGTGCTGACAGTAAGGAACCAATGCATCACCTTCCCTGGGAGTAAGGAATCAGCACATTGCTTTATTTTCCGGTGCTTATCACCCCTGGGCCTGTTTTGGTCTTTGAATTTGACGTATCCCTGGTACTTTGCCATAAAAGTGGCACATCCATAGTTACCTATGGACTAAATTGTCATGAACCTTTTAAAAGTGATATATTTGCTTGTGTATGTTGGATATTGGTCAATCTGGTCTTGTTTTATTCAGATAAATATTGATTATGTTTCTAAATTGGTGTGGTGTGTTTTTGTAGTGTTTTCACTGTGCCACTGTGTGTTTATTTACATATGCTTTACACATTGCCTCTGAGATAAGCCTGACTGCTCATGTCAAGCTACCAAGGGGTGAGCAGTGAATTTCTTAGCTGTGTAATTCCCTTACTGTGACTAGAATAAGGGTTCCTACTTGTACAGGGTGCATCTCACTGCCAACTAGAGACTCCCATTTCTAACAATCTTCTTTTGTCCCCAGAGTGAGTGAGGAAGCCATTGTCACTAGCTTTGCGGTCAGAGCCCTACAAAGTGTAAGAAGTACAATTTCACAGTCCTTCAATTCCAAACAGGGATTTTTTAGCAAGCTGATCTTCCTTCTTCTTCTCTGGTCCCACTCTTCTCAAAGTCTTTGCCCTGATAAACAGGTTTAAAAGTGGAATTTGAGTGTTTTAAAAGATCCATAGATGCCACATCATCCCTACCCTTAACTAACATTTACTTTTCCTGGGAGCAGCCTACTGGCTGGCTCATCTCCCTGAACAGCATTCTGGAATCTTTCAAACGGGCAGGATCAACCAAGCTTCTGCAAGACGTCCCTTCTGAACTTAGCTCTGCTGACCCAAAACTGTTTCTTCGATCCAAGACATTAAGAGGAATTCTTAGTGTGACTGGTGCTTCTTCTAGGAGAAAGCTAACCCTTTCCAATGGGGTTAATTTTCTAGGAAAGACATTGAACTTTCAGTTGTCAGCTGCATAGCAGAATAATTAATATGGCTGAGCAGTGTAGTCAAAACATAACTATTCTTAGGGCTAACTTGGGGAAATACTGAAAGAGTCAAAATACTTTACCTGACATATGTAGATGAATTTGTCACTTAATATGCATTTGAGACCCATAGATATATAAAAATGTCATGCCAATATCATTTCTACGTAGAGCCAATCCAAAATGTTACGTATATCATTCTTTATACAGAGTGTAACTATAGTTAAGACACTACTGAATTACACTTCAGATTAAAAGACTGGCATAATTTTTGTTGAGGTTGGCCAGATTTTCCATGCCTAGTTTTGCTTGCGTTAAAACTGTCTGTTGTACGATACTGCTAAAACAGAGCCACAGTGGGCGTGCTTTTCCACTAAAACATGCTTTGTGGTTTGGTTTCAGCTAATTGACCTATTTATCTGTCCAGTAAGGTGATGGTACATGTTATGTTATGGTATAAAAGATTATAAAGCACACTTACACCAAGTGGTTTTATGGCGCTAGAGTCCAGGGAGTGATGCTGCTGAGAGGGGATTAGTCATATGCCTGGCAGAACAGCCAGGTCTTTAGCTGTTTTCTAAACTATGCGTAAGAGGTCAGTGATCTGATCTCTATCTGGCGAGAATTCCATGAATGAGGGGCCAGGACTGCAAACCTTAGTCCTCCATGTTTCTTCCGTTTAGAGGACGGAATGACCAACAAATTCGGATGCGAAGACCTAAGGTCCCGTGAGGTAACGTAACGCTGAATCCAAGAGGATACAAATGCTGGCTGTTGCCATATAGAGCTTTAAAGGTGATACATCCCAGCTTGAATGCGCAGCGTTTGGAAACTGGGAGCCAGTGTATTCCCGCAAAATTTGTAGGGGAAAGCAATCGTTAGAAGAGCCAGATACAACCTTCCTTAGAAGGCTAAGAAAGACTTCCCTAGAGATAAAAGGGATGTGATCTAACAGAAGATGGTTACATATGAGCAATAAGGATGTAGGAGAAGTATTAGTAGGAATACTGGACTTGATGGTGGCAATCTTTTCAATGAAATAGGTGTTAAGTTAGTCACATAGGGTTTGAGAGGGGGCGGGTTTTACTGTGACCCTGTGGTTTGCAAAATGGCATTTTTGTATTCCTGCAGCCGAGTTAGGAATACATCTTTTTTGTCTGGGGAGTAATTTCACCTCCACTTGCGTTAGCTTGACACTGGGCGAGTTTCTTTAGTTTTAATTTGTCAGAGAACCAACATTGAGCATGATGAGGTCTCATAATTTTGGTTATCTTAGTAGGGGCTGTCGCTAGCAGAATCAAGCCAGGATTTGATACTTTCTGCTCGGCTGTTAAGTGGCTGTTGCTCTGAAGGGGCTGTAATAGCCAGCAGCGTGCAGAAATCGCCTATGTTGGCACGTCTCCGGTTTCTTGCCATGCGGCTCAGCTTCGAATGGGGCGTGGTAAGGTGAACATTGGAGAGGGTGAATGTTATAAAATAATCGTCTGGCCAAGTACACGGAGAGATCAATAGATTGGAGATCATCAGATTAGATGTCCAAACTTGGTCAAGAATATGACCTTTTATGTGGGTCGCAGCAGTCACATGCTGGGTGTAATTCATCAAGAGACTAGATCTGTAAGTTCAGCAGAGCAAGTACTCTCCCTGGCATTATTAACCCAGTAATTAAAGTCACCAATTATAAGAATTTTTTGCATAATTAATGGCCAAGTGAGAGACCATTTAGCCCAATAACTGGGTGAATAACAGCATATGACAAGGGGGGGTCTATAGAACAGTGCACAGATGAAAGGAGACTGAGGAGACTCGAGTTTTAAAATTAAGCTGTCAACTGATGGTAGACCGGCAACTGCTAGTGATGTAAACTGTAATGTCTGAGGTATAATGGCTGCAACACCCCCTCCTACTTTACCCGTAGCCCTATTAGCCTGAAGAATGTAGTAACTGTTAGGCACGGCTGCCAGTATGTCAGGGACAGACTCTTCAGTGAGACAGGTTTCAGTAAGAAGGAGTATGTCCGGCTTATCTGAGTCCAGTTGCTGAAAATGTTTTAATTGGCGTTTGATCAGCGAACGAGTATTCAGATATACGAATGTAAGTGTCTTTTGGTCCTGGCACCGTGGGATTGAGGGTTCGGGGGTAGGCTCCTGTCTAATATGATACTCCCTGCAGGGGGACTTTTGACTGATTTCGAGGTCAATTTCTCAGTATTTTAAAATACCCATGTTTTTGAGTCTGGCACAGGTGATAGTGTCAATAGGCAAGTCAATGCTCAAAAATTTCAGCTCCATAGGGGAGCAGCTGAAAAATTGGGCATGGAGTCTGGCCCCTGGGCCCGGTCGGACGCGGACGGGCACAGATGGGCTTGCATTTGGTACGCCCACTGCACGCGTCCTCTGCGCTCCCGCGCTGAGGCGTCATCCAAAGCCCAAGGGCGGTAATTAGCTCCTTTCCCCTCCCAAACTGATGGGGCCCGTCACAAAATGCAGAATTTCTGGTCCGAAAGCCCGGAAACTGGAAGATGGATCACGAAGAAGTGCGCAGGAGCAAGGTAGGAACAGGTTCAAATTCAACAATTTAAAAAAGAAATTAGCAGCATCAGATTAAAAGGGCAGCATAAATTATAAACGGCGGGTTAATTTGACGAGGCAGAAGTTGTTTAAAAAGCAAATAATCCAGTGTAACACAACATGCAGCACTCGTACCTAAGACGGATGCTCCTGCGCTGAGGCCATCATTTAAAGGCCAAGTGCGGTAATTAGCTCTTCCCCCCTCCCACACTGATGGGGCCCCTCGCAAAATGCAGAATTTCCGGTCAAAACGCCCAGAAACCGTAAGATGGATCACAAAGCAGTGCGCATGTGCAAGGTAGGAACAGGTTCAAATTCAACAACAATTTTAAAAAGAAATTAGCAGCAAGCGTGTCTCTGCCGTGGCCCGATGGGCACTGCTCCAATCTAATCACGGCTTCTCCACTTCACTAAATTGTTTTATCCTGAGCGAATAGCACATCCTATGCCACAAATCCCATCACAGCCAAATTCAGGGTGCGCAAAAAGACCAACTGCAGCCACATTCGAATGAAAGAAACTACGCCACTGGCTCTCCTGGATTTCTTTACTTTTTCTTTAGTCCTAGCCGCCATTTTGCTGCTGATCTCGGCCGCTTTTCTCTGGACTCTGAGCCGCCATCTAGTCTATTCCCTCGCCCTTTAACCCTTTTCCCCTTGACGATCCTCAAATGTTTCTTCCCTTTTCTGATCTACCTTTTCTCCATACCCTTGTAGCCCTCCCACTCTCCCTTGGAGCTGGGACTGCATCCCCCTCCGACCCCACTTAATGGAACTCTGCTTTTCTGTATATAGAGATAACTCTAATCAGTAGTATATGCAGTAGACCATAGTACTCTCTACCATTCCAATGTGACTCTTAGAGTATATCCATTCGTATCCCTTCCCTATGTATAAAGAGATAACTCCAATCACTAGTATATGCAGTAGACCTTTGTACTCTCTACCATTCCTATGTGACTCTTACAGTATATCCATTCGTATCCCTTCCCTATGTATACAGAGATAACTCTAATCACTAGTATATGCAGTAGACCTTTGTAGTCTCTACCATTCCTATGTGACTCTTAGAGTATTTCCATTCGTATCTCTTCTTTCTGTTTGTATCTCTTCCTTGTGTGACTCGACATCTTGTACATTTGCAATTTTTTCTGTATGTATCTTTTATGTAACACATGTAATCCTTAGTCCTTATGTTTTGCAACTGGTTCTTATGTAAAGCGCTCTGACACCTTTGGGTAAAGTTCGCGCTATATTAAATCGCATTAAATAAAAATAAAAAATAAAATGCAGAACTCGTACCTAAGACAGGTGCTACCGCGCTGAGGCCGTCATTTGAAGGCCAAGTGCTGTAATTTGCTCCTCCCCCTTCCCACAAAGATGGGGTCCGTTGCAAAATGCGGAATTTCGGAAGATGGATCATGAAACAGTGCGCAAGTGCAAGGTAGGAACAGGTTCAAATTCAACAACAATTTTAAAAAGAAATTAGCAGCATCAGATTAAAAGGACAGCATAAAATACAAACAGAGGGTTAATTTGACGAGGCAGAAGTTATTTAAAAAACAAATAATCCAGTGCAACACAACATGCAGCACTCGTACCTAAGGTACAGAACATGGTACAGAACATGCATCAATGACATTGAAGATAAATGTCATTAATGGACTGCAGGGTGGGACAAATATAAAGGGCTCTAGAGATTACCATTGTACACTGGCTGGATTGCAGTGTACAAGTTCAGACCTCAGGGACATAATAGACTCCCACCATCTTGAACCTGCACTTGGACTCACCCTGAGTGAATCTGAACCCCCAAGAGCTGTCCCACCAGACCTGGACCCTTGGTTGTGGTGCTAAAGTTGCCCAGATGACCATTTTCCAAAACTGAGGACTTTGACAAAATGTGTCTAAAAAAGTGCTCTGAGAACGAGGAGGAGACCAGTACCAACCTTCTTGCCTATCTGCCTGATGTGCATCACCTGTCGGACTGACTTTGCTGCTTCTCCTGCTTCATTCTTCTCCAGAAAGGGGGGTGGTGATGGACAGAGTATCTGAATTAAGCAGAACACTCCTACCCAGTCAACAGATCAGGGCTTGATCCATCACCGTTTTTTAGCTCACTGCACCATCCCAGCTCAGAACCTGGCTACATGCAAATTAGTCTGTCCCTGGCCCAGTGCATCATGGGAACAGGGCAGACCAAACTACCAAGCCAATTCTTTTACTGGAAAGGAAACAAGCTTCCGGGGACCGGTTTCTGGCATTACAGCCGTCTTCGGCCCGGCTTGCTTGAATCCTGATGGTGCAGTGAGCAAGGGACTCATGTCTGAGCATACCCTTCCACGCTTATGGTGGACCAAACGATTCCGAAAAGGGGGTGGTGATGGACAGAGTATCTGAATTAAGCAGAACACTCCTACCCAGTCAACAGATCAGGGCTTGATCCATCACCGTTTTTTAGCTCACTGCACCATCCCAGCTCAGAACCTGGCTACATGCAAATTAGTCTGTCCCTGGCCCAGTGCATCATGGGAACAGGGCAGACCAAACTACCAAGCCAATTCTTTTACTGGAAAGGAAACAAGCTTCCGGGGACCGGTTTCTGGCATTACAGCCGTCTTCGGCCCGGCTTGCTTGAATCCTGATGGTGCAGTGAGCAAGGGACTCATGTCTGAGCATACCCTTCCACGCTTATGGTGGACCAAACGATTCCGAAAAGGGGGGGGTGAGAGCTTTCTGTTTAATTCAGAGACTCTGTCCCTCACCACCCCTTTTTGTAAATATTTTTGTCCACCCTAAGCGTGGAAGGGTATTCTCAGATGTGAGACCCTTGCTCATTGCACCATCAGGATTCAAGCAAACCGGGCCGAAGACGGCTGTAATGCCAGAAACCGGTCCCCGGGAGCTTGTTTCCTTCCCAGTGTAAGAATTGGCTTCTGTAGTTTGGTTTGTCCTGTTCCCATCATGCACTGGGACAGGAACAGACTAATTTGCATACAGTCAGGTTCTGAAACTGGGATGGTGCAGTGAGCTAAAAAACGGTGTTGGATCTAGCCCTGATCTTTTGACTGGGTGAGAGCTTTCTGTTTAATTCAGAGACTCTGTCCCTCACCACCCCTTTTTGTAAATATTTTTGTCCACCCTAAGCGTGGAAGGGTATTCTCAGATGTGAGACCCTTGCTCATTGCACCATCAGGATTCAAGCAAACCGGGCCGAAGACGGCTGTAATGCCAGAAACCGGTCCCCGGGAGCTTGTTTCCTTCCCAGTGTAAGAATTGGCTTCTGTAGTTTGGTTTGTCCTGTTCCCATCATGCACTGGGACAGGAACAGACTAATTTGCATACAGTCAGGTTCTGAAACTGGGATGGTGCAGTGAGCTAAAAAACGGTGTTGGATCTAGCCCTGATCTTTTGACTGGGTGAGAGCTTTCTGTTTAATTCAGAGACTCTGTCCCTCACCACCCCTTTTTGTAAATATTTTTGTCCACCCTAAGCGTGGAAGGGTATTCTCAGATGTGAGACCCTTGCTCATTGCACCATCAGGATTCAAGCAAACCGGGCCGAAGACGGCTGTAATGCCAGAAACCGGTCCCCGGGAGCTTGTTTCCTTCCCAGTGTAAGAATTGGCTTCTGTAGTTTGGTTTGTCCTGTTCCCATCATGCACTGGGACAGGAACAGACTAATTTGCATACAGTCAGGTTCTGAAACTGGGATGGTGCAGTGAGCTAAAAAACGGTGTTGGATCTAGCCCTGATCTTTTGACTGGGTGAGAGCTTTCTGTTTAATTCAGAGACTCTGTCCCTCACCACCCCTTTTTGTAAATATTTTTGTCCACCCTAAGCGTGGAAGGGTATTCTCAGATGTGAGACCCTTGCTCATTGCACCATCAGGATTCAAGCAAACCGGGCCGAAGACGGCTGTAATGCCAGAAACCGGTCCCCGGGAGCTTGTTTCCTTCCCAGTGTAAGAATTGGCTTCTGTAGTTTGGTTTGTCCTGTTCCCATCATGCACTGGGACAGGAACAGACTAATTTGCATACAGTCAGGTTCTGAAACTGGGATGGTGCAGTGAGCTAAAAAACGGTGTTGGATCTAGCCCTGATCTTTTGACTGGGTGAGAGCTTTCTGTTTAATTCAGAGACTCTGTCCCTCACCACCCCTTTTTGTAAATATTTTTGTCCACCCTAAGCGTGGAAGGGTATTCTCAGATGTGAGACCCTTGCTCATTGCACCATCAGGATTCAAGCAAACCGGGCCGAAGACGGCTGTAATGCCAGAAACCGGTCCCCGGGAGCTTGTTTCCTTCCCAGTGTAAGAATTGGCTTCTGTAGTTTGGTTTGTCCTGTTCCCATCATGCACTGGGACAGGAACAGACTAATTTGCATACAGTCAGGTTCTGAAACTGGGATGGTGCAGTGAGCTAAAAAACGGTGTTGGATCTAGCCCTGATCTTTTGACTGGGTGAGAGCTTTCTGTTTAATTCAGAGACTCTGTCCCTCACCACCCCTTTTTGTAAATATTTTTGTCCACCCTAAGCGTGGAAGGGTATTCTCAGATGTGAGACCCTTGCTCATTGCACCATCAGGATTCAAGCAAACCGGGCCGAAGACGGCTGTAATGCCAGAAACCGGTCCCCGGGAGCTTGTTTCCTTCCCAGTGTAAGAATTGGCTTCTGTAGTTTGGTTTGTCCTGTTCCCATCATGCACTGGGACAGGAACAGACTAATTTGCATACAGTCAGGTTCTGAAACTGGGATGGTGCAGTGAGCTAAAAAACGGTGTTGGATCTAGCCCTGATCTTTTGACTGGGTGAGAGCTTTCTGTTTAATTCAGAGACTCTGTCCCTCACCACCCCTTTTTGTAAATATCATTCTTCTCCAGAGCATCAAATCCATTTCAGCAATCTGTCGCCAAAGGGTTATCCGCAATTGTGGAACTGTCTTCCCTCCTCACGCTAGAATTTTTCCACTTCCATTTAGGCGACTAAGGGCCATATGTATCTTCAACCTGATTTGCTATTCCCAAATAGCGATTTTTGAGAAATCGCTATTTGAGAATTGCAAATAGGTATGTATGTACAAAATCGAATTTTTTTGCGATTTCTTAAAATTCCTTAATTGGGATTAGCAAAAAGGGAATCGCAATTAAGGAATACTTTCTCATTCATTTCTATGGGCCAGGAGGCCCATAGGAATGAATGTGAAGTTATTCTCAATTTGCGATTCGCAATTTGCTAATCGCAAATTGAGAATAATTTCAAGGGTGCAGGGGTGTCCAAAGGACACCCTGTTGCACCCCTGAAATATGCATGGGTGCACAAGTGGCGCACATACATGCCCTAAGGGCATGTATGTGCGTCACATGGCACTTTGAAAAATATAAAAATTTGCATTTTTCAAGTAATTCGCAACTTACCACCAACTAGAAGTTGGTGGTAATTTACGATTCCTTAAGGACATTTTGCATTTTATTTTTGCTTCATACATTGCCTTTAAGGAATCGCAAAATTTGCGATTCCTTAAATGCAATTGCAAAATAACGAATCGTAAATTTTGCGATTCCTTGTTTTGCATCACATTTTGCTTAATACATACCATTTAGCAAATTCGGATTCGCAAAGGCTGAAATTCTGCGAATTTCGGCCTTTGCGAATGCGAATTTGCTTGATACGTATGGCCCTAAGTCCGAATGCAGAAATCTTCCCAGCAGCTTCGACTCAAGGCCATCTGAAGATGATGTTCCTTCCTCGGGCACGCTTTAATTGTGCTTCCAATTATCCATTGGTTGCATCCCACAGGGCACACGTTTATGGTTTCAGTATTGGATTCCACTGAACGTCATAAAAAAGTATTCGCGAAAATCATTCAAAAAAATTGTTGTTTATTTGAGTAGTTCATCAAGTATATTTAGAAATTACTTTCATTTCTTTATTGTTCCATAAATCAACAGATTACTATTCTTCCATATCAAGTTTAATTTGAACTCCAATGCATTTCGGGCTCTGTGTCCTTCATCTGGGAGCGTTTCGAAAGTATAAAGTAACATGACTCAATTTATGTCTGCATAGCCATAACATTCGTAGTTGCATATCATCATCATATCATATTGAATAATGTACATTGTGCTCATAACCTGTGTACTCATGCATTGATGTGTGAGGTGGGCAGTGCTTCAATGGCTGGGTGAAGACCGGGAGGTTATATACGTGAAAGTCAGGATGTATTATGCGGCGCACTCATGAACGATTCAATAATAACCCTCCTCGGGCAACTCATGCAGCATTGTCCCTCTGAACTTCACCTTCTCAGTCACTTTTCTTCAGTAATGCTGACCTGGCCAAAACCACTTCTTGTAACTGAACCACACTCCATTGCGGTCGGCTTTAACTTTCGCCATTGTCTACGTCTTATGAGGCTAGATGTCTGCGATTGGCACTTTGATCTTTGGGTGCTATTTTGAGCCTTAAGCTTTAAAAGTTCCCATTCTACTGATTGGAGTTTTGTCATTTTGGTGTCAGTCAGTCAGTCAGTCAGTCAGTCAAAATACTTTATTAAGATAAATTAATATCATAAAAAGACATTGGCACTATAGAATTTCACACAATTTACAATACATAATTGAAACAAGATAAAATCACAATTAATTTACACACTAAATGTATTTACAAAAGAAGGTATAACAATGTTTTCCTTTAAAATTCATGTTAAAATACGTTAAAATACCATAAAAAGAGGTCAGTTGAATAGGACTACCTAATCACATACATATTACATTTATATTACATTTATACATAACAATTTCATAAAATAAACATTTCATATAAGCAGTATTTAAATTCATCCATCATGAACCCATATTGGTTAGGTTATTGGACAGCTTCCTTTTCTTGATCCTAACAGCCCCCACTAGAAAACTAGCAACATGGAACATAATCCTGGGGGTCTGTAATAGCTGTAAAAACAGAAGCGCTGGCTTTACCTGTATGAACCGTGCCTCCTTTAGAATAGGGATCAGGTATTTCGTGGTTATTGCCGTGTAGTGACCACAGAACCTCAAAAAGTGCAATGTGTTCTGGGTAGAAAAATTATCACAGGTACACAGCATTGCATTTTTAGGAGTACACCAGGTTGGGAAGTGTCCAAGGTTTAAGTGGATCAAATTAAACCGAAAACGGGTTAAAAGAAAACGGTGATAGGGTTGGTTTGTCATATGGATACTTCATTACATATATTGCGTTAAGTTAGCATGAGTGTATTTCATGTTTAAACAGCCGGTTTGCCTTCGGCTTCAGTTTTGCACACAACACATACTTGTTGTTGTAGCTTTCACCCTAGAAGCGGTGAGGTGGTTTATTTGAGAATAATATGTTATTTCTATGCTATCAGCTTTGCCTGGTACACTTGGTACAACTGTCTGCACACTGAGAGCTGCACACTCTAAGATTAACCTAACACAAGGTTGCTGAGAGGCCTGATCCTCGCACCACATTAGACATAACACAAATAATGTTGATGCCAACATTTTGGGCTCTACGCGGGTTTAAGATAGAGTTACACGGAATGAACACAGACACTTGGTGCTGCGCATGAAGAGAGCTGGTAGCTGTTGATGTGAACTGCTCCTACTGACATTGAGAGGTATGGGGCCGCCCTGCTAAAGCCCGAATGAGACCTTCATATATATAAAATAATATGCTAGATAGGGTGCGCGAAATATAGGTGCTATCGATTTCTATAGTTTTTGCATTATAACATGCTAGCACCTTTTGCTTACTATGGATTAGTGACTATGCTGCTGACTCTGATTATTATAATCTGCATTTTGGTATTATACAAGATACTGCGTTTGAGAACTTTGCATTGAATAATAAATATCTCAAACTTGCATTTGTGTTCTTTGATTCTCAGTTTTGGTTTGAAATGATTATATAACGAAAGAGTGTTCATGTGTTCCACGATTCCTGAGGTATTCTAAAGATCATGTTCTGGTTTGTCTAAGACATGGATCATTCCATAATGATCCATGAGACACTGTAGCTAGCTAGGTAAGGGGATTTCTGACACTGAGATGAGTTTTGGATCATCCTAACTCACTGAGGTTCTAGATCTCTATGCACAGTTCTGTGGGAGAACGGAAACCCTGCTACATGGCGCCCAACGGTTTGGTTGGCCTTAAAACATGACACTCGAGTAGTATATCATTCATACCTTGACACCTTCATTCCCGTTTCCGGTAAACGGTGGTGTCGGAAAACCTACCTGTTTTTGAAATAGGTCTTTTCAAGCTTGAATTCTACTTTAAACGGTTTCCTTGAATTACAACCCAGTTGTGCTACAAAGTGTTCTTTGTCTTTTTTCACTTCCGGTGCTAACATGGCCGTGGACATAGCGCAGCATAGCCGCGTCGCGGTTCGCGACCACTTGCGGGCATATAATGTCCCGGCGGAAGGTTTGGCTGTGGTTCTAGTAGTGAGTGCGGAACATGCGTACCCGTACGAATTGTTTTATTCCTGGGTGACGTTTCTGGAAGTAAACGCTAATTCGGGCGTCTACCACTCATACACTGCCTCGGCTGTTCCGCCGGCTTATGCTCCGTACAGGGCACTGGAAGTACCTATAGATGTTTGGCAGCACGGAGTTTGGTTTGGTGGCGTCCTACCCCATTCTTTAACGGCTCCGAGGTTGGGTCCGTTGTCCATTACGGGCACAGCCTGGCCCGCCTTGGGCGGATTTACTCCTCATCCTAATCGCGCCACTTGCAATGTGGGTGATCTGCGGCGTCTGCATGATGTCGCGGTTGACGTGATTAGAGCGCTTGTTCATTACATTGGTCGTAATATACATGGCGCAGCCCCCGCAGGTGCGCGGCTTCGAGCGGAACAGGCTGGTTTGAAAATCAGTCCTGTCTTGGTGAATTCCGTAATGGGCAAAAAGCCAGACAATAAGGATGATTTTCCTTACTGGCTTGCCGAGAAATTCGACCAGCTGGAGGCTGTGTTTCCTAATACGACTCCGGGTGAGAAACACCGGATTCTTACGCTTAGTTTACCGAAGGATTTAGCCCCTGAACTTGCTGACTGTGAAACATGGGGTAAGACTTTTGCAGCGGTTTACTCGAGGTGCTTTGGCACCCCGTCAGTGTCGAACCTGTCTGCGGTCCTAAAACGTGTTCAGGATGATCACGGACCGGAGTCGGCGGTTGAGTTGGGTATGCGCCTGAGCGGTTCATTTGAGACGGTTTGCGGTATTATCCTTGCTAATGTAAAAGGGGATGCAGTGAACTTTCAGGTGGCCAATGGTCTGGCGTTAGTTCCCGATGCCGAGAAACCCCGTCAGCTGGCAAGAATTATTGTGGCGGCTTATAAAACGGTTGGCCGCAATTCTAAGGGTGTAAAGGTGTTTCTTGAAAATGAAAAGAAGCAGCCCCAGGGACAGTCTTCGGAGACGGGTGGACAACCCAAGTCCAAAAAACAAAATTGGCCTAAAAAACAGAATCAGGGTAAGCAACAACAACAACAGACACAGGTTTCTAGTCCGGCGCCTTCACAACCTGCGCAGTCGGATCGAGTTTATGAATTGCGCGATCGCGCTACGATTAAATCGCCTGACAGATATCAGGCATCTGACCAACGCTCTCCTCGTTCCTTTCAGGACTCATCGGCTCCGTCAACCGGTGGTGGAGGGGGCGGCAGGGGCAGGGGTGGCCAGCAAGGACGTGGCCAGCCCCGCACGCGAAGTGAAGGGGATCAGCGGGACGACTCTACGCCAAAGAGACCGCAGTTTGCCAAGAAGAAAGTCGCTGCCTTAACGGCGCATCGATATGCCCCAGATAGTGAGAACGCGGCTTCGGAATCTGACGTGGGCTCTGACCTTGCTGGACAGCGCGGCGGAGATTACCATAGTGAGAGAGGCCCTCCGTCCACTGTTGAAGGTGAAAGCGACTGAGACTTTTATTGTGATTGAAACAGCTGATACACGTGTTGCTCCCCCTGAAAGACTTTTTGAAATTGTCCTGTTAATTGAAGGTGACATGCAGCGAACTGTAAAAGGGGTATTTTGGGAAAATCTTTCGGACACGTATGACATTTTGCTTTCGGAGGCTGACTGGCCCCCACCTTTTGTTCTCGCAGCTCCGCGAGGGGAGGAGGTAATCCTCCCCAGTTTCGCGCACACTGTATCGAGAGTGGAAGCTCTGCATTTTGCAGAAGAGTGGGCTCTGGCGCTTGCGCCGGCTGTGTACCGAAATCAGTGTGGCTGGGATAAATTGTCCCCTAGCCATGAGATTCCTTTACGGTCACAGCCGCAGCCACAACCCCAGTATCCCATACGGCGTGAAGCTAAAGCTTCGGTCGCGGCTATCCTTGAACAATTGGAATATCAAGGTGTAATTGAAACTTGTGTGTCACCAATGAATAATCCCCTTTTTACTGTTAACAAGCCGGACGGCTCATATCGTCTGGTTTTGGATTACCGGCATTTGAACTCGCATTGCCGTAACTGTGCAGTACAGAATACTCACGGCTCTGCCCTAGTGAATAGTCTTGAGCGTAAACGGTTCAAAACCACGCTTGACATTTCCAATGGTTTTTATGCACATAGATTAGATGGTCTAAGTTCCCAATGGACCAGTTTTACGTGCGGCGGCGTACAAAAAAAGTTTAATCGACTCCCAATGGGATATAAAAATAGTCCTGGAGTGTTTTCCGCCCGCATAGTCTCTCTTTTAGAGAGTTTCGATCCAGTTGCATGTTCATATGTGGATGATATTTATCTCACAGACGACGAGCTTTGGGTGCATCTGTGTCGAGTAAACAGCATAATTTGTAACTTTGCAGACATGGGTTACAAGTTTAACTTTGCAAAGTCGCACATTGCGGAGTACACAGTGTTGTTTCTAGGTTATGAACTTAACCATGAAGGAAAGGGATTGGCTCCTCAGTTCCTGGAGAAGTGCGCGCAGTTGCGCTCTCCGACAACGCTGAAAAAATTACAGTCTTTGCTGGGTTTTTTAAATTTCGGAGGACATACATTCCGGAATATGCCCAGCGTATCAAGCCTTTATATGCCTTGGTACAACCATCTTTTTCCAAATCATGCTGGCTGCCTGAGCATTCAGCCATTCTGCAGTCCTTACAGGCTGATATGCTAGCTTCTGACTACTTACAGACTCGTGATAACCAGACCAACCTGGTGATAAGAATTATCCCTGGGACGGTGGGTTTCACGTACCTGACTTTTAATGAAGGGGATACTGTACCTATTGCTTACAAGTCACACTTGTACACTTCGGCTGAACTGCGTTTTTCCACTGTGGAGAAAGTTTTAACGGCTGTGCAGATGGCAATTCTTAAGGAACGTGCCCTGTCGCAGGGAAAGCGCATGTTGGTTGTCACCCCGTGTCCAGCCTTGGAGGCGGTCACGAAAGCCAGTGTACCGAATTCTAAAGCTTTGCACCCTCGGTGGATTCAGTGGGCTACATCCTTGACATCTCAGGATGTCACGTTTATATTTGACACCGCTTTACGGTCGCAGGAGTATTTACAGTATGAATTTGTTCATCCTGCTCCTTTAGCAATGCGGCCGTTGGAGGATTTCCATTGTATCATTTACACGGATGGTTCGGCGCAGGTTGCGCATGGCTCTAAACACGCCTACGTTTCCGCTTGCGCCATTGTGGTCGGTGCCATGGTGAACGATGAGTTCAAGTCCAGTGTTGTGCACACGCAAACGCTAGGGGACTGCACCGCACAGTTGGCAGAGCTTCGTGCTCTTATGCTTGCATTGGAGTACGCTGATCCTTGTGTGACGACTTTAATCGTAAGTGATTCTTACTACTGTGTCCAGTCTTACAATGAGAACTTGTTCTTTTCGATTCAGAATGATTTTCGTGATTCCAAGGGTAGCACAATAAAACATAAAATGATCTGGGTCCGAGTGGCGGAACTTAAAGAGAAACTGCCGCTCGTGTTTGTGATTCATACTCTCGGCCACCAGCGCGTGGGGGTCCACGCTGTTGGCAACTCGCTTGCCGATGAAGCAGCGAAGTCAGCGGTATCAAAATACTTAGTTGCAGCGGTCACGAGGTCCAAAAGCAAAATAGATGATGACATCTTGGCGGCTGTTGCTGCCACGGAGAAGGGAGGTAAATATCCTGCGGGGTTCCCTTCGAAGTACACATACCACTTAAGTCCCGATAAGGTTCCTTATGTGAAAATTCCTGAAGTTGGAGAGCGTCTGGTTCCCAACTCGGATCGCAGAGCTTCTCTGATTACAGCGGCTCATGAAGGTGTGGCGTCTGCGCATGCGGGCGTCTCAGCCACTGTATCTCAGCTACAACAGAGGTTCTGGTGGCGGGGACTGTACAAACAGACGCGCGATTATGTCCTTATGTGTGACATTTGTCAGCAGATCAAGCCTTCTACTGCTGCGCGTCCGCCTCAGACACAGTTGTACATCTCTAATAAACCACTTGGTTGTGTTTATTTGGATCACTGCGGTCCTTTTTCTTCTGATACTGCGTATAAATACATCTTAGTAGCAGTTGACTCATGCACACGCTTTGTATGGGTATGGCCGCATCGAAGCGCTGATTCGCGAACTGTCATTAAGGATTTGCGTGTCTTTGTGGGAATCTTTGCTTGTGGTACTTTCCATTCGGACCAGGGTCCGGCTTTCGCCTCTAAGGCGTATAAGGATGCTATGGTTTCGTTGGGAGTACAGGTGAAGTTTTCAAGCCCCTACAGGCCTGAGGGCAATTCTGTAGTAGAAAGAATGAACCGCGACTTAAAGCAATCTTTGACAGCCCGTGTTATAGGCACTGGTAGAAACTGGCTGACCCACCTCTATGGCGTGCAGCGTGCGCTTAATAATCTCCCTAGAAGGTCTCTGGGTGGGCGGACCCCATACGAAATGCTCTTTGGTATCAAGATGTACGTACCTGACCTTGATGGTGCAGACTGCCAGGCCCAGGCAGCGGCCTTTGACGTAGATGAACATTGCAATGTTTTACAGGATCTACAAAAGACCAGAGACAGTCTTGCAAAGGAACACTTGCCCTCCACGTCGGATGATGCGTTGCAGATCCCGGTAGTTGGCTGGCTACCCCAAGTTGGAGAACTGGTTCGAGAGAAGATCGATAACAAGAAAGAGTTTGGTCCCTCATATCGAGCACCAGTCCGAGTACTTGGAGTGAAGGGCACAAGAACAGTCATTTTACCACCACTTCCAGGTCGTAAAGAAAACAGATTTATTTCTATTGACAATGTCAAGACACACAGAGTGGCCGATTCTTCATAGCATGACACCGGCTGTATCCTGTCCTTCCATGGTGAGGCACTCTGTGCTGGCTATTACATCTGGTGCAGATCAGGGGGTGTCCCTCGAGATGCCTGCCATGACTAGTCCTTTATTAAATACCATTCCTGTTACTAACATTGATGAGGTGACCTATGCAGATCCTGCTGATTTATCCATGTCCGATTTACAAGCTTGTTTGGCTAACCAATCCAGATTCTCTTTTGACTCTGATTCGGAACTTTCAAAGAAACCATCGACTATTGCAAAATATGCCACGTTGTTTAAAAAACATTTTTTAATTCCACCTTGGACATACATTTGGCTGATACTATTTTTATTTCATCTTTTTATGTCGATTGGTTTTGTGTTTTACTTTTTCCGACTGATCGATGGCCATTATGTGAAAGAAAGAACAGGAATTCGGTACCTTAATGGAACATTGGCCCCTCTGTCCTCCTCACATTCAGTACACAGACTAAAGAGAGACTTACATTCAGTACAGATTACTGCTTGGCCAGTCCTTGATGGGATTGTGTGGGATGCGGTTAGGTTTCAGATACATGGCCCCACAGAAGTTATTAATGTTCCTAATGTGCTTAGAGTAAACATGGGAGATGTGATTAAGCAAAATGTTCGTTCTGATGATTGGGATCTTCAGGCTGTAGAAGCATTGTTCTCTGATTTGAAATATTATGCGGCCTTTGATGCTGAGGATTTGTACTTAGATTCTGTCAATTATGGTGATTTGTTTTGTTATCAACATTATGGGAATCATTTCTTACACAAGACAAGTTCCAGGAGGGTTCCTGTGAATTACACTCAGTGGGAACATTGCCCTACTCCCTTACAGGGGAGCTCAAGTACATTTCTGGGAAAATACTCTTATTTTACAGATTTTAATCAATCAAATCCTGAATCGTTTTATTTTAAAGTGAACCAGAAATTCATGCCCAAAGTTAGACTTACAGATACAAAATTGCTGTATTCAAAGTCCTTTTTAGATAGGTTATCTGTGGATGGCTATGAGTTATGGAAGGATGCTATTGACCTTAAATCGGTTTGGGGTACCAAAGATTGGCAGGTACAAGGCACTGAGGCTTTGCATCGTGCATGTCTCATCCCGAATCACATGTTGTTTTTAAATTCTACTGTTTCTCAAACAACGTGTTTTGGATTGGCTACATCTAAAAAATTAAATACCCCTACTATCCCTGACTTAGAAGAATATTCAGGTTGGAGTAATTTCACTACAATATCCATCAATGGGATACAAGCACTTTTGCAGAATTCCTCCTTTAATATTTCCCGTTTTGATCCGGAGGGATGGCTTTTGTGGCAAAGAAGCACTGATGCATGCCAACGTAGGTTTTTGGGTTTATCTGAAGGTTTTACGCACATCAGGCCAGATCCCAGGTTTGACACAGATCACACTGTCACCACTTATTCAGTAGGTAAATTGTGTCAGAACTGGTTACAACATTCCACTTTGGCTGCTGTTAAACTGCATCTGTCCCAGTTGAATGAGAATATAGAGCTAAATGATTTTATAAAAGGCCCGACTAGGGGTAGATCTAAACGCTTTATTTATGCTGTATACAATGAGATTTGGAAATTTTCACAGGTTGAGGCAGCTAAACGCCTGAGAGCGATTGATCAAGCAAATTTAGAAAAAGTGCTGGCTGTAGTAGATAACAGTATTAACATGCTTTCTTCCAGGATTTACACATTGGATAATATTGTTTCTTCTGTTGTTGATATTGTACATGATGAAGTGTCCACGTTATATCATGGTCAAAATCAATTGCGTTCTGTAATGCAGTTTGCTTGGACTCTACAGACAATTAAGGCAGGTCGAGTTCCCTGGAACTCGTTAAACGTTTCATCCCTTTTCGCCCCTTTTAATCTTACTGAAAAACAGCGCATGCTTTCAATGCGTGATGCATCATTTTCTATGTTACATATTGAGAAGCTTGAATCCTTGCCTTTCTCTGTTGCTGAAACAACTACTGCCACGTGGCTGATTCATAGTTTAATTACATTACCATTTCCTTTATACAAATTTACTAACTGTATGCGGTATATTGCTATAGGACGATATGAACCACTAGGCAATGCTTTCTTACACGAGGCATGGTCGTTACCATACACATACAGATGTCTGAAGGATGGAAAAGAAGTGAATCTTAATGGTGAGGATTGCACACAGTCACCTGACCAGTCATTAATATGCAGACACATTCAGTTACACGGTTCTTGTAATCAGGACCGCCCAAATTTAGCATGTGTTTTAAAAGGCACACCAGTTCCAGCAGTGGTTCCCACGTTCACATTATTAGCTAATGGTAGTTATTTACTTTTAAACAACGAGTTATGTTGTGGTTTATTAATTGGTGTGGCTTATGTGGTAACTGTATCAGAGCGTGTGGTGTGCTGCAAGAATGTTCTATACCCACCCACGCATGGGTCTTCAGATGTCTCCATCTGGCCACGAATTCCAACCTTGGAAGCAAAATTCAATGGTTTAAGCAGAATAAGGGCCCTTTTGTCTCAAAAACAAGTGACCCTGAGTTTGGCCCGGGAAACTTATGTCCTTCACATAGCTAACACCCGCACAGAGGTGCAGGCGCTTTTAAATACTGATTTGCCGTTTCATTTCTGTGAACTGGTGCACCAGATTTTTAATGCTTCTTCAACGACTGGACTTGCACATTTTTTTAAGTTAGTAAGCAGTGGCCTCGTGACTACGTTTGAAAAAGTTTTTGGTATCATTCCCACGTTTTTCCACACTATTTTTTCGAGTCTGTTTGGTGGACTACCTGTGTTGCTGGCTATAGCAGCAGGCATTCTGTTGGTGTTTTTCTTCATAAAACATGGATGCCCATCCTGCGCAAGACGCCGTTCAACGCCTCCTGACACTGTGCCGTAATCGGATGCTCAATTACTATGGAACATTGCCGCTTGCAGCATTAATCACGGCCTATAGATTGTCATTTCGGTTCACCGACTTCACGTGTGTCCAACCTGTGTTTCACTGCCTGAGCTGCGAGTTCGATTGGGCCATTGATTTGTGCCTATGCTTGAGAACTGCTCCTGACGTCGATTTTGATCAGCTAATGCGTCCCGTGGTGGCTCACGAACTGATCTGTTCTGGCGAGAGAGTTATGGCCTTGGCAGCGATAAATGGAGTTCTGGGCCAATGGGAGATTTCTGCAGCGGCGGATGCCTTTCTGACACACAGCGATCTGGTGAACCCACCGAGTTGTCCTCTGACGTTACAGGAGGATCCGATGCTGGAGGAGCACGTATGTTCTTTCCCATTGCTAAATTGGATTGCTGAACTATTTTCGGATGATGGCAGTGATTTCATGCTGGAGGCTGTGGCAACTTTCTTTGCATATACTTTCCAATCGTGAGATGCCTGGGAGGAATGCTTTGTTGTGAAATATGACTTTCCCCTCGCTGGATTGGAGGGATGGACTATGTTCAGCTGATGGAGAGTACAATCATGTGATGTCGCTGGGGATAACGTCAATGTGGCACATGAATTTGGAAATCGATTAAGTGCCTTGTTTTTTCTCTTCCAAACATTTGAATTGATGAAACCTGGTCCTACGTTTCATATTTTTGAGACCTGGTGGATGACTTTTGGTTCAAAAGTTTTGTTTTTATTTTTAGATTTGAGGCCACTGTAGGCATTCATACATATTCATTCATACATATTTTTAGCTTATTTTAGCTCAAGATTATTGAACTTTGCTTTCAATTGTTGTGTCTGATTTAGTATTGCCTTTTCCCTTATGTTTGACGGTGCTCGGACCAATGGGGGGGGTGTCATATGGATACTTCAATACATATATTGCGTTAAGTTAGCATGAGTGTATTTCATGTTTAAACAGCCGGTTTGCCTTCGGCTTCAGTTTTGCACACGACACATACTTGTTGTTGTAGCTTTCACCCTAGAAGCGGTGAGGTGGTTTATTTGAGAATAATATGTTATTTCTATGCTATCAGCTTTGCCTGGTACACTTGGTACAACTGTCTGCACACTGAGAGCTGCACACTCTAAGATTAACCTAACACAAGGTTGCTGAGAGGCCTGATCCTCGCACCACATTAGACATAACACAAATAATGTTGATGCCAACATTTTGGGCTCTACGCGGGTTTAAGATAGAGTTACACGGAATGAACACAGACACTTGGTGCTGCGCATGAAGAGAGCTAGTAGCTGTTGATGTGAACTGCTCCTACTGACATTGAGAGGTATGGGGCCGCCCTGCTAAAGCCCGAATGAGACCTTCATATATATAAAATAATATGCTAGATAGGGTGCGCGAAATATAGGTGCTATCGATTTCTATAGTTTTTGCATTATAACATGCTAGCACCTTTTGCTTACTATGGATTAGTGACTATGCTGCTGACTCTGATTATTATAATCTGCATTTTGGTATTATACAAGATACTGCGTTTGAGAACTTTGCATTGAATAATAAATATTTCAAACTTGCATTTGTGTTCTTTGATTCTCAGTTTTGGTTTGAAATGATTATATAACGAAAGAGTGTTCATGTGTTCCACGATTCCTGAGGTATTCTAAAGATCATGTTCTGGTTTGTCTAAGACATGGATCATTCCATAATGATCCATGAGACACTGTAGCTAGCTAGGTAAGGGGATTTCTGACACTGAGATGAGTTTTGGATCATCCTAACTCACTGAGGTTCTAGATCTCTATGCACAGTTCTGTGGGAGAACGGAAACCCTGCTACAGGTTCACAGTAGTTAAATACAGTTCAGGGCCTAATTGGGTACTCATGATAGCGCTAGCCCTCACCGTTGATTTCTCAAGTTCTACTTGTTCCCTCTCCAGACTTAGCAGTTCTCCCATCAAACCTTTAATCAGGACAATATCTTTTGTTGTTATAGAGTCCGGGGAAAAAAAGAGATCTGGTCTCCCCAACTTAGCAAGACAATCTTTAATATAAGCATGCCACAGGATTTTGTTTACTCTATCCAGCTGCAAGCAGTCTCTTAAGATGATATGGTTAAGGGGGATTTCCTGATTCAACCAGGTCTTTAGCCAAGCCAGAACAGGGGCCACTTTAATCCACAAAAAGTTGGAGTGGACTGTGGGACTGAGAGAACGGCTCTTAAAAATTTGTTCTCGGTGATCTGTATACTGTCCGTAGAACAATGTCCCCATATAGCACTTCCATATGTGGCCACCGCAAGACATTTTGCTTTATATATTTTTAATAGAGATGCTATTGGCCTTGCTCCCAATTTTTTCATAAAACCCTGAAGTGCAGAAGATGATCTAGCAAGGGAGATATTTCTATTTTTCAACTGGGGACCCCAAGTGCCCCTCTCATCAAAAGTGATCCCCAGGTAAGGAAAAGTGGCTACTTTACATAGCTCTTGTTTGCCACATGTAAACGTTTTTTAAAAACTTATTCTTTTTGCTCTTACCCATTATCATAATTTGAGACTTTTTTACATTTATCTTTAGGTCCAAAGAACCCATAAAGTCTTCAAAGGCATCCAATAATCTTTGAAGGCCAACACCAGTACGTGAGAGCAAGACGACATCATCCGCGTATAGAAGAACTGGAATTCCAAGTTCTCCTATACGTGGGATATCAAGGGATGCCTCTTTTAGTGCAGGTTCCAGAGCGTTTATGTAAATAGTAAATAGGAGGGGTGCCAATATGCACCCCTGCCTAACTCCCCTTTCAGATTTAAAATGACTCGTGCAACGCCCCTCCGAGGTTACTCTAACCGATGCTATTAGGTCGGTATGCAGGTCTGCTAATAGACTAACAAGGGCCCTGTCTGGTCCCATATCAATTTAATTTTGCCACAGTTTTGAACGATTTACAAGATCAAAAGCAGACGAGAGGTCCATGAACCCCAGGTACATGGACCCCTCCTTTGCCCTGGTGTATTTTTCCACCCATAGGTGCAAATTAAGACCTTGATCTATTGTGCTCCTTTTTGGTCTAAAACCATACTGAACATTTGATAGGACCCCTTTCTCATTCCAATCGTTCAGTTTAGATAAAATAACCCGGCCCAATATTTTCACCGATGAATCAATCAATGAAATGGGTCTGTAACAGGATGGGTCTTGCCTGTTTCCCTTTTTAAAGACCGGTATGATGATAGATTTTTTCCAGGAGACTGGGATTTTATCATGTGTAAGAGCATTAAAAACATTACATAAGACTTTAGATCAAAATTTTGGGGCAGATTTGAAAACATCCCCTGGAACCCCATCGGGGCCCGGTGCTTTATTTTTTAAAGTCAGGTCTATTGCCCTTTCCACTTCTGCCGCCTCAAAAGTGACCATGGCAACCTCTGCGGTACTGAGTTCCACTTCCAATACCTCTGAGATAACGTCAGGGGCGTCAGCACTACCATTTTCTGAATATATCTGTCTAAAATATTGGATCCAACCCTCATCTGATATATTTGCCTCAAGAGGGGTGTTTTCATCATCAGAAAAGAGTGGCTGATTTATAATTTTCCAAAATAAGCCACTATTTTTTAGAGTTTCGTGTTCAAGAAGTTGGGTACATGCTATATCTTTCAGGTCCCTCTTCCTTTCTAAAATAGTTTTTTTGTATGCAATCCTTGCACTAGCTATATCTGAACGGTTTTCAGGAGTTGCTTTCAATGCTTTAAGTAGCACTCCATGCGCCTTTGAAAATTTTTTGTCAAACCGTCTTTTGCCTACTAACGGCTTCTGCCTGGATTTAGTCTGCAGACTTTGGTTGATTTCAATGCAAATATTATCAAACGCCACTATAACCTCTTTACATTGTGTTCAATTCGCTAAGCATATTGCAACTTCATCCTCCACTCTAGACAGAACCTCTTAAAGAAGTGTTTCAAGGACTACTTTTGTCCATTTCAACCTACGATTCTGATCTTTAACCGCGACGTTTAACCCCCCTCTGCATATCACTGTTTTTAAGGAAAGTAAATCTGTATGCTTCACTTCAAGTAAAACAGGATTATGGTAGCTAAAAACTGATACCTCTGTATAATAATTTATCACATTATTTAACAAAAAAGAAGACACAAAAATATAATCTATAATAGTACCCACGTCATTTCCACTTTACTTGTACCGTCCCCACAGCCTGACTCATATAAGTTCCACCTTGCAAGGAAAATTTCAAGATGCTATCCTCGCCTAGTGTGTTCCAAATGGATAGATGAGGAGAGAGGGGGACCTTCATCATCCTCACTGACGCAAGGTGGGGTACATGGGTGAATGTTAAAGTCCCCTAAAAATATTAATTCAAAAGTATTTACATTGACACTATAGACTGACAAAAATGTATCCAGTACATCCAAGTTTTGACTGGTACACTCATTAGCATTTGAATCCTGGCCTTGTCCTGAGTAATAAGTTCAACAATCAAGCAATTTTCACTACCAGAAATACACTGTGTTAATTTGCCTTTTATGTCCAGTTTAAATAGGCTTAACAAGCCCCCCTTGGCTCTTCCTGCAGCACTGCTAATTGCTGGATTGCAAAAGTGACTATAACCATCCAAAGAAAAACTATTCGAATGGTCCCATGTCTCTTGTAGGGCAATGATATCAAAAGATTGTAATGTCATTATCCATTCAGCATTCCCGATTTTGTTCTTTATACCAGCAACGTTCCATGTAACAATTTTAAGAGACGGTGCTGATAACTGAGTAGAACCCCCCGAGGCAATGGGCAGTCAATCGTTTTCCTCTAATGAGGATAAAGCAGTATAGCGATTGTACAATGGAAGAGTATGATCAAACTGCCTATTTGCTAGCTGATAACAATATGAGTCCCCATTGTTTTGATGTAGAGGTACATTGGGGACACAACCAGCCATCCCCCTTCTGTGCCCATTAACAGGATACCTTTGCTGATGAGGCGGTGGGTATTGAGTGTTATCCAAGTGATTGTAAAAGAAGCCAAGGGGTCTAGCACATACAGAATTTTCCACAGTTGGTAAAGAGGCGGCTCTGAGGAGGACTGTTGCCACATGTTGTGGGTGTTTAAAGTTTACGATAATACAGTCCCCTCTAAAAAAAAATTGTAGCATTGCCAATCCAGCTAACTCTACGAGTAGATATTATATCATTTGAGAAGGCAAGCGGAAAGCCACAGTTCCTATTTAACCAAGCAAGTGTTTTACTTTTTAGGGCTGCATGGGTTTCTAATCTAGGGTCAGTCAAACAAGAGTCAACCTCTGGTACATTTGTTAATACCACAGTGTATGGAACACACTCCGGTGGGAGGTTGACAGAGTTTTTCCTCCTAGGCCTGCTTCTCCCAGCAAATTCTCCCCCTGCTATGGTATTCTGACTGCCATTTTGTGATGTTAATGATTGTACAGATGATTGTGGTTGTACAGATGATTGTGCTATTGCAGTTCCTACTGATGGTAAATTAGGGGCTGTAGTTTTCTGTGTATGTACCACTGATGATGTCTGTGCAGTGACCCCTAAACCTATATCCCTAGTATTTGCCAATACAGGTGCTGCGGGTCCCACCATGGTATTACTAGTAGAGCCAGAAGGGCCAGGTGGGGACTCGTATGTATATGAGACCGAGTCATGTGGGAATCTAGAAGACCCCCCAGTCTAGAGACCTCTTGGGCGACCTGCTCTATCTTTGCCACCAATGGTCTAATCATTGCCTCTAGTTTTGACTCGAGAATGGTTACCAAAAGTTCTATGTGAACAGGGTGCAAAGTATTTGCCTCAGCATTATTTAAGGGTTCTGGTGTATCTCCCCTGCTGGTTGATGTTATACCTGCCTTTTTTGTTTTCCGACCCACCGCCCTTTTGACAGGAGCCTTCCTGCATGCTCACACCATTCTCCGTACAGGAGATTGAATTGGTGAGAGCCTTGGGGAAGGTGTCGGGCTCTGACTTGGGATAGAATGATTTAAAGTTTCCAGCTCTTCTGTTGTCACCATGATGGATACATCATTCATGTCATCATTATTAGGGTCAGCCAGGCAACTGTCTGAGTGGGGCAACGGAGTAGTGGGCGAGCTCGGCCTCGTGGGTGAGATATCTGGGCTTACCCTATTTAATGATAATCGCCTTTCTTTGTTAATTTTGCTAACTACCTTAACAAGATAGTTATCCATTGTCCTTATGTCATTAGCTGCCGCTGGTTTAGAAGATCTAAGCTTTGACATAGTAGAGGCAAAATTACTAGATACAGATTGCGATGATCACCAATGTCTTTGCCAGTTACCAATAAAGGCCAGGAAACAAGAAACAAATAAAAAACAATACTTAAGTCTTACTAAAAGACCTGGATCCAGGGAAAGGGAGCCAAAGTCCGTGGCCCAGCCCAGCCTCTTCTGGCCTCTGACGGCCGCAGACGGCCCCACCCTTGTCCCGGCTTCTCCCGGGCGCGCCCGCGCGCGTCCCGAGGGGCGAGGGAGCAAGTGATCCTTTATGCGCCCCGGGCGCTTCCTGTTTGCGTGCGCAGCGGCGTCTTTGCCGCGAGGGGCTGCTGGGTGTTGTAGTTTGTTGCGGCCCGGCGGAGCCAAGCCCGGCCAGGCCACCAGCGGAGCAAAGCCCGGTCCTCAAACACCACAACGAGGGACAGGAGGTCGGCGGAGCCAAGCCCGGCCACGAACACACGGCGGAGCCAAGCCCGGCCATCTGCAAACACTCCGGTCAGTAAAAGCGGCTCCCCCAGTACTCTCTCGCAAGGGATCCTTTATGCGCCCCCAGGCGCTTCCTGTTTGCGTGCGCGGCGGCGTCTTTGCCGCGAGGGGCTGCTGGGTGTTGTAGTTTGTTGCGGAGCCAAGCCCGGCCAGTCCACCAGCGGAGCAAAGCCCGGTCCTCAAACACCACAACGAGGGACAGGTGGTCGGTGGAGCCAAGCCCGGCCACGAACACACAGCGGAGCCAAGCCCGGCCGTCTGCAAACACTCCGGTCAGTAAAAGCGGCTCCCCCAGTGCTCTCTCGCAAGGGATCCTTTATGCACCCCCAGGCGCTTCCTGTTTGCGTGCTCGGCGGCGTCTTTGCCGTGAGGGGCTGCTGGGTGTTGTAGTTTGTTGCGGCCCGGCAGAGCCAAGCCCGGCCAGGCCACCAGCGGAGCAAAGACCGGCCGTCTGCAAACACCCCTGTCAGTAAAAGCGGCTCCCCCAGTACTCTCTCACAAGGGATCCTTTATGCGCCCCCAGGCGCTTCCTGTTTGTGTGCGCGGCGGCGTCCTTGCCGCGAGGGGCTGCTGGGTGTTGTAGTTTGTTGCGGCCCGGCAGAGCCAAGCCCGGCCAGGCCACCAGCGGAGCAAAGCCAGGTCCTCAAACACCACAACGAGGGACAGGAGGTTGGCGGAGCCAAGCCCGGCCACGAACACACGGCGGAGCCAAGCCCGGCCGTCTGCAAACACTCCGGTCAGTAAAAGTGGCATTTTGGTGTCAAATAAGTTATTAAAAGTTACTCTAATTTTCTAAATAGGTTTGGGAATTTTCTTGTGTTGTCTTTTCACTTTATTGCTATCTGTGTTCCGCATAAATACATTACACATACTTACTATTTAACTTAAACAATATTATAAATGCTTTTCTCTATTGCCACTTATCCAACTTTAACAATTTTGGTATATTTTTTTAATGAAAAAAATGTGGGATTTTATTGTGCTGTGGTCTTAACTTTTACATTGCCTGGTACTGCTTGACCTTAATATGCATTTCTCAAGGTATTTGCATGCTGTGTGTGCCATTGCACAATGGTTTGATGAAGAATCTCTTATGAATGTGTTGTGACTAAACCAGATTGTATTCATTAAGTCTGTGGGGGTAACACCTTTCAAATGAATCTCCTACTTAGTGGCACTTAACAAAATACTGTGGACTAAATAATGACTACTACAATATTGTGAATGCAGGTATAGATTTGCTATTCCTAACTCCACATTCTAGGTATATAGGGACTGATTAGGATGTGTTAGGAAACGTCTCAGACTGTCGGTCAGAGCCGTTCCTAACGAATCAAAATCAGCCGGTCGGATTCTTTTCTGACCGACCCATTATGATGGTGTCGGTTGGGAAGGAATCCAACCACTCATTCTGACTGTTTTCCGGCGCCAGTTGGAATGATTTCAGTAATACCAAGGTCAGGGCTTTCCACCAGAGGGATTACAACGTCAGATTTCGACAGCCTTTCTGTGCTGGCCTTTTCGACACAAAAAGGCTGCCGGAAGCCGACTTTGGGAGCCCCCAGAAAGGCCCCCATGGATGGACAGCCTCCGTTGGAGGCCAAAGGGGCACCTATGGTTCCCCCTGTTGATCCTGGCACCTCTTTGTTTTGCAATGAGAGCATGCATTCCACTTGGAATACATGCTCCCTCTGTAAAGAATAGGAGTGCGACAAAACAGTGTTTGGTTGCATCCTAATTCGTTGGTCGGAACCGCCGACAGGAGCTCAATCGTCCCAATACCGAAATAATGTTGGGTAGAATTAAGCCCGCCTGACGTCATAATTAGGCCCTTAGTTGTGGAGTTAAGAACAGTAAATAAGTGCATATACATACATAAATACATTCATGATATTTTCTTAGTCCATATTTTGTTCACAACATTTGGCAGATCTTTTTTTATGCTGATATTCTGGCATACAACTCTCTTGTTAACTAAATGGATAATCGTGACAACAGTAAAATACAGAGCTTTTGTGTTGGCACTGTGTTAGAACACTGCCTATTCAGCTTCTCAGTCTCAAACGGACAATATAATGTTCAGACAAAAAAAAGGCAGTGTGGAATGTCCTGGCTGCAGGATGGTTCCCGACTAGGAACCCATCTTCTGAATACACTCACAAACATGCCATTGGGCACTAACAGACTTACTCCTATTCCAGACACATTAAAGAAATTGATACAAGTGAAATGTCCCAAAATATATAGTCACAAGGACGGTTAACTATTTCTACTCCAGTAATGAACTAGTAATCTATAACTAGTATACAAAGGCTGAGGGTAGTGTACATCCTGAGTTCAATGGTTGTTGGGCCCAAGTATACTTGCAACAAAGCAGCAGGAGGGACAGGTACTGGAGATGATTGAGTTCTTAGAGATGGCCTTGTGGTGTGACCCCTTCACATTTGCAGATGTGGGTCCAATGTCAACATGCTAGATTTAGCATCCATGACCCCTGATCCTACAGAGATTGCTGTGTTAATACCTTGAAAGTGATTGTTTTGTCTATTGTAGTTACAGAGTTCATTGTTGGAATCTAGCGCTTTCTTGTTTGGACATTTAGAAATGAATCACCATGAACTGTTGAGCTTGGCTATCTATGTTCTACATTGCAATTCGTCCAAAAAAGGATATTGCACTGTTTGTTTTCATGGGGAGATGTGACCTACGAGGCATGCAACGCTCTTGTCTCTCCAGAGCATTTCTGTTCTCCCGCTTCCAAGAACAGGCACTTTTTAACTGGAGGACGAATTCGTGCTAAATTCAAACAAGCGGTAAAATGTCATCTGTGATTTCAGATGAGGAGTTTTGTTCATGATCGTTATTTATACAAAAAGTGAAAAATGATAAGGAACCCTGTGTTTGATATGTGTGGCCAGGGGACACCCCATATTTACAAATTGTTTGAGTTATGAAAGCAGAAAAACAACAACGAGGAATGTGGAATTCACATGTGTAAAGCATGAAAAATTGAGTCCTCAGACTAGCCATTCTCCAAAGTGAAGTTTGATTTCTCTTTACAAATCAATTACATTTACCTCATCTAAGAGCAATTCCAGTTCCTGTCTAGATCCCCCAATTACATAAATTGAATACAGTTTTTGATGTACGTTTATCCAAGATTTACTATGGTTCCGATTTATTTTCTGAATAGTAAACACTAGGATCATATTTTTGCTTCCCTGGTAAAAAAAACAAAAAAAACACAAAATGCTGTTGTAGTTAATTGTTTCAATAGTTGTACATTTACTCATTGTCATCGGAATACATTCAAAGACTCCACATTCCTCGCGTTTGTGCACCTCAGTTGTACTTCCAAGTGTTTGCTTCATTTATCAGTCCCTGCATATGTATAATTCATAAAAAGTAGTCAGTCTCGAGTGGATGAATCACAGCCTAGCTGAATGTGTGGTGAATGCACAGTCCCCTGTGTCGCACTTGAGACGCATTGTGCAGTAATCCTACAAACCCAGTGTGTTCAGACAAAGCAAACAGTAGGCTACCAAACTATGATGCATACATTCTTAAATATTTTAGAGATTGACCTTCAAAGTAAAAAAAAAAAAATCCAATCCAAACCTCGATATTGGGCCTGGTTCAAAAGATTCCACTGTGCAATATTTGAAAATTCTCAACTGAATAAATTATGCCTTACTTTCAATTTCTTAACCGTGAAGACATTGGGCCCGATGAAGTTAATATTTTTCCCATTCTGTCTCTGTGGGGAAATGCTTGGTTATGAGAGAGTCTCAGAACTCAAACGATTCGCTAAACAGAAATCATAAACAAAAAACAAAATCATTGGTTCCATGTTATAGACTGAATGCCAGCCGTAGATAAACATGCGTATGCAGGTTTATTCCAATACAAGTGAATTGCCAAAATCATTTTAAATAAATTAATGTTTATATTTTTCACACTTATTCTGTTCATGTACTTAAATCCTGAACATGCTAGTGGTGAATAATTTACTGAGCTTCGGTCCCTAATGGGGTTCCGGGTTACCTACAGTGTGGGTCGAGAATGGTTCATCCCAAATGGGAATTGTGCATTTGGGAATAGGTTTGTAATGGCTGAGAAGGCTTCCCTGATAAAAGACTTCAGCCAGTTAAAACTTTTTTTTTCATAACCATGACAAAAACCAGACCTTAACTTAGGCCCTTTGTTCGGCCTCTTATTGCTGCCCACGCCCTAGTAGGACATCCCCAGATAAATGATCAACAATAACCCCTCCCTTCTATTCAATCTCTCAAAAGCAGTCCCAATATTCTACCAGCAAGAAGATTTTTAATCACCGTTGATATTTACTTTCAGTATGGAATCCGAGCAGGACTGAATTAATAACTACAAAATCTTCCAGGCAGCAGAAAATATCGGGCCTAATAACGATGCCGGTTGGTCGGATGACCGACTGATATCTCAGCGGAAATTAGACGGCCGACAAAGAGTCAGGATTTCCACTGCCATTAGACCGCTGTGTAGGCGGTCAGAAACTGCTTTTTGCTACTGCAGCTTGTGCTGTGGCCCAGGAAAAGAGCTGCAGCACAAGCTGCATTTCAAAAGTCAGTTTGTGCACATCCATGCCATTTGTACCAGGCACCGTGTGGTGCCTGGCACACGGTACATGGATGTGTGGGGGGCACTACATGTGCCCCACGGGGGAAGGGCGCCATGCTTGGGGGCCGCAGTCCCTTTCCAGCTGCCTTTTCATGGTGGTGGGACTGTCATAAAAAGGCAGTCGGAAAGGGATATCCTAATCCCTACAGTGGTGCCGGCCCAGGCACCACCCCCCTTGTAGGGTTGGGAATCTCATCTTTGTTCCTGTCGGAGGCAGCGGTTCTACCCCTCTATTCTCTGCGCTCCAACCGTCAGTATTGTAATCAGCCTGTCAGACTGATTCCCAGGATGTTGGACAGACTGCTACCGATGGCCTGGCTGTGGGGGTCCGTCCAACATCGAAATGACCCCCATCATGTTTAGAACTTATCTTGCTAATGTTGTTATTATTCTACCTTCAATATTGAACAAGAAGTATGATAAATATTAAAAAGGAACTCTCAATCATATTTTATTTTGTTTTCCTGGCCAAAACTGTAAAACTAGAGTCTTACTGGGAACCATGCACTTGCACAGAAAGAAGCCGTAGTGGCTGGTGTAAGGTAAATTGGTAGGGCATTGTTGGAGGAGCAGTGCGAAGGGGCTAAAACAATTTAAAAATAAAAACGTAACTATTTGTCTTCTGCTCGTCACTCTGCTTGCTGGTCTTCTCCTCTGGGCACAGGCTGAAACTTGCAACTTCCCCTGCAACCAATCCCGAGGACAGCAGTGGCGGGATTGGGCGGAGCAGGCTTGTTTTGTGCTGCATCGGGAGCTGGAAGCCTGGGCCTGCTGATCTTTCCACCCAGCAATACAGATGGGTTGCAGAGATGTCAAAGCGCATGACGGTTAGCCAGTCCTAAGACGTCTGGCCAAACGGTCATGTGCACTGACAGCAGGGTCTACCACCACTCCTCCTTCTCCTCCTGCTGTAGTGCTGTGGCCCCACTCCCAAGACTTAGCCACAAGATGAAAAATAACATGATCTGCATTAAGATCATTTTATTTTTTGTTTGCCTCTTCGGGCAGTGGGGCGACGCTCCTCTGCCATAGTGGAGGAGCCGCCCATGGTAACAAGTCCATTTTAACTACATAGTGAAAAAGCATTTTCTAACTGTTCTTTGTAGGAAACCACTGCTCCTTAATAAACAATGACCAACATTTATATATTGAACACTCAACCCTATGCGCAATATGTAATTCTTAAGGGTGGCTTACCTAGTGTATTCATTTGTTTTTTTAATATATAGCAGAGGAGGATGTGTATGGGATAGGAGGCAGGGGGAAACATGGCGGCGGCGGGTTGAGCCGCAGCGGTGCTCTGCTTATGGGCTCCCACGACTGCCGATATCAGGACCTTTCTTAGCGGAATTCTGCATATTTTGAGCCTCGGCATGACTTTCAGATACTCTGCTGCAGTCTTCGTGCCACAATAGAGATTAGGCGGATTAAGCAGATTAGCGTTTTTTTTCTTCTAAGCGGTGGCGTCTCTTCGCCATACACCCGCTCTTAATGTGTTTGGGGGAGGAGCCTGTAAAGCCTGCGGAGGCGGCGGCGGGCGAGTGTTTACAGGAGCCTGTGCGCTCCAGGACAGCTAACCTTTTTGCACGGGAGCCCCTGCTTTTCCCGGCAGGGGGGTGGATCTGGTCACTGGCCGCCCTGGAGCTCAGGAGGGGTCGCCGTATTCGGGGAGCCCTGCTCGAGCGGCGTTGTCTGGCTGCTCCTACGCCTGTTGCTGAGCTCGCAGAGCCTGTTGCTGCCACTGTTGCTGCCACTGCACGGGAGGCGCTGGGTGAGGAGGGAGAAGCCCTGGAGGAAGAGAAGCTGCATCAACACCAGAGCAATATCTGCGGTAACGGGGTTGAAGTGGGAGGCTTGGAAGGTGTGGCGAAAGCTGTTGGCAAACCAGTAGCAACTGGGGGGGTCCCTAGGAGGGGTAGAGGAAAAGGGAGAGGGAGCACGAGAGGAAAAGGGAAATGTATGGGTGTTACTACTGATGAAAACATCAAAGACATTGATTTTTCAAAAGAGGGGGAGTTGACTTTAAAGTCGCCTGCAGGCGTTAATACCAGAATTAGCGCGGATAGTACAAAATTGTCAACATATTTAACAGGGCAAGTTAAAGCGAAGCGAGCATACACCCCTAAGCTAGCAAAAGTTTAAAGGGAAGAATTCTGCTTCTGTATCAAAAATAACTCCCTCACTGTGATCTTATTTCAAGGTGGTGCCTCAATTGATAGTGTTGGGTGACAATAACCCCACAGTTCACAGGGTCAAGTAGCAGGTGATCTTATGCCGAAAGCACGGATGGCCACTAATTAAGTTGAAAAGTCATCTATGGAGAACATGGTGAGTCCGGATGATTCCATATCTGATCTCTCACTAGAAGGTGTGGGGGGGTCCAATGATAATAGCAATAACAACAATGCCACTGTCAGTAGTGATAAAGCCAGTAATTACGCTATTAATGACAATCATGGCAATAACAGCATTTTGGATCATGAGACCTCCCCAAGGTTAGGAGAGACATGCCAAACCGAGTTCGTGGATTGTCATGTTCCGAGTGATTTGGCGTTGTCTGCACCTTTTTCTTTGGTTCTGGCTCCTCCATTGGCTCCTCCACTCCCTTTTGCCCCTCCTATTGTCGCGTCTGGGTTGAGTTTGCAGTCAGTCATCCAAGGAACTGGTGCAACAGTAGGTCTAATGGCTGGGGGAGGTGCAGGCTCTGCGTACGACGCATCCCATGCTTTAAATACGGATTTGGTCACCACACTTCAGGCTTCCTTTCAGGCAATGTTTTCAACTTTGGCCGCAGACATTAAAAAGGGCTTTGAGACATCTGCATCAAACCAAGCTGATATCCGCTGCTTTTGTGAATCTCTTGACAATAAGCTTGGCACCCTTACTACTAGGACAGAAGTCCTCGAGGATAAAGTTACAGAAGTGACCATTAATATGGACGCTACAAAGACGGAAATAGCGGGCCTTAGACAAGAGAATCAGAGTTTATCTGATAGGATGGAAACGTTAGAAAATAATGCTCGGAGGAACAATTTGCGTATTCTGAATATTCCAGAGGAGAAAGAGGGATCAGATATCAAGCAATTTGTGGTCTCTCTGCTAAAGGAAGCACTGCGTCTAGACCTGACCGAACAGGAAATAGCCCTAGACATCCAGCGCATTCATAGAGAGCCGTTCCGAAGGAACCCCCAGAGGGTAAAACCTAGAAAGGTTCTGGTTAACTTTCTTACCTACTCTCTCAAAGAATCCATCTTGAATATTGTGTTGAAACAGAAGGTCGTAAACGCTAAAGGGTTCAATTTTCAGATCAGATCAGATTTATCTAGAACCACACTCGACAAACAATGGGAGCTAGGCAAGAGATTGGAGGCCTTTAGAAGCCATGGGGCCGTTGCTCAGTTAGTATTTCCAGCAGCACTAAGAGTTATGTACAAGAATACTATGCACAATATAAGATCAGTGCAGGCTGCAGATGAGTTGCTGCTGACCATGGGTAGGGGGCCTGGACCAGCTAAGTAGCTTGGGCTTCTTCAAATTTACCATGCGGGGTCTTTTGCAGTATTTTTGTTCCCTCTTTTGCTGGTTTTGACAGACGTACTAATACTTATTCTATGATAGATTTGAGGTTGAGATCCCCTACAGGCACATGACTCAATGAAATAGAAATAGAAAAAGACAAAAAAGTGGGAGATTATGAAAATAAAATGGTGATGGGCAAAAATGTCTAAATAAAAAAAAGATAACATACATAATTTAACAAAAATATAGGAGAGATGGGAAAGGAAAGAGGTTAAAGAAGAACAAAAAAAAAAAAAAGAGTGAAGGGCAGTAGAAAAGGGGAAAAAAATAATATTTTTGGCCCTAGTACTGGTCATCACATTCTGGTTCGCATAGTGATAGGCTTGGTGGTCGCTCTAACTTAAGGGTCACATTTTGGGCGGGTAATTTCATTTAGTATAGAATATTATGTTTTAGGGCTCTAAAATTTTGGTTTTATTGATTCCTTCTTTGTTTATTGTCCCTGGAGTTCGTGGTTGGTGTTAGTGGGAGTCCATAGTAGGGTGCTATCTCTCTGGTTTTCCAGATAGATAGAGTGGGGGTTTCCCGAGGGAGGGGGGTTTGGAGCGGGAGGGGGGTTAGGGGGGGTGGAAAATTTAAAAAATGTCCTCTTAAACGTCCTCAAGAATATTTTCGAGAGGTGAAAGACAGTTGTAAGCTATTACATAACTTATATATGGGAGTATGGCAATATTGGTTATTGGTCCTTGTGATTTTGTTGCTCGGGTGGGAATGCCAACACAATGAATAAACTCCGTATTTTGTCCTGGAACATTAATGGTCTTCGAACTTGTCCAAGAAGAAATAATATAATGCAATATTTACGAGACTCGGCAGCGCAAATAATAGTTCTCCTCGAGACACATTTGGCAGAAGCCGAAATACTAAATCTGTTGGGTAAGAATAGGTGGATAGACTTTGGGGTTGTTACATTACAATCATCACATATTAGGGGTGTGGCCATCCTTTTTAAAAAATCGATTAGGGCGAGGTTGGTTTCTAAGCAGGTGGACCCTTACGGCTGATGGGCCATAGCCTCAGTTATTATCTCAGGTTCGCCATTTACTATAGTAGGATACTATGGCCCGAATCAGGATGATCCTTCAATTCTATCCACACTTTCCTCACAACTATATCTATTCCCAGAGCCGGTTATCTTGGCATTTGATTACAATGTAGTCCTTGACCCTGTGCTGGATAAGTCACCTTCCAATAGGGCCAAAACTTTATCTAAAACTAGGACTTTTTTGTTAGACAATATGAAAGCACTAAACTACAACGATATATGGCGGACATTTCATGGGTCTCAAAGGGGGGTCACTTTCAGGAACTATAGATTTCACCACCAGTCTCGTATTGATTTCATTTTGATTAGCCATATCCTGGTTAAACAGGTTAAATCAGTGTGTCATTTACCCTTCCATTTTTCCGACCATACAGCCATCTTTCTTGAGTTCGAGGTCATGTCCAGGGCCTCTCTGAGAAACTGGTCCTTCGATAGATCAATTCTTGCCTCATCTGATATTATAGATGCACTAAATCAGGAAGTTAAGTTTTTTTGGGAGATTAATCAGGGTTCAGCCCCACCTGGCATCACATGGGATGCATTTAAATCTACATTAAGGGGGTATTTAACTAACAAAACTGCATATAAAAACAAGATATACAGGGAATCAGTAGCCTCGCTTGAATTGGATATTGAGGGAGTTCAAGCAGAAATCGACAGGTACTCAGTAGCATCTGGAGCCGCATTAGAAGATCTGCAGGATAAGCTAACGATTTTAAAAGGAGATCTTTCCTTAGTCTTGAATGTGCGGGTAATGGAGAGATGGGAGGCCAGCAAATTGGCTCACTTTGAATATGGGGAAGGTGCATGTAAGCTCCTGGCCTGGAAGGCGAAGCCAGACAGGGTCCGAAATAATATTAGTTCCATTAGTAAGGATGGTGTAATACATTCTACTGATGAGGGAATTAGTGGGGCTTTCAGGAGCTTTTTCAGTGAAATATATCGTGAGGATAAGAATGTACAACGAAATCAAGCAATGGAATGGTTGTCAGGGATTTCCCTTCCTGCCTTATCGCCAGAACAAAGAAACGCCCTGGAGTGCCCTTTTTTATTGGAGGAAGTACAGTCGGCTGTTCTTAATAGCAAAAAAGGTAGGGCTTCAGGACCCGATGGGCTACCATCTGAAATCTACAAAGTAATCTGTTCAACAATCCTTCCCTATCTAACGGATCGGTTTAATAACATTCTGCTGGAAGGGGTTTTGCCCCCCACGTCCTGGAATAAGGCCTCCATAACTTTGATCCTAAAGCCGGGCAAGACAGCAACTAACTGTGGGTCATATAGACCGATTTCAATTCTTAATACGGATTATAAAATTTTTGCATCTGTGTTAGCAAATAGACTGGGAGCGGTGGCAAATAACATCTTGCATATGGACCAGAAGGGATTTGTAAAGGACCGGCAGCTATATGAGCTGACTTACGACCTCATCGGCGCAATAGACATGGCCACGTCCACATCTCTTCCTCTGGCAGTTCTCATGCTTGATGCCACCAAGGCCTTCGATAGGGTAAATTGGGTGTACCTATCGGAGGTCCTGGGAAAGTTTAACCTAGGGGATAATTTTAGGCGGGCTGTAAAACTTTTATATAAAAACCCTACCGCCTCACTATTGGTTAATGGGGAACTAACAGAGTCATTTAGTATTACGCGCGGAACCCGTCAAGGGTGTCCCCTTTCCCCTCTTTTGTTTGATTTATATATAGAACCTTTTGCCCAATTAATTCATGATAATCCTAATATAAAACCTTTTATTTTTGAAGGGTGGGAGCGGAAAGTCGCATTATATGCGGACGATGTTCTCATTTTCTCATCCGAGTTGAGTTTGGCGTTTCCAACAGCGATAGCCATTGCAGAAGAGTTTGGGGCAGTATCCGGCTATGAAGTCAACGCTTCTAAAACCGATATCATGGTTTGGAATCATCCTGTGCTGGTGGCAGGGGCACAGCCTAGTTCTATTCTGAGGTATTTGGGGTTAAATATCTATGTAGATATTAATAAGATCGTCCCCTTAAATTTTGCCCTTGTGGCTAAGGAGTGTCGTAGGTTGATGAGAACATGGTCAGCTCTCCCTATCTCACTGTTAGGCAGGTCTAACCTGGTTAAAATGACTATTTTACCTAAGATTATGTTTTTTGTTTAGCACTATCCCTCTTTTTTTTTATCCATCCATGATTGCAAAATTCCAAGCTGAAATAAATACATTTATATGGAACTGTCATACACCCAGATTGGCCTGGAAGAAGATAAGACGTCGCAGAGAAAAAGGGGGCCTTGCGGCACCAGATCTGCAGTATTATGGATGGGCCTTTCAACTCTCCCACGTCAGGATGTTTTTAAAGACCCCTAGTTGCACTGGGTGTGGGAGACTATTTTCAGCACTTCTTAAAGGGGAAAAAGTTAGGCCTGCAAATTTTTTGTTAAAGTTTGGTGATCCCAAATATTTAAAAAAAGTCAAGCTTAAGGTTCTGAGGGATCTAGCTAGAACATGGGGTAATTTTAGACGTGCACTCAAACTTGACTACTACCACAGTAGGGCTCAACTTTGGGATTCTCCGGGCTCTCCCTCTTGGCTCTTGGATAGTCTAGCTCTACCTGTTAGAGAGGCGGGTCTTGCATCGTGGGGGGACCTGTTTGTCGAAGGCACGTTACTTTCATGGGAGGCTTTGAGTTTAATAATAGGAACGCGTTTCTCAAGATTTAAATACCTCCAAATTCAGAGCTGGGCACACGTTCAAAATCAGGGTAGGGGCAGATTTAAAATAGGTGCTGAGAGTAAGCTGGTATCCCATCTGATAGATAAATTACCCTTTAAGAAAGAGATCACATTTTGGTATAATCTTATGATAGACGAGTCTGATGGTGAATGTTTGCTCCCCCACTCGCTCTGGGACACATATATCACTTATACTGATACAGAGATCTTGTGGCTAGAATCGTTTAAAATTCTGGGGGACATTGTGAAACCTTCATGGCTTCGTCGCAACCACCTGTTCACATTACACAGGGCATATTATTCTCCACTACGGTTATCAAAATGTCCTAATAACGCTCTGGTTGCTTGCCCCAGATGTGGTTTGGTAGCCGCATCAGATGTACATATGTTTCTCGAGTGTCCATCCCTAACATCATACTGGAATGAGATTTGTGTGTCCCTCTCCTTAGCTGTAGGGTCTCAAGTTAGTCCTTGCCCAATGTTAGTCTTTTTTGGTATTTTCCCAGAGCTTAGCGGCATGAGTAACAAATTGGTCTTCTATGCCTGTTTGCTGGCTAGAAGAGAAATATGTAAACGATGGAAAGATAAGACACCACCACTTCTAACAGATTGGCGTGCTTCTATGCTACATACTTCAAAATTAGATATGATCAGAGCTGGGAACCCAAATAAGAGAAGATTTTGGCTTCTATTGAATTGGTAATCATGGAATATAATAGCATGGGTTATTTTTTTTTTCCCCATACGCTGCTTGAAAGGGTCTTCTTTGGCTATACATACCCTATAAGGGTGATTTCGGCTACGAACTGGGTATTATATAGCAGCATGTTAGCCTAGATGGCACCATGTGACGAATAAGTGGTTGACGCTATGCACTGCGGGGTACCCCGATAGGAATCGCTATTACCCCTCCCAGTATATCTGGGTCAGTGTTCCTGTCATCTCCTCTATCTTTCTGTTACTATATGGTCACCAAGGGCGAATATGAGGATAAAAAAAAATATATATATATATATATATAGCAGAGGACTGTTTCTGACATGTATTACTGTATCAGTTTAGGCTGCAGCTGGTCAGGCCACAATGATGAACTAGGGACCATACATTTTCAGTCACATATGGGGGTGTTGTAAATGTATATTCCAGTCCACATGTGATATTCACCTTCTACAACACTGGTGCACTTCATGTGCCAATTTACTTTAGCTTAACTGGAAATTTAAGTAAGCAAAATGGTTATAGCCAGTCTTTTTTCTTATTATAGGGCCAGAGCTCATTACAATGTCACAGAGCCTTGAACCATAACAGCAGCCAAAAACAGTCCATAGAGCTAAGGCAGAAAAGACAGCAATGCTATACCTTGTATCAAAGGAAATATCATATGCACCAGAAGGATTAGGATATCCATTAAGTAATAGGAATAGCATACATCAAATTGAATATGATGTACTATCATGGGTATAAACAACATCAAAATGCATGTAACCACTATAAAAACTATAGCAATCACTGAAATGAATAGGGCAAGCATCGTAAAAAATGTTGTGGCACTCACAGGAAAAAATCATACATTTCATTGAATATGGAATGAGATGGAATGACACACACTTAAATGAATATGAATCACGTTAAAAATACTTTTCAATTATTGAAATGAATACAAGACACATTGAAACAAATTAAATTACATTGAAATAAATATCATATACATTTAAATGAATGAAACAGTCTTTGATCACTACGTTGCTCATTACTTTGCCACAAAGCCTTGCCTGCCGCTGCGGTCTGCCATAGCGGTTTGTCAGTCCCACGAGGGAGACCAGACCGGACTACACCCCCCAGGGAGTCTTCGCAGTGCTCACATCGCCAACGTTGTGGAGAGCGCCAGGAGGCGCTTATATAGCGGCTAGGGCTCCTGAAGCGTGGGATGCGCACAGGCATTCCCGGGCCAATGGCGGGCCCGTCTGCACCCGTCAGAGCCCGGAGGAGGCTGGGCATACCTTCTGACGGCTGAGCCGGGAACCAGGATATAGGAGCCACAAACCTAAGGTATTGTTCATCAATATACAGCACTGCATAAGCTAACATCTAATACTCAATGGCTAAACGGCTGGGTAAACGCAAGGATGCACTTATGACAGCAGGGGGGGGAACGTGGGGACCCTCGATGCCTTCCTAACAATGGCTGAGTCGGTGCTGACTCACGCAATACAGCTCACTGAAAAAAGACTTTCCCCAGATGCTTTTGCCACCCAAAAAAGATCTTCTTTAGGATGCATAAGTAGGGCTAAATCCTCCGGAACCGCCCAAACATCTGTTGTCTGCCTGCTTGAGGAGCCTGCAAACGTGGACAACCTCGGGGGTCAGCTGATTTATCATTATTGCCAGCAGACACCAACTCACTAATTTCAGGAGATCCCATTTGTTTGGTCACAGCATCATTTGGAGTTGATGCTCTGCCAGAGCAGGCGGCATCCTCTTCATCAGCAGGTTTGACCACTACGCCCCTCGCATCTGTGGTCCCCACAAGAACACTATTGACCCGGGGACCAGTGAGGTTACCACCAGATCCAAAAAGTATCTAAGGGCTAGCCCAAGGGGCAGCGTGGTAGGATCATCACTAACAGCTAATAGTGAACCACCGGCAAAATGGAGCAGGCGCGGTGCCTCCCAAAAGCTTCAGCAAAAGCCTAAATCAAAGCAGCAGCCGCCCAAACTACATTTCCAGGAACTTACAGTCCCTGAAGGTACACATGGGTTAGCAAAAAGCTTTATGCTGCACGGCACACCCTCTATCCCAATGATTTCAGACAATAGTAATGATCAGTGGAAAAAACTTGAGACATTGGTGTCTGTACTTTTGGACCCTATATTATGTAAGTTATGGACAATCAAGGAGAAATTGTTGTTCATAGAACAGTTAAATAACCCCCCATTTACAACAGGGGTTTGTCATTGTAATAGACCTGATATACCCTTACCAACAATCACATGTATCATCTGTTGCCCAGAAGGCCCAGGTAGAGGGAGGGCCCCTGAGAGGGAAATCAATACCACAATTAGTATCCTCAATGGGCCTTGACCCTCGAGCAGACAGCAGGGCTGATATGGTATCCCACATCCCTCAACTTAACCCTGTAGCAACATGCCCAAAGGTATACTCTAGGAACCCAGGGGCAGAGGAAGCAAGGTCAGTGGAGGCAGGGACCGAGAAGGGGCAACAGGAGAGCAGTCAAAGGACCACAAGGGAGCTTATGGCACACCATCAATACATGAGAGGGGAAAATACTCTACCCACCCTAAATAGTTATGAGATTCCAGTAATAGATCTTCCCCAAGCTAGCTGTCCATATACAGTGGTCTTGACAGGTGTGCCAGGTCTTAATAACACTCATGAGGAATCCACTGTACAGCTAATTATTAAAGTGGCACACTGGTTGTTCAAATATTCTAGATTTAATATCAAAGAGCACCAGCACATTCTTATGGCCAGGAGGGTCTCATGGATTGGCAAGTCGAGGAAAGTTTTTCCAGGAGACAGCGTAATTGTTACGCTTAGATATCCGGAATTAGCGCATAGGATCCTATCCCAGTCAGCTGGCTTGTTTGTCTTAGAGTGCGGCATTAAACACTGCCTTTGGGTTTTTTCTATTGGCAATGCCCTGTTTTAATTCTTCACAATTTTATGCAGGACAGAAGGAGGGAACTGGGGGGGGGGGGTTAGGCCGGTGGCTCTAAGTAACGCATTTGCCCCCCTGAATGATCTGAATTACATCGACTGACTACACCATAGGGAGGACGTGGGTAGAGCTAGTGATATTCCTCTTGCTAATACTGGTTTAGTAAAGAGGGGAGAGGAACTCCACCTAGGGATAATATCACACACCCCAAAGGAGAGTTAGGGAGTCTTGCATCCCTCGGACAAATCACATAGACAGGCCCACCATTCTGCAGTGTAGTTCCGGGCGGCTGACCCTCGCCCAGGGTGCACCGGGGGAGACATAAAAATAATCTTGTGAAATATAGCAGGATTGTCCAATAAATTTGGGGAGGAGCAATGGCTTACCTATATTAGGAAGTTCAACGTAATATGCCTGCAGGAAACATGGGGGGCAAGTAGTAATTTTTTTATTGAAGGATAAAAAAAACCTTCTGTTGCTCAGCAATCAGATAGGTCTCTGGCAGAGCTAAGAGGGGGCTAATTATGTTATAGATCTGAGTATTCAGGGAAGCAGGAAGAACCTGGCATGGGACTCAAATTTGGCCCAAGGACTGAAATGTTTGAACCACACCGATAGGGTAAGTGCCAAATGTACAGGGCCGGAGTGGTCTCCAGGAATTAAATACAAGGCTGGCGCATACACGACAGAAAGGGCTGCACACTCACAACTGATTTTAGTTGGGGATTTTAACTGTCATCTGTGCCCACATTTGAGGGTGGTTCAGGGTGATTGGTCATCCTGTCCGCTAGGGAAGGGTCCACATTTGGAGCACACCCAGGAGGGGGGGGGGACTGACTGGTATGTTATCCACCTATGGGTTAATTCACACGATGGACATGATCGATAAGAACAAGGTTACCCCGGCCCCTCCTACATTCAAAGGGAGAGGATGCCACTCTCATACTGATTTTATCTTTGTTTCCTCTATACTGGAAAGAGGTGTATCAAACTTCAATATCCAACATAGTGTGTGTAGTGATCATAATCGACTCATTTTGTCGCTTGCTGTCCAGCCCACCCCCAAGCAGTAAACAGATGGGCAGGGGACACGATGATTGCTGTGACGGACCAAGGCAGAAGGTTGCGATGGGCCCAGGTTGACTCTGTTGCTTTTAATGTTTCCCTGTTTCATAGAGGCAAGCAGGACATTTTGAAATGTCTAGATTTAGGAGTGCAAGTTGGCAAATTAATAGATGCTTTTAGGAAAATTGCAAATTTGGTGGATAGCTTACAGAGGTCCTCATCACATGTGCGCAGTGTGGATGCACCTAGGTGGTTTGATAGTCAATGCTCTCGGGCCCTAAGAGAGCTAAAAGTCGCACTCAGGCAGACACTAAGGGACATTGTGCGGGTGGAGGCTTGATGCTTAAATTACAAGCAAGCTGTCAAAGGATGAAAGGGTCAACCACAGCGTAAAGCCTGGGAGGACCTCATGGAGGTGGCGGAACGGAAGGACTCTACCCTCTTTTGGAGAGTAATTAACAACCCCTGTTTCAAGTATCTGAATAACCCGGGGTTGAGTAATAACATTCCACCTGAGCAATGGCAGGAGCATTTCCAGGGTCTTTATAACCATCTACATAGTATGGAAGAGCCCCAGACCCCGAACCCAACACCAGTTTATAACTTGGTGACCTTTTCTTTGGATGAAATGATTTTAGGAATCGAGGGTTTGATGAGGAACAAGGCTCCGGGCCCAGATGGGATTTCACCAGACCTCCTTGGCTGCAACACAGAGGTAGGGGCCCCACTTTTAACTAGGGTACTAAATGTGGCAATAAATTCAGCAACGCCAACATCCTGGTCTTCTGTCGTTATTGGGCCTATTTTCAAGAAAGGTGACAGGGGCAGCCCACACTGTTACCGCCCCATATCGTTGATTGATGTCCCAGCAAAGGTTTTAGGGCAGATGATCTTAAACAGGTTGATGGAATGGGCAGAGGCCAAGCAAATCATTATGGATGTCAAATATGGGTTTCGACCAGGGAAATCTACTACAGATCAATGCCTTAATCTGTACCTCATTAGCGCAAAATATACAGTAGCTAAGTCAGGGGCACTGTACTTAGCTTTTATGGACCTCACTGCGGCCTTTGACCAATTGAATCACAGTAAATTGTGGGTACTCATCAGTGAACTCGGGGTGGACCCGGAAATAATCAATATTCTTCAATCATTACATTTTAACACCACTGCGGCTCAGGAAAGGAAGATGACAGACTATTTCAAGTGCTCAAGTGGGGTCAGACAGGAATGCAAACTAGTGCCATTCCTATTTTCCTTATATATCAACAGCCTGGATCACACCTTGACCGCCATTAAAGCAGATCCTCCGAGGATAGGCACAAGAGCAGTTCCGGTTCTGCTCTACGCAGGTGACGCGGTGCTCCTTGCCCGCACCCCAAATGGTTTGCAGCTCTTAATTGATGGCTTTGTGACGTTCATGGAATACCTGGATATGTCCCCTAACCTTCCAAAATCTTATATCATGGAAATGGGGTAGAAGACAAACAAATGCTATAAGTACACCATAGGCTCACATACCATAGGGGAAGTCCCAGCCTTCACATATTTGGGCATGTTTTTTGACGGGCATTTGAATTTTAAACATTTATTGGATGAGAAGTTCCTGGCCTTGACCAGGACCTTAGGGTCCATCGCACATTTTGCCCAAAGGCTAGGATGTTGGACCCTGGGTACTATATTAAAGTTATAGAACATGGGGGCATATTACCAACAACTAGCGATAATTTTTGTCTCTAACTTGTTTAGAGACAAAAATTATCGCCGCACATCGGCGATTTTTATCGCAGATAAACCTTGCTATTATCAAGGTTTATCGCAAATGCGATAAAAAACGGCCGCAATGCATGAATATCGCTGAAAAGTCAGCGATATTCATGCATTATCGAGCAAATGCTCTTAGCCACGTTATCCACCTCCCATTGGATAACCTGGCTAAGAACTGCTCAGGGCAGGTGTTAGCTTTTGGAGATATTCGCGCTTAGCGCGAATATCTCCAAAAGTTGGTAATAGGAGATAGCGATGTTAGGGACTGTTTCCAGTCGCTAACATCTTGGCACGCCCACTTTGCATGTCATTAGTGATAAATATCACTGACATGCAAAGCGGGGCCCAAGATGGTCGCTATCTCCTTTTAGCTGTCACTAACTGGTGTTAGCGACAGCTTGGTAATAGGGAGATAATTTTATCTCCGCTTTCTTGGCTTTTAAAGCCAAAAAAGCGGAGATAAACCCCCTTGATAATATGCCCCTCAATTTGTTGCTCCAAGGTCTTATACGGAAGTGAGGAGTGGGGTTTCGTGAAGGCTAATCATTTGCAAAGAGAAGAAAACAAATATTTTAGGCACTTACTGAAGGTCCCTCATAGTGCCCTAGCGTTTAGCGTTCACGAAGAATTGGGGGTCAAACACATTTCTGATCTGGCGGCAGTAAAACCACTACTTTGTTGGTTGAAGGTTTGGTCAAACTAAGAGGCGGGGTTTATGCGGCTGGTAATCCAGGACTGTCTCTTCTTGGACACGCGATGAAGATTCTCTGGATAAGATATGTCAGGGATTTACCAAACCAGACAAAACGAGGACCCAGGATAAGGTAGATACCAAAGGCTTGTATTTTAAGTTCGCCATGGCACAAGGTGAAGCAACCAAACTCGCTAAACAAACGGTGAGAGATCACTTATTGGTCAAAACAACCCAGGGTATAGAACCATATTTAACATTATTGACGAGTGCACATGACAGATTTTTGATCACCCATTTCAGATTAAATCTTATTCATCATTTATTGGCGGTTTCAGCAGGTTTTATAATGAACCCAGAAGAGAGCGGGCCCTGTGGCTGCGACAACAGGTCTCCACAGGACACCCTACATCTAATCGTACTGTGCCCATATTAGGCTTCTCCAAGACAAAAGTTCCTGAAAGGCCTATTGAGAAAAGGCATATTAAGGCAGGCACACGTAGCTTTAATGTTTTTAAAATTGTGATCAGACGTTTTTACACTCTTCTGTGTGTCCAATGTTTTAAGAGCTGACTTAAAGTCAAGAACAGCGAGGGGGCATTGAAGCTTAGTGGCTGCACTGCCATGGCCCTGCACTATTCAGCGTTAATTGTAACAGTAGAATAGTTATGCATATATTTATTTGAAAACAATATCTTCTTCGTGCTGAAACGGGGATGAATTGGTAGTCCTAATTAGTTGCACAGGAGGATTAATTAAAGGACATAAAAATGATTGTATTCATGTATAGTGTAATCCTTTTATAACATGTTTGTGTGAATTGAGTAATTATTGTAATCAATGTATCTTGTATGATTATATTTTTATGTGCTGTACAAAGATAATACTTTTGAAATTTGAAATTTTAATGAACCACTTCGGCACAGTATGGGAGCTGGGGTTTAATGTTGATACTTTGCAAAGGAATCAGAATTATGTGATAATTATCACACCTCACTGTTTTCCCCCTGATAGATTTTGGCAGGTTAAATATGCCAAAATGAATGAAGGGGAATGACTGAAAAAGGCAAAATAGTTTGAAGTTAAGGTGTTAACTATTGATCCTTCAGGCTATCCCTGATTGCAAGCTAAAAACTCTAACCTTCAGGCTATCCCTGATTGCAAGCTAAAAACTCTAAATTTGTGCTATTTAGGACACCCAGTAAATAACCCACCTTAAGATAATGGTATTCATAGTTTAAAGTAAATAAATACCTCATGCTATTGTGCCCATTTCAAAGTGTTATTGTATGAAAAAAATAAGTTGAATGATACTCATACACATTGAAATGAGTACGAAATGTGGTGAAATTATTAATGTTATCCTTGAAATAAATATTAAACAGGTTTGAAGTGAATACCATGCACATTCAAATGAACATGACTTGTTAAAAGTAATATTACTTGAATTTAAATGAGTTTGACATATGTTAGAGCATTGGAATTCTGTGAGCTCAATTTAAGACATAGAAGTGGCTCTGGGCCAATGGCTGGTGTAGATCTTCTCCAACATTCCAATGTTTGTCATTTTGTTTTTCCATTTTTTATTTAGAACATTTTACGCACACTGAGCGGCATATTCTTTTAGCTTCCTGCTTCAAGCTTTACAAGTTGTTAAAGGCCATCACCCTTGTTATAGGTCCTCCTCCTCTTGGACCTATATTTTGAGTTCAGGGTGTTTAGCAAATGGTATACCTTTCGGTAATGGGATATAATGTTATATTAAAACCAACACAACAAGTGTTGAAATTATTATGATTTTTTTAAAGGGAATATTACACACATTGAAATTAATACTTCACACATTTAAACTAACTGTCAGGACTGCAGAGCACGAGCTGCTATCGGACTACAGTGATGCCTGCCTCGCGCCCTGCACATGCGTGAGAGCCGGCCACAGTACATTTAAGCAAGCCGCTCTCAAACAAGAACGCTTCGCGTTCTAGTTTCTGGACTACAGATTCTGCTTCTAGGATTACTCACCTGGTTTCCGGGTCGCGTCGCTCTCTCCTGTGTGGTTCTCCTCCATCGCGGCATCCTCGCGGCGTCTTCCTGCTATTTCTCGTATCCTGAAGGACCTTGCTTCTTCGTGCCCTCATCGCTTCGTCCCCGCTGCTGTCACCCTATGGAATCCCTTTTGTCCGGCAATTTACTGGCTCCTGGTGGATGTGTCCTTGCGGTAGGCTTCAGGTTCTTGTGCACCACCTCCTAAAGAAAACACAAGAAAGAAAAGGTGAAAACTGCCATAAGTGATTAAGTTTGAATACAGTCCTTCATTATAAATAATTAATGTTACTGATGTTACTTTTCTCTGAATTGGATTTTTTCTTAACTCCTTGGTTCATTCTTGATTCCTGAAAATAAGGAAAGGATGAATTACTGAAAAGAATGAATTACCTGCAGTCAAGGGAATTTAAGTTATGTAGTTAACCAAGAAATATATGGAGCAGTTCCTATGAAAACATTTGGTGAGTTCCATTTCTACAATCATTTAATTCCAGAAACATAAACAAATTGTTCATCACATATGTTTCTTGCATTTATTTTCTTTAGCCAGGTTTTTTCAATGTTCCAAACTAATCTATGTTCTACACTTACCTCAGTTATTAGAGAGCACAGAAGAAGGGAAATATTCAGGTATATGCATAATTAGATATACATACTAGACTGGAGAATAGATATATTCATAGGGTGTACACTAAGTTTATACTTAACAAAATGTTATATTATTTTTTACAGTGACCCTATATCATATTTGGGGCGCCACAAAGAACCTCTGTGTTTTTTCCCTTGTTTTTTTCCTGGGTTATTATTTGCACTTTGACCCAGTTGGGGGCATTTGATGAACAGGTGAAGTTGAGGATTCTTCATCATTTGCGTCATGTTCCTGCGGAAACGTAAGTAGCCTGACACTAACAGGATACACATTATCATGAATGTAAGACACAATATAGGCCACGATTACTTCTCTAAGACATGTATAAAATTGAATATGAAATATGGAGGGAGTCCAGGATGATTTTGCTATAAGTGATTTTGATATAGACATATGCTATAAAGTCTGGTGCAGATGGAAAAAGCTGCATATAAACGGCATTAAAATAAGTAGGATACAAACCAAAAAGAATAAGATCTATTGAAATGAATATTACATCTGGTGAAATTCCTAAGGCTTGCAATGAAATGAATACAGAATACATTGAAAGGTAACTGAATGTTGAAATAAGAATGGAGCTCATTTAATAATATGACAGATATTGAAAGTAATTTGACCCAAGTTGGAACGAATATGACATGGACATAAATGTGATCCATGTTTAAGTGAATATGGCAGCCATTGAAATTAACTTGACACTCATTGAAATGAATAGGACAGGAACTGAAATGATCAACACACATTGAAATAAAATAAAAGATATTTGTTGAAATAAATATGGCACACTTCGAACTGAATATGATGCATGCAGAAGTGAATATGAGGCACTCTTAAATTAATATCACATATTTTAAAGGAAATGTGAATATGGCTTGCATTAAAAATAAATGGCATCACTAGACATGAATATGACATAAACTAAAAGAAATATTATTCACATTGATAAGAATGTGATGGTTTTGTCGGGTGCATTATCCTGTTAAACTCGATCCGAAAGGAGTGATTCTAATATCCACACTACCCTCAAGCCACTGTCAACAATGCAAAGAATGATTATGATGGTCAGCCATAGACCTGATGAAAGGTCTGGGTAAAGAGAGGGTGAAAACGAGACACTGAAAATGAAAATCATCACTCTGCCTGTTTTTAAAGCTGTGCTCTACCTGTGCTGCAGACGCTGTAATATCTAGAAAAAGGAGCAACTTATTTAGGAAATATATCATTTGCATTATAATTTTATATTCCTAAGAAGATATATCAAATACCATGTGATACTCTATGTAGAATCGACTCCCTATAGTTGTCTGAATCTCTTTGACATCTTCAAACAGAAATGTAAATAACAACTTTGTCATAGCTGTACGAAATATTTGAATTTCAATATGTTTTTCTGTATAGATAACTGCCTTCAGTAATTGATCCTAAACGTAATGCTTCTAGAAGAAGTGGGATAAAATATTGTTTTTAATATTTCAATACAGTGGTACACAAATAGCTTTGTGAAGTTGGAAATGGAATAATAGACTGTTGTGGAAAAATCTTACTAGTTTTTCGTCCCAGTTAGATCTTGTAATTTGTCTTGTAGTCTAACATTCAATTATATTTGTAGTCTGAAATATGCCTTCCACAAATGCATCCCTTTGATGGTTGTTGAAGATATATTTATGATTTTCTATCCATATAATTGAGCATGCACTACTCAAATACTTTCCTGGTATTTACTATTCTTCCCAGTGTGACAAAATTATTATGACATGGTAAATACTACCTTTATGTGTTTATATTTTCAAACCTGTTGGAATATAATTTTGCAGCTGAGTTTCTCTTTCTTTATCAAAAGCAGTGTATTTAAATCTGACATTGTTATCATTCATTTACTGCTAAACCTATTAGCATTCAAGAAGAAATGCTTACATTGCAAAAGAGCCACAGTATAGAAGTTCAAAAACTGTTTGGGTGGTAGACAAATAGGATTTTGTATGTAGGATTCAGCGTGCATAGTACATTTAGATAATAAACTGGCAGGGTCTGATGCGCATAGGAGCGATTATCATTATTAGGCACAAGAAAGGTTGCTCCCAGGGTGATGTATAAAATATATATTTTGTATTTATTTTTGGTGTATCGAAAAGGTGGGAAGTGTGGTGATTGTCTGGGATGGCAGGAGGGAGTCCAAGATGATTTTACTGTTAGTGGTTTAGTAATAGAAATGTGCTGCAAAGTCTGCTGCAGACAGAGGGGATTGAATATGCAATGCATTAAAATAAGTATGACCTACATAAAAAAATATGGTCAATTGAAATGAATGACATGCATGGACATAAATAATACATCCGCTGAAATTGTTAAGGGAGGCAGGACGGCTCGCAGAGAGACCCAATCCAGGAAACCACAAGGAGGAAAAAAGGGGCCCATCGTCAACCAGGAAGAGTGTGTAAGGAGGATAGATATGCCAGAGGAAGGAGGAAGCTATCTGCCCAACAAAGAGCTGTCCGACATTGAAGACTTCTATGATAACGCCTCTGACAAGAAGGAAAGCGCCAAGGCTTGGAGCGAGGAGTGCTGGTGGCCCCAGAGGATGCTGTTGAGCTGCCAGAGCTCAGGAAAGTTGTGGCGAAGCTGGTGAGTCCAGAGGGGATGGAGTGGGAGGAGGGTCTGTTGGGTGGAGGGGCGAGTGTAACACAGGAAAGAGGTCTGATTTTCTTTGTGTCTGATTTTAAGTAATGTATTCGTTTTAGGTGGCCACACTGAAAAGCACGAGGGGAGTTTCTTTTGGTTGCATTAAGCTTTGAGTATAAATTGTTTCTTAAAAAGTCTACATATCGTCAGTTAGGGCGAGATTCAGATCAGCCTGTCACTGCCTAAGCAAGAAGGTGACACATTTAAAGTCTCCTTCCGTGTTGTGGTCGTGCTAAGTGGGAGATCCAACTTGATTTCCCTTGACTAAGCCAGGAGCCGGGACAACATGGTCTGTTGATATCTGCACTTTAGATCCAGGGGGAGTCTGATGTGCCTCATTATGGATTATTATCCTCATAACTGTTTTCTTTAATACTGTGAAAACAAAAAGAAATCAACATTGAGAAACAAACACAGCCTCCTTGTCCATACATCCACCAATTTCTCTTACAAATACATTGAAAGGTGAGTGAATGTATTGAAATGAGAATGGTTATAGGATAAAGCATTAAAGGACCTCTAAACTGACCTGTACTATTTTTCACGTGAATCAATCTCTATTTTTTAATAGATGCTGCACACTTATGGAATTTCAAACAATCATATTCTTTTCATTGTATTTATTTTTTTTTCAACAGATTTTTTATCACTACAATATCATTTTTCAAAGGGAAGAAAAAGGTTTTTTAGGATTGTTTACACTCATTATTGTGACGTATTAAAATACATTTATTATATACAAAAATTCATACAGAGAGCTCATAAACACCCCCAGTAGACAGTAAAAGGTTCAGATTTCTCCAAAACAAACAATTATTCCTAACTATCTCACCATCACATATACTCATACATACTCACTCTCATACTGTGCAAAAGTGCTAAAAAGCAAACAGAACAAAACATCTGAGATGCAAGGGACAATGTCAATTATTATCATCAGTGATTTCATGGCTTGAAATCCCATAAATCTTATTTTTCTTTAGTCCTGATTTCCTATGGTCTTCTCTGGTAAGGTTCTCAGATGTATGTGGCCTACGTACGTTTCGGTGAACAACAGATTATTTATATCACCTTCATCAGGGCCGACATAAGCATACAAATATTCATATAAAAACTGGGGATCTTCTCATCTGCAAACCATTTAATAACAGGATAAGTATGTGTGCTGCATCTATAGCATCTGAACACTCTTTATATAAACATTATAACTAAGTGCGTGTGCTCAAACTCGAGGGGGAGGAGAGGGGGGTAGACTAACAGCGAGAAAAATTTCAATTATGTCTTAAGTAATCCACTTAGAATGATAGATGGGTCCAAGATGCTTCTAACCAAAGGTTGTGCGGGCAGATACAAATAAGGGATAGAGATGAGATGGACAAACACCCAAGAGTGCAAAGAATTTTTTCATAAAGTGTGCTATGTTATCACCCAGATAGAAGTTACAGATACTGACATTGGGCCATATGTAGGTGGCCAAATACCGATCAGTAACAGCGAAAAAGGGTCATTTTCGGTGTTACCGACAAATATGTAGCCATGTGAGATGTAGGTAATACCGAATAGGATCGATAATAACGAATCGTTAATAACCCGTAGTTACCGACTCGGAATTACCGAAACAATTTATTCCGAATCGGTAGAAACGATTCGGTAAAACCCCCAAATATGCTATGTAGCAAACCCCGTTAATACCGAATTTGGCCAAAATCGGTAATAACGAATCGCTATTTACCACGTTTCTGGAGCATGTGGTAATCAGGAGGAGTCTATATAAACAGACCCAAAATGCATCTGTATGGACACAATGGCAGGCCTCTATCTCATAGCAAGGCGCCTACGCCTGAGAGCAGCAGGAATGAGGATCTGGAGACGTGAGGAGCAGGTGTACAGAGTACGCATCACTCTGTTCCAGTTGACAGACGCTGAAATACACAAGAGATACAGATTGCACCCAGACACCATCCTGGAGCTAATACAGGACCTAGCACCCTATCTGGAGCATCAGACGCCAAGGGCCCACGCAATCCCCACCCATGTCCAGGTTCTCTGCTGCCTGCACCTCCTTGCATCAGGAAGTTTCCAGGCTGTGATAGCAGCAGTGGGTGGAGTATCACAGAGCTGCCTATCCCGGTTCTTCAACACCTTCCTAGACGCCATGATGGACAGAATGGAACATTACATATCCTTCCCCAGTACGCAGGCGGAGCTGCAGAGAACCAAGCTGGAGTTTTATCAACTTGCCCACTTCCCCCACGTCATCGGCTGCATCGATGGGACCCACATTCCCATCTGCCCACCTGCAGCAAGCAAATACATTTACAGGAACCGCAAATCCACCCACTCAATCAGTGTGCAGGTGATCTGCAATGCCAAACACATCATCACAGACATCGTGGCAAAATACCCCGGGAGTACCCACGATGCTTACATCTTCAGGAACAGTGGCATACATACACGTCTGCTTGCTGGTGAATTTGCCGACGGATACATACTAGGTATGTAAATGTCACACACCCTGATGTACACCCTGCCACAAGCTGTTGGCCACACCAATCAATGCCACTTACTTCTCTTCATAGGTGACAGCGCATATGCCCTCCGGCCGTATCTCCTCACACCATACCTGAACCCAACCACCCGAAGGGAGAAGAGATACAATGTGGCACATAGGAGCACACGCAATGTGGTGGAGCGCACTTTTGGTTTGCTCAAAAGCAGATTCTGTTGCCTCCACAAAACAGGAGGTGCGCGTCTGTACAGCCCCATCAAATGTTGCAAGATTATTGCTACGTGTGCAATGCTACACAATATGGCCACGAAAAAAGGTACTGCAGTGGAACTAACTGAGTCAGATGACGAGGACGATGACAACCCTCAGCCAGAGCCCAGCGCGGCTGGTGCTGCTATTGAACATGATGGGAGACATAGACGGGCAGAGATAACATCACACTATTTCTGAGTGAGTAACGACACTGAGGCATTTCTAATTACATGTACAGGTGTTTATTTGGCACACCTCCAGCATTGTGAGCAATGTCCAATTGGACATGGGTTACATCACCCATCACATGCATGTGGACAGCCAGTGTCCTTCACTTCTTGCGTCCCCGTGCTGCACATGCATGTTCCCCATCCACACTGACTTGTGAGTTGGACCGTTCCTGTGCTGGGACAGTACGTCCACTACGCCTCCTGCACTCGGTGGGTGAGGGTGTAATGCTACCACGGCTGGTAGCCTCCTCACTGCCCCCCCCCCCTTCCATATTTGAGGCCTTAGCATTCTGCATGAGCTCTAGGACTGAGGTCATGGACACCATCCCCCTGGCCACATCCCTGCTGCAGTGCGCCATCTCCTCCTGCATGGCGATGGACCGGCGACACATCAGTGATGTTGTAGTGGCCAGCCGGTTCACCGACTTGGTATAGTCTTGGAGTCTCAGTCTCTGTCGGCGCATGCCAACACGGTCCTGCTCCAGCTGGCTGCAGAGGTTGTCCACCGAGGTTGCTACCCTCTCCATCCCTGCAGACATTCTCCCCCATGGCACTGATACCCTTCTCCATCTTGTGCATATGTCTGCTAATGTTTGCCACCTCCCTGTGTAACGACTTCATCTCCCTCCATTGCAGGCGCTGGACCTTCAGCATGTTGCCTTCCAGTCCACCAAACACACTGTCACCCTGCTCAAATGCCACTGGACTGTCCGGCCTTGCCCTGCGGCGTCGTGATGAGATGTTCGCACCCTCGGATGCTGGACCAGCCCGCTCCCTGTTGGATCTCTCTACGATTGGACTTTGTTTGCGCTGGCTGCCCTCCTCCTCCTCCGACGCCTCCATCTGCTGGAGGGTGATCACGGCATGCCTCCTGCCTGACTGTGGTTGTGGTGGTGGTGGTGGTGGTGGTGTTGGTGAACGTCGCAGTGGTGACTGAGTGAGAGGGGATTGCGGCCCTCCCTGGCGCTGTGGTGATGTCTGTGGTAGTGGATTGGCTGGCTGCGATGGTGCAGAGCTGGTGTTCCCTGCAGCCATGCTGTCTTCATCCTGTTCACTGCCCTCTGGCCTGGCTGACCTGCCTCTGCTGCCCTCAGCTGCACTGCAAGATGACTCGCCTGAAATGACACAAATGTAAATATTCTCAATGCTCTGTCTGCAATGCCATTGCATTAAAGTACATGCCAACAGTGCACAGTGGTTTTCCTGACCTATCCAATTCTATTACCATGCAATTGTGTTAGCTGCCCTGACAGTCCTGATCATGATTTCACACTGACTACATCACCCAGAATGCATTGCAGGTAAGCAGTAAGACATGGTGTGGAGTGGGAGCACTTTTACTACTATGGGGGTTGGGGTTGGGGAGGGGTTAGGGCAGCATGCTGGGCATGCTTCTTACCTTGTTTTCTAGCTGCTCTGGCGGAGCTGTCTGCGTCTCCTATGCCACTCACACTCTCCCGCTGGATGGTGGACTCCACCATCTATTCCAGTGGTGTTGGGACTGGGGCTTGATTTTTTCCTCCTCCAGTTTTCCCTGCCAGCCTATGTCTCTCTGCCATCCTCTGTTTTGCAGTTTTTATGAGGTCGTACCACCTCTTTCTGATGTCCTCTATGGTGCGCAGGGTCACACCTATGGCATTTATCTTGTCCCGAATGCCACTCCATATTTGCCTCTTCTGTGCGTCTGGCACTTGGTGGGACTGGGCTCCAAACAGCTTGTGGTACTCATGGGTGACATCCTCGATCAGGATCTCAAGCTCCTTGTCGCTGAACTTTAGTTTTCTTTTTCTTTCACCTCCCTCCTTCTCCTTGTCCTGGCTTGCCATTCCAATGCTTGTTCAGTGGTTTCTCTATCTTTTTTCTTGGCTGTGTTGCTGCTGCCTCCTCAGCTCTCCTGCCTGCCTGCCTGCCTCACAGTGAGCTCCAGGCCCTGTGCACCTGGCTGGGTGTGGCAACTTCCTGTTTGGGAAGTAAAAGGGTGTATCAGGATTGGCTGATTCACCAAAACGCTGTTTTTTAAATTACCGAATCGGTATTTCCGAATTTGGGTGTGGATTCGGTAACACCGATTCGGTAATAGCCTTTCGGTATGTATTTTTATTACCGATCTGTTCACATTCAGTATTTAATACCGATTTGCAACGATTCGGTAATGTTTAACGAATTTTTACCTACATCACGTTTACCTCATTCTTAATACCGATTCGGTATGAATCGGTATTAAGGAGTCGGTATTTGCAATTTACCTACATATGGCCCAGAATCCTTAGGGAGATACATACATGAATACTGGTTTTGTAGCATCATTGGAATTAAACATGGTCACGCTGACTCTTCATAAATATAGACAGCAGCTATGGAGAAAGATATATATATATATATATATATATATATATATATATATATATATATATATATATATATATATATATATATATATATATATATATATATATATATATATATATATATATATATATTCACTGAAAAAACCATAGGTTTCACACCAGTTATAGTTAGGAATTAGCATTTAAAAAACCTATTAAATTCACTGAAAAAACCATAGGTTTCACACCAGTTATAGTTAGCTGGAAATTTTACTGATATAAAACCATTGAAATTCCCACGTTATAGTTAGTCGGACTCACTATAACTTGCGCGTGCAATGCACTGCTGATGACATCACATATTACATCACTCATGACATGGTCAGTGACATCACTCATGACATCACTGATGACACCATCCAGTGAATATGTGTCTTTCTGAAAAATAAATATTAGTGAGTTATGTTTTAATATTTAAATTCATATATTAGTGTTTCACTTTGTGTATAAGTGGCTACATGTGTTGATAAGTAGCTACATGCGTATGTATATGGGTTATTTGATATTTTTAGTAGTATCAGTATGAGTGTCTATATGGTTTGGTGGAGGTATTACTTAGCACATAGATGCATGAGTGACTGACTCTTTGTTTGTATGTGTTTTGAAGACAGCATATGTACAGGACTGTATGGGTGGATGAGTGTCTATATGTGTTTGTTAGTGAGTGAATGACTGTCTCACTAGTGTCTTTATCAGTAACTACATATGTTTTAATCTAGTATATATGAATATTGATGTATATAAGTGAGTATATGTGAGAGTAAGAGATTGTAAGATTTCCTGTTTAAATAAGTATGTGTTTCTATAAGTGATTGTTTAAGAGAATAAATATGTGTAATTTTCAATAGAAGTAAGGTGGAAGTGTGTGTATAACTCTATATTCAAATAAATGGTTGTTCAATAGTTTATTTGCACGTGTGAATATGTGTGTGAGTAACTTTTGGATGAATGTCGGTGTGTAACAGGATGTATAGGTGTATCTCTTCATATGATGAGTGAGTATATGTATGAGTGACTATATAGAACTGTTGGTGAATGAGTGGATGTGTATATAGATAGTGGAAGTACAGAATTGCTTGTTGTAACTGATATAGGTATGTCCATTTTTAAAAAATTTCAGTTTCTATTTTTGAATATGTGTCTCAAGGGTTACTTTACACTGAGAGGAGGTCTGTGACTGTGTCACAAGGATGGTGTCATCAGTGATGTCATGAGTGATGTCACTGACCATGTCATGAGTGATGTAATATGTGATGTCATCAGCAGTGCATTGCACGCGCAAGTTATAGTGAGTCCGACTAACTATAACGTGGGAATTTCAATGGTTTTATATCAGTAAAATTTCCAGCTAACTATAACTGGTGTGAAACCTATGGTTTTTTCAGTGAATTTAATAGGTTTTTTAAATGCTAATTCCTAACTATAACTGGTGTGAAACCTATGGTTTTTTCAGTGAATTTCAAAGGTTTTTTTAATGCTAATTCCTAACTATAAGTTTCACTTTATAAATAAGACTGTTAGCACTCTAGTTGTTCTTTTTAACACTCTGGTACATTTTCTCATTGGGCTACAGTTGGGCTACATCTAGTTGAATTTTGGGCTACATTTTCAATTTTTGATCTCTGGTGGCCATCTTTGGGCTACATTGGGCTACTTTGGGCTACATTTGGGCTACATTTTGGCTCTAACATATATTAAGCCCAATGTAGCACAATACATATTTTTCTAAAGTTAATGTTTTTTACAAACCACTTCAGAATAGAGCTACCTGTCCCTACAATTTTCCCAATTTTTTTAAAAAAAATTATTTTGCGGAGCGCTCCCGGAGCGCGCCCCGGGGAGCGCCCCGAAAAGCGTATTTTTACAAAGCGCCCCGGGGCGCGCTCCGGGGAGCGTCCCGTAAGCGCCAATATCGCAAACGAAAACATAATCGTGACGTATCGCGTAGCCGCGACCGCGTGATACGCACGGCGTAAGCGCACCCGGAAGTACTCGAGCGAATACGATCGCACAACGTAAACTTCCGACGCGCTTACGCTGCGCGACCCGGGGCGCGCCCCCGGGCGCGTAGCGTAAGCGCGTCGGGTCATGTGAGCAGAAAATAACACTTTTCATTGGTTCATAACAGTTTTGGTTTCATAATGATGAAGCCCCTGGTCTTGTGACCTGAAAATAACACTTCTCATTGGTTCAGGACAGTTTTTTTTTCTAAATGATGAAAGACCCCACCTTTTTTCCTTATTCTGACTTTGTCCTTTGACTGAGGAAGACCTGTTTGTTGCTCTGTCTACTTTTTTGCTCTTTGAGTAATATTTTGTACTATAAAATGGCTTCATTAGTAGCATCAGCTGGTGCATCTGCCCCACCACCACCACCACAACCACCAAGAGGACCAGCTCCAAATTATGTTGGTGGTCAAGAACAGGAGGAGGAAGAGGAAGAGGAAGAGGAGGAGGGGAGAAGAAGATGGCTGCCTGAAGAAAACACACCTTATAAACCCAAACCACACTTCATTTGGGAGTTTTTTTCAATTCCAGAGGGGAAAAAAAAGGTGAATGCGCCAAAAGTCACTTGCCTCATCTGCAATGATGAACTTTCACGGGGCAACCCAAATAAGAAATATTCTTTTGGTAACTATACCATGATTCGGCACATGACAAGAAAGCATCCAAACAACTACTCTCGTGCAGAGTTCCGGGAACTGGCCAGTAACCTCCCCCATTCATCAAGGACCCCCTCCCAAAGAAACCAACCCACTTCCTCGCAACCAGAAACATCTGAGGTGATGCCTTGCATTCAGCCGAGGTTTGCTGATTTTAAAATTACTTGCAAAGCTTGTGGCAAACTTATCTCCTATGGGGAACAAAGTGTGAAACTCATCGTCCTTGCAGGTGATAATCACAAGTGCCCCAAAAAGAAGTAATTTTTGGGGTTTTTTGTTTTTTTGCTCCAGTTGAGCCAGTTTCAATTCCCTTTTTTTGTTTCTCCCCCAAAAAAATACAAAAAAATATATAAAACTGTTTTGAAAAGCCAAAAAAAGTACAAAAAGTTCAAAAAACACAAAAAAAATATAAAACAACAAAAAGAAGAAAAAAAAAAGTTCTTTTTAGAACTACCTCCAATTTCTAAATCAAAACTTCATTTTTTAAACACTCTGTCACCTTTTTTCATCATAGTGCGCTCCCAGGGCCGCTCCCCGGTGCGCGCACCGTGCGCTTCCCCCGCGCAAAACGAAAAAAAAAAAATATTTTAAATGCCCCGCGGGACCCTTTTATAGCCCCCACATCAAACCTAGGAAGTCAAAGGGGTCTATCCCTGACGCCTTATGGTCAGTTCCCACTTTGTTTTAGCCACCTCTTATGTCTCGATTTTACCGAGACACAAGATGGCGACCGCTCTGGACTGTTTCGAATGTTTACAGACACCCGAGAGCCAATCAGCTTTCCATGCGCACCTCGCGTGGCGCGCCTGGAGCGCTCCCCGGTGCGCGCACCGGTGCGCTGCTATAGATATATATATTTTTTTGAACCTAAATTACTCAAAATCCACTGGAGCACATATCTTGAGACATAGCAAAGGCACATCGGGCTACCAGTCCCTACAATTTTGCCAAGTTTGGTGGAAATCCATTCAGCCGTTCGGGCTAAAAGTGAAATCGACCGCCCTATGGAAATTAACATGGGGAAAACGCGTTTTGGGACCCCCCTTTTATCTCGGCCCCCGCTTGACAAATCCCCCCCAAACTTTCAGGGAAGGACCGGAACGCCGCGAGGCCATTTTCAGGAAATTTTCAGGCAGATTCGTCAACCTGCGCAAAAGTTATTCCAAATAGAATTTTGAGATTTAACATTGAAAAAAATCCTAACTATAACTACCTACTGGCGACCGCCAGTAGGTAATATATATATATATATATATATATAGCGCTCCAAAACTCCCAGGAAAATGACTCCAAAGGAAAGTAGCACACGCAGGGGAGGTTTCCACAGATATTTAATGGAGAAACCAACAGCAACGACGCGTTTCGCCTTGGGGCTTCGTCAAGTTGTGCACAACTTGACGAAGCCCCAAGGCGAAACGCGTCGTTGCTGTTGGTTTCTCCATTAAATATCTGTGGAAACCTCCCCTGCGTGTGCTACTTTCCTTTGGAGTCATTTTCCTGGGAGTTATGGAGCGCTATTTAAAAAACGGGTACACCCCCGTTTTCGTGTGCACCCACTCGCGTGTGCAATTGGTTGGTGTTTGGGAGCTATTATATATATATATATATATATATATATATATAGCGTGTCCTACATATTGGACCTGGTTAAGATGTTCACCATCCTGTTAATATGAGGCAGGTAGGGATTAGCGTTAAACTATTTACAAATGGCGAGGAGGTCTTCCATATATAGATTTCAGACTTTCTTTATTTTGGTTTTAAATCCTACTTTTTAAAAATGCCTGGTTTCAGAATCCTAGAGGAGAGCAACAAAAGCGGTGTTTATATAAAGAGTGTTCGGATGCTATAGATGCAGCACACATACTTATCCTGTTATTAATTTGTTTGCAGATGAGAAGATCCCCCAGTTTTTATGTGAATATTTATATGCTTATGTCAGCCCTGATGAAGGTGGTATAAATAATCTGTTGTTCACCCAAACGTACGTAGGCCACATACATTTGAGAACTTTACCAGAGAAGACCATAGGAAATCAGGACTAAAGCAAAATACAATTTATGGGATTCCAAGCCATCAAGTCACTGATGATAATAACTGGCGTAACCCAAGCTGTTTTCTGAGTTAATTCACTACCTGCTGCATAGATCTGCCACATAGTGTTTACGAGGGGGTGAATAAGGTGAGCCAGTTTTACTCTGTTTTCTACATTCTCTACACTGTGATTATCACTGTTATTTTCACTTCCGTCCCCACCAAGGTCCTTCAGACATTAGGATCTATGACCTTGGGTGTTTATGCTACATACTACGCGCAGCTGCACGCACTTGGGCCGAGGGACCGGTATAATCATCATGATGGATTTTAGATATGTACCATACACCACGTGGTACCCCCTTCCCTAGGCTAGCACTTAACGGGTCCTAGTGGCATACTTGAGTGATGCCGGCGGGTTGCCATACAAAACAGCCTCCGCCTAATCTATCGAACTTGAAGCAGTGGGCCTTGTCAACACCCGCCACCACCGATCAGTACTTGTCAATATTTTACTGTACACGGTTGTGTGTCCTATACAAGCAACCGGGCGTAAAGCCTGAGACACATGGCTCCGGTGTGCAGTACAGCTCTAATGCCGCATCACGGAAGCCATACCTTTCCCTACACACAGTAGGCTCACCGTCCACGGGCCGGTCTGTTGTGGATCAAAACCCAGGATTTCATAATTTCAGGATGTCACCTACCCATGATTTGAGGACATCACTAGTCCTTTCCTGATGAGTTATCACGCAAGGGCAAGGTTTTTGGCTCTAGTGCACTGATACTTTCCCCAGCCAACACGCCTAGTAGGATTACAAGATCATAAGGTGGTACAGTGGGCCCACAGTTCTACAACTCCCCTGTCACTTTTTTTGTTATGCCCAGCCTGAAACTACAGAGGTTATTACCCGATGTACTACCCGCCGGGTGCTGTTGTTGTGCCCACTCCTGACCAGATAGGTGAGTGAGATGTATCCCAATACTACATGAGAATGCTGTTGTTGATGCTTTTTAAACTGTATTTTTCCACAGGGGCATGCTCTCCACAGTGCTCACTGCGGATTATACGTGTTGTTTTTAACACACATGCTAGCGGCACCTTCAACGGCATGTCACACCGAGTGTATAAGGTCACACACGACTGTTTGTTTAGGAACCTGTTGTGATTTGCTTTCTTTTGTCTCCCAGTTTAGGTAGATACAGCGCAACACAGGTACACTATTGTTTTCACTTTAAAGTCAGTAATGTATACCTGAAACGTAGGAAAACATTATTTGTAGACAGTTTCCCTATATCAATTAATTTCTGACATAGGTCCTGATGAATCGCGAGTCAGTGTACGTTTGCGAGAAACATGTCGACCCAGTCCTACACATACTAGTCAAGACTCGAACAAGGGAACATAACTTCCCATCGAGTACAGGCTAGTTCTTCCTTTTAATTGAAGCAGGGGACCCCCAGAATAAACTTGATCCTGGTACCCCTAGCATCATTTTAACTCACTACAACGTCTACACCAGTGGTTCCCAAACTTTTTTGACTTGTGACTACCTTAAACTAATTGGCAGTTGGCAGTGGCTCCCCATTATGTAACTTTTTTTTTTATATAATCGCTGGGGGGATGTAACCCTGACAGCGGGAGTTTTTCCCGTTTTCTCCCTTAACTTACTTGGGATGGAGCTGATGAAGGTATTATAATCATATTTGTATCAAAATTAAAATATAACAGTTGTTTAGTAAAAACTTTAATTGGTTAAGTGAGAAACTATACAATATTAATTGCCAAATATGTTTCCATGACTTAACCTTTTTTAATCACACTTAAGGAAGCTTGCATTGTTGCAACCCCTGCTGTTTCTGTTTATGGTCAGTTAATGATAAAACATTTAGTTATGAAAAAGCTAAAGCGTCTTCTATTCTCTAATCCTTTTCGTGTCTCCTCCTCTTGTCGAAGCCTTTTCTCTTCAGACATTCTTTTTCTCCCCTCTCTCTGCCTATATGTCCTGCTTTCCTTCTCTTCCTCTTTGAATCTTTCACACTTTGTTTTACCCCCGTGTATTCCATCTTCCACCTGGGGGGGCTTGCCCTTGTTTTCTCAGACTGAAAGTCTTGCTGTCACTTTTAGTTTCCTGTATTTCTCTCATTCCACTGCTGCACTCCTCTTCCCATAAAAAAACATAGGTGGCCCTGTCTAGGGTGAATTAAAAGCCTCTCCGACGACGAAGTTGCTGCAGTATGAGTTAAACTTGCATATCCGCGCTGTGATGTCTTGTCCGAGGTAGTAAGAGCTATATCCATGCAATTACAATACATTTAGAGAGGCCTTATTTGGCTCAAGAGGAAAGTAACAAGCGTGTTTGAGGCTTTTGACCTTTTCAGCAGCGACAATAACTGAACATAATTATTGGAACAGTAACTTGCTGTACCATTTTATCACAGTGGCTTAAAACCCAGATCCAAATTCATCCCGGTAGGAACTCATCCCAACATAGATATTTTCAAACAGAAGGTTACACAAGGTTTACATCAATTGTTGGATCATCCCATCCGTCCGAATGCACGCCGGCATAACCTCTCTAGTGAAGAGCGCTTAGCTTTAAAAAATCTTAAAACAGACAGTACTATAGTCATTCGGGAAGCAGACAAAAGGGGCAATGTTGTTCTAATGAGAAAAGCAGATTACTTCTCGAAAATTGAGCGACAACTTTCTGATATATCTTGTTACACCAAGATCCCCAATAACCCCATTGCTGCCCTTAGTTCCCACATTAATATGCGGCTCACAGACTGGCGAGAAGAGGGACTAATCAGAGAGGAAGAATGTAGGTACCTCATGGTCTCAGAACCCACATTTCCGTGTATATATATATATACTACCCAAAATCCACAAGGGCGGCCCATTTCCACCTGGCTGCCCAATCATTTCAGGGGTAAATTCACCCACTGAACGCCTTTTCTGAATATGTGGATACATATATACAACACTTTGTACAAAATCTCCTGTCCTACATTAAGGACACTAAGGACATTTTGGCTAAATTTGAAGATTTGATATGGCCAGAAAATGTGATCTTTGTGACACTGGATGTCACGAGTCTCTATACGTGCATTAAGAAGGAATTTGGGATTAGAGCACTTGAATTCTACCTTGGACAGAGAGCAGCTGGATTTTTGGGTCATAATGAAGTTCTTATTGAAATGACTAACATCATTCTCTCCAAAAAAAAAATCTTGTATGACTCCATGTGGTACCAACAGACCCAGGGCACGGCCATGGGTTCCAGGTTTGCTCCAGCTTACGCCGGGCTCTTTATGGGCTGGTTTGAGCGGGAGCATGCCTGGGGCCGCCAGGCTACAGAATGGTCAGAACACGTGATCTTTTGGGGCAGGTACATTGATGACGTTATTATGTTATGGAATGGACCTGTCCCGGCCCTGATGACCTATTTCAATTTCTTGAACAACAATCCTTACAATGTCCAGTTCACAATGGAATATAACGCCAAGGAAATAAATTTATTATTTGTGACCTTCTTCGTGGAAAATAACAAAGTAAATAGCAAAACCCATAGGAAGGCCACTAGCTGTAACAGCACATTGCATTTCACCAGTGCACACCCCCGTCATGTTATCAACAACATCACCTACGGAGAGATGATCAGGATGCGACGCATTTGTAGCACCCCAGAAACTTTCTCTCAAAATATCAGGGAGACTACAAGTCGTTTTCGACATAGAGGTTATCTTCCCAAGATTCTAAATAAAGCACTCAAAAGAATCAATGAGGTACCAAGGGAATCCACCTTAATTTCACTAGAAAACAGAAATACCAAGTCCCCTGGCATTGCACTCGTTACACCATACACAGACGAGAGTGCGAGAATTTATAATACCCTCCGCAAGCACTGGCATTTACTCACTTCTATTCCCAGTTTACAAGGGATTGTACCAACAAAACCCAGGGTCACTTACAAGCGTGGACCCAATTTGAGAAATATTCTTTGCCCCAGCTATATCACCAGAGAGAAAAGAGTGAATTGGCTAAATAACAAGTTGACAGGCTTTTATACTTGCAGGGGATGCAATATGTGCAACCTGGGTAAAGATAAAACAAAGGAGTTTTGTTTTAACACCACACACAGGTACAAAATCAATCATTACATAAATTGCAATACCACCTATGTGGTTTATGTACTGGGATGCCCATGTGGCCAAATTTACGTGGGTAGCACAAAAAGGGCTCTCAAAGTAAGAATACAGGAACATGTCAGGGCACATAGAAATGGGGACCTCAAGTATGCTATGACGCACCATATGCAAGAAAAACACTTACCCAATGATACCATCTGGTTCATGGGTATAGATCATATCCCGGCCAACCCCAGGGGGGGGAATAGACTATTAGCCCTGCGAAGAAATGAAGCTATGTGGATTTGCAGATTGTGAACCTTGGAATTTGGACACAATTTTGATGATGAAATGCATCATTTTTTGGCGTAAAGTGTTCAATGTCCATCCATATGTCTGCTCTCATGTTCTAGTACATTGTCGTACATACCTCTTCTGTACATTTACTGTTAAAACTGGCCATATTTGTACAGGATGTTCCCCTGTAGTATACTTCACCTTACTGGCTGCTGATTTTCCAAACCTACCAGAGCAGTGGAATATCTTGGAAGATGTACATCAAGTTAGGATATATAGACTCGTTGTGCACAATTTACAAGTTGTATGTTTGAATATACATGAAAGAATGTTATATTGTTCTACTGTAATATGTGCATGTCTACAATTATATGCAAATGTTTAAAATCCTTCTTTTTCCTCTTTGAATACCCTAAATTTCATTCTTCTCGTTCTTTTCTTATGACAAGTACATTTCCCTTAATATGGTCACGCCACCAGGGTCCATTCTTCTATCCAGTACAATTTCAACACTATTTATTATGATATTTCATGACAAACTAATTCCCTACATACTCACCATAGGGTTCGCAGAAACGCCGTTCCCCTTATTTTGGGGTTATCTGGTCACCATAGGGCTCACAAAGACTAAGTCTTATACAAACTATGTCCCCTTACTTGATTTTGCCTCTTCTCTGATACCAATGAGTTATTAGTTAAGTTATCACCATTCCAATATTGCCCCTGCTCCTACCAGCATCTCCCTTTGTGCACTGATCTTCCAGTTCCAAATATATCTACATCTCAATTATTAACTAGAACATCATTTTCCCCACATTTTGGATCACAGACCTTCATCCTTATTTCGAGCGTCTTTTCTAACCGAATTTGACATTGTATGTATTCATATCTACTCCTAGTTTCTTTACTTGAATTTATATTGTGGTCAATCCATGATATCTCTAAATTGTTTCTTAGGTTCGTATAGATCCCATCTTTGATATATGGCTTGATATTCGTTTATATATTATTCCAATATGACCGCCACGAATACATGGATTTAGATACGTTTATATACCATTCTGACATAGCCACCATTAATATTTGTTCTCTTATCATTACATTAACGAACCTCAAATATTGATCTGAAGTCTATTTGGGCATACTACACGGTTGATAATGATTTCATATGTGGCGTCACACATTTAGTGTCGATTTTTTGTTATCCCTCGCTCAACTCCAATTAGTTATAGTTTAGGAACATCGCTTTAAGATTGCCGCTGCTATACGCTGTATTTCCTTATCATTCTAATATGGCGGCCATCAATACTCATTCCTCTACCAGTATATCAACTATATATTTTGTTCTTCTAACATTATATTAACGAACCTTAAATGTTGACCTGAAGTCTATTTAGGCATACTATACGCCTGGTAATGATATCATATGTAGCGTTATATTTTTAGCATCATCTCTTTTATATCCCTCGTTCGACTCCAATCGGCTATAGTTCAGGAACAGCATTCTAAGATGGCCGCCGCTACACGTTGTACTTCCTTACTATTCCAACATGGCCGCCATCAATACCTCGTTCTCCCATCATTATATCATCTAAACTTTACATATGTATATGAAGTCTGTTTAGGCATACTATACGCCCTGAAATGATTTTTTATGTGGCAGTATATATTTAAACGCCATTCCTATGGTATTCCTTGTTCGACTCCAACCAGTTATAGTTTATCAACATCGCTTTAAGATGGCCGCCGCTATACTCTGTATTTCCTGACTAGGTTTAGTATCGAAACTATCCAGGTGAGCGCACTTTAATAATTATATGGGGTATAAATACGAGTGCAGTCATGGACATTCTCCATCAGGCGCTATACGGACTGAGGGGATACGACGTCTGGGCTTGGAATTCTGGTGATAACCTCTCTCGCGGTAAGACCACTTGTAATACTCTGGTCTGTCTCTTTGATAACCAGAACTAGTTCTGCTTTTGTTTCTCTAGAGTAGTCCTATTAATAGTTTTAACTATACTTATGTCTTTGTATCAGATTAAATAATGGATATAGTGCTCTTAGGGAAAAGGGTTTTCTTCCCTTTCTCTAGTTAGACCCCTCATATATTGGTGACACCACGTTCTTGGAGAATTGTTTGCATATTCACACACAAACAATAGATGCACGCAAATGGCAGACCTTGTTAAAGTGGTCTTGCATTTAGATCTAGTTCTATCTAAACTTTTTTTTCATCTTCGTTACCATATCCATAGTTGTATTCGGTTTTAGTATGTGCCAGCAAGCTCAACGTAGTTACACCCGTAGGGAGCAAAAGACTTCTCCTACTATTCACAAGCCCCCTCCCCCTTCAAGCCTTTTTGCTTTAAACAATGTGTCTGTCTTTCCCGGATGTTGGAACCAACATTACAATTTTGTATTTTAATTTTTTCTTTCTTTTCATGCTTAGAAATTTGGTGGAGAAGTAAGGAGATATCCTGGTATATATCGCTAGTCAATATCTAAAGGTCCTATTGGATATTTTCAGGTGATTCTTCGTGTTTAATATAACCCTAGTTCTTTACTCTGTAGTTATTCCCAATTTTCTATCTTATACCCGTGCCTTATCTTTCCTCTCTTAGATTCAGGTGCATACCTCATGATTGGTGCATCTCGCTAATACTTATTTGTATCCAGATCAATTCTGACTTTACCTCATGACTGATACCTCAATTTAGGTAAGCCGTTGTGAGTGAGCAATATTTATAAGCCCCTTATGACAAGCCCGGTAAATTAATCAAAGTTAAAACAGAAATTTGCATCCCTAGAGTAGAGATGTTGCAAGGAAACTCCCATCATCAGTCCATTGCAATCCGGTGAGAACAATATATATTAGTTCACATTTCTTATATGCATTCCTCTTTCCCTTACAGTCTAATTCCTAGCCCAGCTGGATGGTTACCCTGGAGGATTGAAATAATCCAAAGACCTCCAGTTGCTTTTGCATTTATACGTGAGTTTCAATTAAATTTTTTTCATTTCTTGGAATAAAATGTTAGACAGGGTAATCATTGACGTATTACCACCAAGAACACCCCTCCCTTCCCCTCTCCTGGTATTGCTCTCCCTATCATGCACTGAATTTCTCATGTTCTTTTCTATTCTCGCCTTTTGTCACTTCTCCTTTTTTCCTAGTTTTGATTAGAGACTGGGAAACCGACCCCTACTTTCTAGCCTTCAATACATGACTACATACACCGCAAAGAAGTTGACATCTTATTCTTGATAGGTTTTGTTATACAATATAGATTTTATAATTCGGCGGCAACCATATGTTACTTTAATTGTCATCCTTTCCTCTACCTTTCAGCAATAATTTGTTGTTGATTCTTTGTCATTTAATCTTTGTTTATACCATCAGATTGTCTCTGAAATGTATTTTGAATGTTCTCCATCTATATGATCAATGATATTTTCTAACGAGTTAATCTTTCAACTATCTTGTTTGGTACCTGGTTTACCTTGATCTAATTGGGGGTAGCTATGATCAGATAAACTTAGAAATGTAGCAACTAAGACCGTTCTCTGTATTACATTTTCAGTAATGTTTTTTAAACTTGTGACTATTTTTGCTCGGCTGAGTTGTATAATAGTCCATGATTTTAATTGTATGTTTATGTGTCTTTTTGTAAACACAGCCCTGAAGAAGTCCCGTCCGGGACGAAACTCATCGGCTGTTCGTTTTTCTTCTGTTGACAAATAAATCAATCAAACAAACCAGACCTCTGGACGTCACTATTTGTGCCTTTACAATTATTGTGTTGTTTTTGCACACTTTCAATTTATGGTGCACCTGTGCTTTTTTTCATTGCATTTTATAATGCTACTTTCGTAAAGCGCTCCGATACCTACGGGCCATGTCCGCGCTATATAAAATAGAAAATAATAATGCAGAGCAACAGATTCAACTCAAAACAGCCTGGGCGATCTGAGATCACAATCATAGTTAATAGATTTTTAACAGCTGTGCCCTCTAATTTTTTTTTACGGAAAATTTTCCTAGAAATCAACAATTTTTACCTATTAACCATGCAAGCTGGTCTTTTAGTTGGCTGCGCTTCTTCAGATATTAGCATTGTTAATCTGAAATATTTGGTATCATTGATTAAAATGTAAACATATGAATTTCAAAAGCAGTTGACATTTTTATATCCCATGCATATTTTTTTGTATGTGTATGAAGCGGAGAATGGAATGATTGAATAATTCATAGGTGAATTTACATGGAGGGATAAACTGCTTGATGAAAAGCCTGTTTTTCTCTACAGAGGTGACCTGCCATTTTTTATATATCTGACTAAAAGCTGCAAGCCCAGGGTTACCAACTCCGGCCATTAGCACCAGCTCAATTACCGAGCATTATGAAGATTTGGGCCACAATGTGGAATACAGTCAGTTTCAGAATCAACCGGATATTTAACTCATGCAATCCTTGAAGTTCAGGTACTTCTCTGTTTATATTTCCCACTTGCTTTCAGCAAGTGAAAAATGTGAGCAGAAATACACTTTGTTTTTAAATTCGACAAACGTGTAAAGATGGTAATTGCGCAGCAGTAATTAACCACGCCAGACCACACAGAATGAGCTCCAAAATCATTATCCCGAGTTTAAGGGAAGCTTTCCGGAATTGGACAAAAATGGAGAAAAATTAAGTCCTTCCAGTGGTTTCATAACACTAAATTTTTACGGCTCTAGGTGAAATACATCTTGGCTGTCAGAAATAGCTTTAAGCCTTCAAAGGATAGTACCAGTAGATAAGGTTTTATAATACTCATTTAATTTGGGAGGCCGTACTCTTGTCACTAACATGCAGAAATATAGGGAGGGAAGAAGGAGGGTACTGCTTTCACTGTTTATTACGTGCTTCCTTCCTGGCCTTGGATGAGGGTCAGACTGGGTCCGGGAAAAGAATACTGGCTGCATGCGTCCTATTTCGACAGCGAGTTTGCATACTGGACTTTCAGGCGCGGGGTTTCTTCACACGAAAGAAGTGTCACATGCAGTAACAGCAGCCTGCATAATAATACACAGGCTTGGGGGGTCACAAGTTTGTCATTTTCCCCTTCTTTACAGATAAAGTTAAAGCAATGATTATTATGGTGTGCAACCAACCTGTTAATTACTTGTATCTTGTGAAGAGGGTCCACAGGGGCGCGGCAGAACACCAGCAGCAATAACGCTCATCAGACATTGCTGCGAATGGCGGCCATATGCGGAGGCTGCGTGGAAGCGGCCATGCTCTCTTGGGCCAAACGATGATTCTGGATTAAATAGGTGGCATTTGCAACCTCCCTGTGTTGCACCGCGGCTGGGTGTTATTTAATTAAGCTTCACTTGCATCCTTCAGGCCGACAGGTAGGGAGTCAAAAGACGCATAATTTCTTAATTGCTCAGATGCATTTTCTCAACATGATTACAAGCTTGTTCCCTCATCGTGCGCTGCGCCCCTGGCTTCTCCTAATGGTGCACCGGGGTGCCGCGGCGCACAGTTTGGGGACCCCTGGTCTACACCATCCTGGCCACACACCCGCACTTCACCCATACGCCTGTTGGATAGAAGATCTCCACCAAAGAGCCCCTCTTTGCGGTGTCGCCCGTTGGGTATTGCACCGCCGACCCAACGAGGAGCATTGCCTATGATGAAGCATGACACCTGCAAGGATGTGTGAGGACATTAAATCCAACATAATGGATGCCCAACCGTAGGACTCCTCTGAGACCCTACTACATCCAAACAACTGTGTGAGCCTTACACTCATCACTACAAGGAACAACCCAGTACCTTTTTTGATATTGTCCCTTGCATCTCAGATGTTTTGTTCTGTTTGCTTTTTAGCACTTTTGCACAGTATGAGAGTGAGTATGTATGAGTATATGTGACGGTGAGATAGTTAGGAATGATTGTTTGTTTTGGAGAAATCTGAACCTTTTATTGTCTACTGGGGGTGTTTATGAGCTTTCTGTTGGAATTTTTGTATATGATAAATGTATCTAACAATGTATAACAGGAGTACACTATGCACACACATAATATTAGTAAAACTTTTTTTGCAAACAGTAATGTAACATGAACAGTTAGAGCAAAGTGGCAGTAGAAAGTAGGAGATTCCGATTAGAAAGTAGTCCAATGGAATCCTTTAATACGTTAAACAGCCAGCCGACACGTGTTTCATCGCCTTTGCAAATCCTCAGGGCTAAACTTGGCTGTGTCAATCTGGGAGGTCGCTCTGCTGGTGATATTTCTGACCCAGCAGGGCCCCCTGACCTGGTTTGTAAGCCTCGGGGAAGTGGTGTTCACACCAAGAAACTGGAGTGAATGATCAAGTAACAGAATCCCAAGGTAGTGTGCAGGTAATGGGCCAAAGAACCGTGAAAAAAGTGCGGTTCTACAAGCCGGTGCAAGGATATATTGAGCCCGGGAGTCGTATCCGATTTCAGTAAAGATCCCGATGTTTTCTTTAGTATCTGATTCACATGGGTGCAGTGAAGCAGAGTCCTCCCGGGTCGCCATGTTCCTTTGCTTTTCTGACACTCCAAACCTTGCAGAATTTGTGTCTAACAATGTATTTTTATATGTCACAATAATGAGTGTAAAAAATCCTAAAAAAACCTTTTTCTTCCCTTTGAAAAATGATATTGTAATGATAAAAAAATCTGTTGAAAGAAAAATAAATACAATGAAAAGAATATGATTGTTTGAAATTCTATATGTGTGCAGCATCTATTAAAAAATAGAGATTGATTCATGTGAAAAATAGTACAGGTCAGTTTAGAGGTCCTTTAATGCTTTATCCTATTACTTGTTTCTCCCTCCTCTAGACCTAAAATTAAATTTGGGAGTACCCTATGTTAGTTTTACTTTTATTGAAATGAGAATGGAACACATTGAATAACAGGCCCACTTTGAAATGTATCTTACCCATGCTGACATGATTTTGGCATGGATATAAATGCGATCCTTGTTAAAGTGAGTATGACAGCCATTGAAATTAACATAACACTCATTGAAATTAATAAGACAGGCATTTAAATGAATGGCACATACTGAAATAAAAGATGTGTGTTGAAATTAATAAGACACACTTGCAAATATGTGTGATGCACGCAGAAATAATTATGAGACACACTGAAATGAATACACATTTTGAAATAAAGATGACACATGCTATAATAAACATAGCCTGTATTAAAAGTAAAATGACAACCACTGACATGAATATAACATAAACTAAATGGAATATGATTCACAATGATAAGTATGCAATGCTTTTGTCAGTTTTGCAGTATCCTGGTAGCTCCCATCCAACAAGAGTGATGCTATTATCCATACTTCCCTGAAGCCACTGACAACCATGCAAAGGTTATTTGTGTTAGTAAGTTATAGACCTGGCGAAATGGGAATGGAGCAACAGAGAGAGAGACAGAAAGTGAGACACTGCAAATCTTCCCTTTGCCTGTTTTTACAGCAGGGCTCTACCTGTGCTGCTGAGACTTTATTATCTACATAAATAAATAATTCTTTAATATTTTATAATTTGCAATCCCATTTACTATTCCTATGACATACCTTTAGGCAATCTCTGTATAATGTACACTCTATAGTTGTAACACTTAGTACATAAAGCAAATACATCCACTTAAATTCTGACGCACACATAAACTTAAACACTCCATACCACCTGTCACACCATAATCCTTTCTATGAGACATAATACCCAATTAAGTATCTATCCATTCTATCTCCAGCATTCTCGGAATAGTAAGATCCCTGTTGTGTAGGAACTGGGGCAACTCCTATTACTCTATGTGCAGGACAGAGTCCTATAGCATGTCAGGACATAACTTGAACTTATATCCTCACGACACTGCCCAGGGATAACATAACAGGTATCACAGCAAGCCCTACACTGTTCATGTAAGGGGCAATTAAAAAAAAAGCATTGAGAAACATACTACATTTTTCATACACATTGCTACACTTCTCTTGAAGAAGAGCCATGCATAATGAGTATTTCACTAAATAAATCCCCCACTCTCAACCAGTTTTCATGCACAATTTGAGTAAAAGACATGCAATTTTACAATACCTTATATGCCTATAACCATTTTGCTCACATTCTGTTCTCAGGTGATGCAGGTGTAATATTTCCTTTGGTCAGCTTCTTCCTCTTCCATGCAGCTAGGATTGCATCTGCCTCAGACAGCCTCTTGTTGTACCTAATTCTTCTCTGAACAGCATCAAGGATAGGCTTCTCTTTTGTGGCAGCTCCAACACACTTCCAGAAAGATTCCTTGAACTCCAGGTTATGTCCCCCAAACTTACTGGAAAGATGTCCGTCAAAGACTCTATCTGCAGATTGCAGAAGTCTTTCTCTTACCCCCTAAAGAGCTTTGCTTGGGCACGGTTCAGTGGTTCCTGAGCAGTAACTTCAGCCTTCTGCCCCATTCTCACAATCTATTTTCAGGCAGAGTTTGTGGATTTCATAAGCCCGGTCCAGGATGGCTTTTGGACAGTACCTGTAATTTTGTATACCCCTCCCAGAATGGTCAAAGCACACACTTTGTCTTGTGTCTGCACCAAAGAGTGGTGAAGCTGAGAGTTTCATGCCATAAAAAAACAAAAAACAAAAGTGCAGAGGAGGGAAAGGCCTCTTCAGTCAGCTACCTATAAACCTGTTGGATAACACTATGGATACGAAAGAAGCAGGAACAGCAGAGACTAATCCTGCACTTCAAAGGGGCCCTCTGTTTACTGTACTCCAAAATCCCAGGGTTTAGTTTATATCAAAGGCCTTCAAGAATGCTTTGGAATAGCCCTGCTATTCACGTCACTGTGTAGAAGGCTCTTTGCAACCTCAAACTTGTACACCATCTAAACAGAAAGCATCCAAAATGAATTCCAGAGTGCTAACTGTCAAACATTGCACGCTCATAAACAAGGTTGGCTCCTTACCTCATAGGCTCCTACGTTTCATGAACCCTGCTTCTTTACAGCAATTCTAACCATCATAGGGAGGGCTACAAAATATCACATTGACAAATTAGTAACTAGCATCTGAATAATCTAAAACAGTCCATTAGATAGATGATTCTTGATTCAGTCCATTAGGACACAGGAGTCATGATGTTGAATCCACAATATCTTTTTATTCCTCACACATTGATTTCCAGCCCAGGAAAATGTGTTTCATCCCTTTAAAAAGACTTCTTCAGGGCTGTGAATAAGCATACAAATTGTTTCCTAATACCACGTAAAACAATGCTGAAACATCAAAATGTGTTATGGCTCCCAAACCCCACATATATCATATCTCATTGAACACTAGGAATATAGGACTGAAACATCTTAACATTAATAGCTTATCTTTCTGGTACATAAGGATAATTCGTTATATTTTGATTGACGCGGGATCGCCGATTCAGTCAAGCTGCCTTGAATAATGCAGCAGACTTTTTTGATTGAAGAATGGCGTCAGAATGGTCTAAGATATTGTGTGTAGTCATTGAACAGGCATACATCAGGACCTTGGAAACATTCAGTTATGCTGATAAAATGAGCAATAAAAAGAGAAGGACTACAGAACCACCTGGCAGTGGTTAGACTCTACAAGGGTCTCCTTGAAGGATAGAGTACATCCTGAGACCCCACACCAGGGCCTCTTGAGTTGAGGCACGACACCCGATGTTTGCGAGTCATTATAAAGTGGATTCACAGTGAAACCATTGGTGACCACTTTTATGCTTCTGTTTTTTTTCTCTTTTTATTGCACATTTTATTAGCAGAAGTAAATGTTTCCCATGGTACTGGCTAATGCCCGTATACCACGGCAGAGGGTTCAGTTGGCAGAAACATTATGTGTCTTTTCACTCTTTTTAATCCTGACATAGGCAGACAAGAATACAGTTGTCTGCCTGCTTTGGAGTTAGTTTTAATCACATTGTTCACAGCACTTCTTGTTGACACACTGCACTCTTTTCTAGCCTCACCACCCTGCTGTCTCCATAAGGATTACTACCAAATACTAACATTTGAAGAGATCCTCCCGATTAGAGAGGGAGTTGTAGCTCACAACGTGATTTGCTCTCACGGTGTGAGGATAATCCCTGTGATGAAACATGCCACTATTGGTGGGTGAGGGATTTTGTCTTGATAAAGGAATACTCCTTTGATAATCTAGGTTCCTATCTTGGTCTTTGTGTCAGACATGGGTATTTCATTGTGTGAATGATTTACAAGTTGTATACCCGCTGGTCTCGCAATCTCCCCTGACCCTCCTTCTATGTTTGTCTGTTTAGTAAATAATGATGTGGAGGGGAGACTGTAATTCATATGGCTATTTTTGTGATGGAGATGCAAGGACAGAATATGGATGAGTAGGTATCCAATGAAGGATACACAGCATGTATAGTGGTTACTTGAGTTCACAAACCCAAATATATATTTATTAAAGGACTGTGTGGCAGTTGGCCACTGGAGCTGAGAGTATTCCAAATGTAATTGTGGACAGCAATATACTACTAGTTGTTTTGATGCATATTTGAATGCGAAGCAATGCCATGGTCTTGGAGAGCCCTTAATAGTCTGAATTTATCAAAAAGGCAGAGAAGTGATCAAAATTCCTTTTAGATTTACTTTGTGTTTGGATGCGCCTTCATGGGTTGTGGACCTCCAAGTGATTCTATGAAAACAGGGATCTGAGTTCCACCCATCAGTGTTATGCATTGGGGAATACAATTGAACAGCTTTTTCGAGGAGTCCTGGACTTTCACATGACTTTTGATAATGAGGACAGGTAAAGGTGCATTTGAAATTTAGAAATAAATCTGCATGCCTGCTGGTTTAGTATCAGTAATTCAATCCTTGCATACTTTGAACTAGCTCGGTTTTATTTGTGGTAGTGAACAGTACACACACAACAAGATCCAATAATATACTGTTTGCAGTAAAGGTGCGTACAGTCCCTACTCATTATACCATGTCTCTAATCTGCCTTATTCACGTGCTTGTAACCTAGGCATTATGTGCATAAATGTCTTAATGTAAGCAGATGATCAGGAGATCATGGATCGGAGAGAGGTCCAGAAGCCAAAGCAGGTTATTAAATTAAATGTATACTACACAGAGAACAGATTGACCAATGGAGGTGAAACTGAAATATTATTTTAAAACACAAAGAGTAAACAATATTTTTTAATTATATGGTGATAATTGTGAAAGGTCGTTGACTGTCTTTACCTCAGTATAATGGGTGAAAACATTTGTGGAAAACTCATCAAAATGCTCGAAAAGTATCTGAAGACAAGGGAGTTCTTGCTACATATTATGGCCACCTTCCAGGTGCCAAAAGCATCACCAGGACAGGTGAGAACTTGGGGAATAAATCTGCGGAGGATCAGACAGAAGAATTCACAGTCAAACTCATTGAGAAACTGTGGGTAGGAGGAGATGACACTGTTGCAGGTCGATAGATACTTGTCTGAGGCACTGCAAAGTATAAAAATTTGGTCTGTTTCACCTGTGACTTTGTGTCAAATATGGACTACAAGCTCCAGTTTAGACTGGTGGATGCAAATTGTGTCTCAGGATTCTCTGCACCATGGTGTACATCCTTATTCACTACTGAATAAAGCTACAGGAGCTCTATATTATATGTATGATATGGCATAGGCCAAACATAAGATAATCATTGGTTTTGGTTGCAAGGTACTACAGTGTTATTACTGCTGACAAGTACAGCAGTTGCTTGTCGATCTACGTGGGAATCCAACCTTCTAGGGTTTAGTCAGAGATGTACATTGACAGGCACAGCTGGTGTCTATTACTAACGTCCACATAATTCACGCTGATGGCTACAGCTTTGGTGTTCCTCGCATATGGTTGTTGCAGCTACGACACAGAGTGGTGTCCCTCTTTATTCATCAGTTCTGCTCTGACTAGCACAGCTTTCTCTTCTGGTTCTCTTCTTCCCTGACTGGGGGACTGTTTCGCTATACTTTGCTGGGAATCAATTTTATAAAGTCAAGGTTCGCCCCCTGCGTTCTTTGGTTTTCTCTTTTGCTGCTATGCTTCCAGAGCTGAGCCTCCTGTAGTTACCAGGCTTCCCTCAAATTTCATTCACTTTACAGATATTATTGTGGTGTTTGTAATTGTTGGGAGTAGAGGATCTATTTTCCTGGACCTCTTAAAGTTTAGTATAACTTTGGATATTGCTTGTGCCTGTATAATCTGTGATTTTTGCCTTGTCTACTTTGTTATCTCTAACCTCTGTATTGCCCCTCATTTAGAACATGGCAGCAGCAGGTATGTTCCAACCTGTTCCATTCTTGAATGAGGTGGGAGAACCAAATATCCCCTGGAAGGAGTGGGCTAACATTTTTTGTCATATTTAATAGCCATAGGGGGTGAAAAGCTTAGTCCAATCACGAAACAGCCCATCCTTTTCCATAATTCGGGGAGACATGGTAGAAAAGTATATAATTCAATTCCTGAACCGGTATTTAAAGATGATGGACAAGAGGATGAGGCAGATGAATATAGATTAGCATTCCTTAAATTAGAGAAGCAATTTGTAAACAAAATTAATGTTGTTTTAGAACAGCACAAATTCTTCTGTTGCACCCAAAGTAAGCAAGAAAGTATCTTAAACTATGTGGCTGCTCTGAGAGGACTGAGCAGTCTGTGTGACTTTGGAGATTTAAGTGTCTCACTCATCAGAGATCAAATAGAAAGATGCACCAACAACATAAGGATCCAAAAGAAATTACTACAAAAACAACCTGACTTGCAAGAAGCGGTTGAAATTGCCAACTCTATTAAGCACATTGCAGTATGCCTGAAAGAAATCAGATCCACAACCTCCAATGAACCTACCTCAGTAATAAAAGAGGTGAACACTGAAGAAGAAATATACAATCCTAATGATGCCAGACCTAAAAGTGAAAACAAGCACAGTAGACGGAAACTGAATAGCTACCGCTGCTGGAGTAGCAATCACCTTGCCAACTCTCTATTTTGTCAGGCCAAGTCCGCCACTTGCAAGAAATGCAACAGAAGGGGACATTTTTCGAGAGTCTGCAGAGACTCTTTTCACAAAGAGAAATGCAGTGGAAGTAGAGAACTAGAGGAGGACACAGTCGGTCAAGAAAATAATTTTGCAAGTGGGTGACATCACCACTATCAATGCTGTCAACTACCCAGTTTGCGACATCAGCCTAGATGGCAACCCCGGCAAAGTGTATGCAGACTCCTGCTCCCCCTACACCTTTATCAACTCAGCAGATTATAGCAAGATGAGAAATGCTAAAGTGGAAGGACTTCAAACCCTGAACATTGCCCCCAGTGGGTATAACCGTGACCCCATTCCTTTCAAAGGAATGTTTAAATTCCTCATCACCTTTAAAAATCGCACTACTGTAGGCAAAGTCTATGTAGTCAAGGAAGGATCCAACCTTTTGAGGTGGCAACACCATAAAGAATTAGGGATCAAACTAGACCCCATCAACCCAGAGCAAGTCTTATCGATCAGTGAATCCAATACAGGGGACTGTATCTGCGAAGAATTCCCGGAAATATTCAATGACAGTCTTGGCCTACTCAAAGAGTTTCAGCACAAATTTAATCTCAGAAAGGACTCCATGCCAGTAGTGCATAAAACCAGTCCCATTGCCCACCTCATGAAGGAGCCATTAAAGATGGAACTATCCAGATTACAAAGTCAGGGGATTATTAAACCGATTGAGAGTTCGGACTGGTTGGCACCCATTGTGACCGCCAAGAAAGACCAAGGTAAAGGGATAAGATTGTGTGTGGACCTGCGTAACCTCAACTGCAACATCTGGATCAACAGACAGTCTCTCCTTAGGATCCACGAAATGTTGAGCACCATGGGCGATGCTGTGTGCTTCTCGGATCTTGATTTATCCAGTGCGTACCACCGGGTTGAACAGCATCCTGAGTTAAGGTGGTTGACGGCCTTCACCACTCCAATGGGATCCTTCATGTTTTGCAGAATACCGTTCAGCCTGGCAACCGCCGCCGCAGTATTCCAAAAGATCATGCAAAGTATCCTGGAAGGAATCCCCAAAATCCTCTGCTTCCAGGATGATGTTTTAATCTACGGGGCCACGGAGAAAGAACATGACATACACCTAAGAAAAGTCATGTGCAAACTAAGAGATGCAGGACTCACCCTTCAGAAAGATAAATGCAATATTAGGGTGAGCACAGTAGAATACCTGGGTCACACCATTTCAAAGGATGGATTCAAGCCAAAAATGTCCCTTCTCCTGGCTGTTCAAGAGGCAGTCCCCCCAAAAAGCAGAGAGGAGTTAAATTCCTTCTTAGGACTTGCAGAGTTCAAGTCAAAATATATTCATTCATTTTCAAATTTTTCACATTGCCTAACAGGACTTCTGAAGAACCATGCTAAATTCAACTGTAGGGAGGAACATCAAAACGCCTTCAAAAAAATCAAAAGAGCCATTCTCTCAGCCCCATATTTATGTAACTTCGAGCATAGCAGGGAAACCATTCCCACCACAGATGCCAGCAGCAAGGGCCTGGGGGCTACCCTCTCACAAGTCATTGAGGGTGAGGAGTGCATAGAGACTATTGCATCTCATTCCCTAAATAAATCAGAAGCCAACTACTCCGTAGTAGACAGAGAAGCCCTGGCATGTGTTTGGGCAGTCAAACATTTAAAATTTTACCTGTGGGGCATCCAATTCGACATCAGAACGGACCATAAACCCCTCATTCACATGTTTTCAACAAAAGGTTCTTACAATAGCATGCCTACAATAGCCAGTTGGTTGTGGGTTCCAGAGAGTTTTTGCTACAGACTGCAATATGTCCCAGGGAACCAAAACAAGTCAGCGGATTTTCTCTCCAGATCTCCTATAGAAGAAATGGAAGGATTTGAAACATATGAGTACCCGATCTTAGCTATCAACCTCCTGGCCCTCACCGATGAAGAATGGAACACAGCTATCACAGAGGATGGTGTGCTGGCCGAAGTCAAAGCATATGCTCTTCAGGGATGGGCTAACAGCAGTTACAAGATTGAAGATGAGGCGAAAGCGTTTTGGGAAGTGCGACACCAGATAAATACCAGCAGTAACCTGAACTCAGAAATGACAAAATCAGACCCTCTGCAAGGTTAAGAGACCTAGTTATCAATCTCACCCATGAAGACCACTTGGGTAGGAGCCTCACCAAGTCACAGGTGAGGGAGCGCTTCTAGTTCCCAGGTATGGACCGCATGGTTGAGGCCAAGGTGAAATACTGCACAATATGTGTCAACAGCGAAAAAACCAAGATTGTCCATCATGTACCCATATCAGCTGTACATGTCCCCGACAAACTTGGGAGAAAGTAGCCCTAGACATTATTGGTCCCATCAACAAGGCAGGGTTGACCAAACGCTACGCACTGGTCATGGTAGATTACAATTCTCACAGGGTGGTTACAAAAATGGTTCACCAAATCACTACCAAGCACATAATAAAGTTTCTTAAAGAATCCTTTTTACTGTGAAGGCATCCAGGCCACTATTGTAACAGATAAAGTAGTGCAATTTATGTCTTCTGACATGATGGAATTTCAGGCTCATCTTACTGTTTGCCACTTTAAGACTGCCTTATACTGCCCCAGGTCCTATGGGTTGGTGGAGAGAATCAACCGCATGGTCAAGGAAATATTGTGGGCTTACCATACCACTCCCAGCTCTGTAACAGGATTCTCACCATTCACTGCTCTCAAGGAAATAAAACCCTGCATCAAAATGTTTCCAGGTTGGTTGGATGGAGGGTACAGAGTTACTCACTACTCCAACCTGGCCAGAGACAAAATTGCACTCCACCAAGCCAAGTATGAAAGCCAACACAATGTCAAACATGGCACCAAAGGTCAACTATGGAATGTTGGGAACTGGGTGTGTGTAAAGAGGCCTACTGGCCGGGAAGGGTCAATTTCCAGATTCTCCCAACCAATGTGCATTGCTGCAACAAAACTAAAAGTAGCCATTACAAATAATGGACAATGTTGGAGCATGGACAGATTAGTACCCCATGACCCTCGTTAATTGCACTCCCAAGAGAGATCTTCAAGCGGGAGCGAGTCTAACCCTCCTAGCAGAGAGATCTTGACTCTCCGAGAATCCAAAATGCTGGTCTAGCATAAAGACTATGTTATGGACACCTGCATAATTTCCCTCAAATGTCTACCCCCTCTGTCTACCCCCTTTGGCTTTACTCATGTTTCTCTCTCTTTCCCCCACCTTCCCTTCTCCTGTTAGTTTCCCTAAGGGGAAAGATGTGTTCAAATTTTAGTTCTTTCCAGTTGGTATCTTACTCCCCCCCTCCCTTCCTATATAAAGTGGAACGTTCCCTCTGTGGGTTCTGAAGGCTACCTTAGAATGTTCAGTTATGCTGGTGTGGTACCTAGGCTGTGTCAGGAGTGGAGCAGTGGAGACGGTGAATAAGCATGGGCGAATTTTGCGAATCTGGCGTTCGCAAATTTGTGTATTTGCGAACTCGCAATCCGCAAAATCCGCGAATTCTCGCAAATTTGCGGATTTTTTTGTTTTTATAGTGTTCGATAGGGTTTCTGCCAGTCGCGAGGATTTTGTACCAGTTCGCAATTGCGAACTTACCTGTCGGCACGCAACGGTCGCGACTATGTTGTTTCTACGTCTGGTTCATCATCACAGGTTGACAACACCCTCTGTTTCAACACTGCCACCCTCTGTTTTACCCATGCCACCCTCTGGTACATCAATGCCACCCTCTGGTTCATCATCATCACTGTAGATTATGGGGGGAAAAAGCAAGCACACCTGCCCGGCTTCAACTGACATGAATTAATTTGGGGTTGATTTATTAATGTGTCACTGTTTTAAAATTCCAGTCCGGCACCTGCTTCCTTATCTGTAATTTGCTTTCTGTTGCAGTGCAATTTTTTTTTTCAGGACCTTTGTGGCCTACTTGTAGCTATTCTATGATCCGGCTGTGAGGGTCAGAGCAGGGTCATACAATTGTTGCAACTAGCAACTGAACTCTGGAGGGGCCCCAGTCAGGAAGCACTACAGGGAATGGTTACTAATGATGGAACCTTTGCACCTGCTGAGTGCTTTCAGTTTAGCAAAACTCGTTTTTTCTGCAGAACAGCAAATGTAATGCCCCAAACAAACTTACTTGTGAAAATTGATTTCTAATCCAAAAGTGATCCAAAGAAAGTCAAAAGGCCTCAAATCCAAAACGGGCAGGCAAATGTCAACCTGAGGAGTTATTCTGATAAAAATCATCATTTTCAGAAGGTCTATGCTGCTTGCTAGTGGATTTCTTGTGCAGAATTGCAAATTTTGTAATTTTGCGAGTGCGAGATTGTTGCTGCCCACCGCACCTACATGTTCGCAATTGCGAACTTACGCCGCACACCGCAAAATTGTATCACCAAGAAAAAAAATCCGCTGCGTGCGAATTTGCTGTTTTTCGGTAAATTCGCGAGCGTTCGCCGATCGCGAATTTACCGAAAATCCGCAAAATCCGCGAGCGGAATGGATTTTCCGCCCATGCTTAACGGTGAATAAACATACCTGAACCCATCTGGATCTTGCGCGGATCAACCCTGTAACAATACAATCTATGCAGTGTATTGCATATTGGTATGTGCAAGGCCAACATCAACATTGGCTGCAGCATGTCTATGTGTAATGTCAGGAAGGGACTTTGGGACACTTACTTTGAGACATAAACCAGCGCAGATGCAAATGGATGGTTAAACTTACAGTACCTCATTTATGAGGCCGCTTGCAGCACTTTTGCACCCCCAGTACATCACTTTTTGAATGTTCCGGTGGTGGAATGTGCCTTGCATATTACAAGGCCACGTAAAGCCACTTAATGTAGCTTTTCATGGCCTTGTAAATATGTGCCCCTTTCATGCAGAACATTGCGTGAAAGGGGCATTCCATGGGTGTTGCTGTGGGTGTGCCCACACAACATCTATGGAATCTGAAGCATTCCCAGATTTACGAGTAATCGTAAACCTGGATTGCATCAGAATCTAATGCCACACCAGGGGTGGCATTAGGGAGGCGCAGCGAGAAGAAATGTTTTAATTTCTCCTTGTTTTTTCCTTTTTCTATGTGTAATGCATTTTGCAGCACACATAGAAAGAGGAAATCGCCTGTGTAGGAAATGGGACCCCCGGCCGGCCAGGACTTGCACCCCAGCCAGTCAGAGACCACCACTCCTATGTAAAATCGACCCCTGCTCGCCCTCTAGGTAACGCGGCGCGGGCAGCCAGGCCTAACTCGGAGGACATGTGAAGCATTTGCGCACGCACCCACCAACAACAACATCCCCGGCCTCCCACAAAAGGAACTCCACACCAAATATATATATGAAAATAGTCTTTGTATTAAGCAGGACACATAGGAACACACATTGTACAAGGTGCCAGGGGCACGGGCAGGGGCTACAGGGAAGAAGGTACAGCACAGGGCCAAGGGACCACTGTCAGGAATCACATACCGGGGACATCTGGTATTCAGGGGGGGGGAGGTAGGACAAGGTACACAACATACAGGAGCACCCGTAGAGATGCCACATAGAATACTTGTAGGGATCACTTTAGTCTTAGTCCATAGCCATCCACAGGCCAGCGGGCCTTTCTGGGGCAAGGGGCCCAGAAGTCTCGATGTTCATGGTAGGGAGCCCGGGGCAAACCTAAACGTAGCAGTTGCCCACTAAGTGCTGGGCAACTGAGGGACATCGTGTGGGCCTCGCCGACCCTGGGGACAAGGAGTGCCAACTGGTGGAGCCACTCGGGCTCGAGAACGAGGGGGCATTGGCACGGTGGAGCCTCTCGGGCTCTGGGGTTGAGGGGGGCCACAGGTGGAGCCTCTCGGGCTCGAGGGATGAAGGGGGCCCAAGGCGGAGCCTCGCTGGGCTCGGAGGTAAGGGGCCAAAGGGGGAGCCTCGCCGGGCTCAGAGGTAAGGGGGGCCCAAGGGGGAGCCTCGCCGGGCTCAGATCATTTGGTAGGGCAGGCGGAGTCCCTCTCGGGGGACTCGGCTTCGTGGGAGGCCTCACGGACCTCAGGGCACAACCAGGGATTCACTCGAGGGGAGGGGCGGACACCGACAACGTGTCCCGACGCCCCTCCTCTCCATTGCTGGCCGCAGCACTCACCGGGTCTGGTGCGCCGGTCTCCTTTGCTGCGCCAGCCTTCTCCTTGTGCTCCGGGGCTCTCTCTCTCTCTCGGGAGCCCCGGGGAAGGTCAGCAGCTTCGCGGGGGTATCGCAGGAGCGCGGAGTGGGCTCCCGCCGCTCCTGCTTCGTCGTCCTTCTTCGGCCGGCCTCTCTCCTTCTCTCGGGCCGGCAGCCAATCACGGCGCGGCCTGGGGGATGACGCTAGTGGGGAATCCCGGGCCGGCAGCCAATACCAGCGCGGCCCGGGGATGACATCACTAGGGTCCCGGGCGGCGGCGGTGAACTCGGGGGAAATCGACGAGGAGTGGGCTCCCTCGTAAGGCACAAGGGCAGGGAATAAAGCGAGGTAGGCACTCGCTGGGGGTGTCGAACCTTGGTAGTACGGTGCAGACGCCGGGTGAGCACCGGCTTGTTGAATATAGCGCTACCAGCGATCGTGCAGGAGTGAAGCACCCCAAAGCGGTAGGGGGCAGGGAACAGCTCTTCCAGGCGCTGGGCAGAAGGGACAGCGCTCCCCCAGCGCTAGATGCGGGTTACCAAAGTCCATCGGTAGTCCAGGACCTCAGGGGGGGCCCAGCAGCGCCAGGAAGGGGAAAGGGCCTTCCTCAGTCCAGGAGTAGGGCAGGGCCCAGGGAGGCACGCCACCCCTGAGCCCCAGCAGCAGCAGCTCCGGGTAGATTCAAGTTGAGAACAAGAACAAGTCCAGAGTGTCACAGCACCCTTTTTATACACACATTCTTGGTCTGAAGGGGCAGGCAGGGGGAGAACCAGCTGGAACTGGTTATGGGGGGATTCTTTACACTGGCCAGGCTAGGAACATCAGCCGCACCCCAGGGGGTGGAGTCAGCATTGTCTGGGGAAAACCCAGCCTCATTCATGACACTCAAACCAGACAGTCAATCCACAAGCAGACCCAGGCTCACTCCTCCCCTCACATCAGTATGCTAAACACTCCATTCACCACCGGGGCAGACCCTCCCAGATCCTGGGAGCCAGGCTCACCAGCCAGCCCCGGCCAATCATACGCCAGGCACATATTCCACAAATATGCCAACTTCCAAAAGGGGGACTTCTACACTAGACACACTCATACCTCATATACCGTTGCGCAGCATTCAATCTCACGAGTTCATACATACCAGACTTGACCCTGCACACCCTACGCATCGGGAACTACCGAGGACTCATCCATTCCCCATGCATTCCTATGGAAGGGTAGGTCGCTCTCTCCTCACACTCACTCAGGGGGGAAATCACCATCCCCAGGTTACATATACCATAAGAACTTCAGGGGCGGACCTGCCAGATGGGCCACGTCCAACACATGCCCCTCCCAGCCCAAACGCAGGGTAGACCAATCACTACCGTGATGGACTTCCCTGCTGCAGGGCGATAGAACATGGACGTGGCTCGCGCTACCGAGCCACCCTCCAGTTCGACGCCTACCTGGGCCGATAGACACACACAGGCTAAAAATTAAGAAAAATAAAAAAAAAAATAATAAAGACATAGGTCCAACCAGGCTACCCCCCTGGCACGCCTTAGTTGTCCGTGACTAGGACCAGGCCCTAGGCCACCCAGATACCACTGGTCCCTGCAAATCCGAAGTGGGGGGTGGTAACCCCGGGCCCACAATAGCCCTTCTCCACTCCCTTTCTCAGGGTAGCCACGACTACCACTGTTCCTTCCACCTAGGGTCCACACCCTCAGGCTTGCCAGAGGTCACGGGCAAGAATGCCCCACCCTACCTCTACTTCTGAGGTTCCGCGTTCTCCCAGGAGAAACACCCTCAGAACACACTTTCCTAACAGTCTTGGAACTTCCTCCCTCCACTGGTCTTCCACCTGGGAACTAAGCGTTCAGCTCTCCCCAAGGCAAGCCGCGGCCGAGCCAGCAGGTCTTCCTTGTCCGGGATACAACTCAACATAAATTCAACAAAACGAGCCGCGGCAGTACTAGCCGGTCTCAAGGTTCAGCTCTCCCCAAGGCAAGCCGCGGCTGAGCCAGCAGGTCTTCCTTGTCCGGGATACAACTACCATAACTTTAACAAAACGAGCTGCAGCAGCGCCAGCAGGTCTCAAGGTTCAGCTCTCCCCAAGGCAAGCGCGGCCGAGCCAGCAGGTCTTCCTTGTCCGGGATACAACTACCATAACTTTAACAAAACGAGCTGCAGCAGCGCCAGCAGGTCTCAAGGTTCAGCTCTCCCCAAGGCAAGCCGCAGCCGAGCCAGCAGGTCTTCCTTGTCCGGGATACAACTTAACATAAATTCAGCCAGGGCGACACCTGACGCCTAAACCACATTCAGTGGGGTACGGAACGCATGATGCATCAAACACAATTAGCAGGGCAAAAAGGGGGGGGGACACCTGACGCATCAACCACATTCAGCGGTGCACGGAACACATGATGCCTCCAACACATTCATCAGGATAAGGAAGGACAAGATTAACGTTGATTCAGCAAGCTCCCCATCCCAGAGAACTTATACTCCATTACTCAGCATACCTCAACATTCATGCACATACCGTTCCCTAGACTGGTAGGACAGTTTTCCACCGCCCCTGATTCCTCAACCTGACCCTCGGGGCACAGGTACCATTACTCTAGGGCAGGGACAAGGACCATACATATTTGAACACAATTTTGCAACCACCACTGGATCCCACCCTTCTGGTGAATCCAGAAAACCATATTACACTAGGGAGATGATTTACCCTCCCAAGCTAGGGACACCTAACTCTCAGCGTACATGTACATTTTTTTCTACAGAACAGATATTAAAGTAAACCTTAAAACTTTCCACAGGACGGGTATTTCTAACAATCTTTAACATTTTTCACAGACATTTTTAGCAACCTGACCTGACCCTATGTGGCACAGGTACCATTATTCTAAGGAATGGACAGGGACCATATACATTGAACCTAATTATGCTGCCACCACTGGATCCCACCCTTCCGGTGAGTTCCAGAAAACACATTGTACTAGGGAGTTGATCTACCCTCCCTAGCTAGGGCCATCTAACCAGAACACATCTTTCATAGGACGGACATTTACGTAAACTCTTAAAACAATAATCTCTTTTCTTTGCGACCATTTACAGTACAGAGTTTTGTAGGGAGGCCAGTTATCATTGTGGTACTGCGCAAACACAAGTCCGGATCCCACCGCTAGCCACCAGTGTAGGAAATGGGACCCCCGGCCGGCCAGGACTTGCACCCCAGCCAGTCAGAGACCACCACTCCTATGTAAAATCGACCCCTGCTCGCCCTCTAGGTAACGCGGCGCGGGCAGCCAGGCCTAACTCGGAGGACATGTGAAGCATTTGCGCACGCACCCACCAACAACAACATCCCCGGCCTCCCACAAAAGGAACTCCACACCAAATATATATATGAAAATAGTCTTTGTATTAAGCAGGACACATAGGAACACACATTGTACAAGGTGCCAGGGGCACGGGCAGGGGCTACAGGGAAGAAGGTACAGCACAGGGCCAAGGGACCACTGTCAGGAATCACATACCGGGGACATCTGGTATTCAGGGGGGGGAGGTAGGACAAGGTACACAACATACAGGAGCACCCGTAGAGATGCCACATAGAATACTTGTAGGGATCACTTTAGTCTTAGTCCATAGCCATCCACAGGCCAGCGGGCCTTTCTGGGGCAAGGGGCCCAGAAGTCTCGATGTTCATGGTAGGGAGCCCGGGGCAAACCTAAATGTAGCAGTTGCCCACTAAGTGCTGGGCAACTGAGGGACATCGTGTGGGCCTCGCCGACCCTGGGGACAAGGAGTGCCAACTGGTGGAGCCACTCGGGCTCGAGAACGAGGGGGCATTGGCACGGTGGAGCCTCTCGGGCTCTGGGGTTGAGGGGGGCCACAGGTGGAGCCTCTCGGGCTCGAGGGATGAAGGGGGCCCAAGGCGGAGCCTCGCTGGGCTCGGAGGTAAGGGGCCAAAGGGGGAGCCTCGCCGGGCTCAGAGGTAAGGGGGGCCCAAGGGGGAGCCTCGCCGGGCTCAGATCATTTGGTAGGGCAGGCGGAGTCCCTTTCGGGGGACTCGGCTTCGTGGGAGGCCTCACGGACCTCAGGGCACAACCAGGGATTCACTCGAGGGGAGGGGCGGACACCGACAACGTGTCCCGACGCCCCTCCTCTCCATTGCTGGCCGCAGCACTCACCGGGTCTGGTGCGCCGGTCTCCTTTGCTGCGCCAGCCTTCTCCTTGTGCTCCGGGGCTCTCTCTCTCTCTCGGGAGCCCCGGGGAAGGTCAGCAGCTTCGCGGGGGTATCGCAGGAGCGCGGAGTGGGCTCCCGCCGCTCCTGCTTCGTCGTCCTTCTTCGGCCGGCCTCTCTCCTTCTCTCGGGCCGGCAGCCAATCACGGCGCGGCCTGGGGGATGAAGCTAGTGGGGAATCCCGGGCCGGCAGCCAATACCAGCGCGGCCCGGGGATGACATCACTAGGGTCCCGGGCGGCGGCGGTGAACTCGGGGGAAATCGACGAGGAGTGGGCTCCCTCGTAAGGCACAAGGGCAGGGAATAAAGCGAGGTAGGCACTCGCTGGGGGTGTCGAACCTTGGTAGTACGGTGCAGACGCCGGGTGAGCACCGGCTTGTTGAATATAGCGCTACCAGCGATCGTGCAGGAGTGAAGCACCCCAAAGCGGTAGGGGGCAGGGAACAGCGCTTCCAGGCGCTGGGCAGAAGGGACAGCGCTCCCCCAGCGCTAGATGCGGGTTACCAAAGTCCATCGGTAGTCCAGGACCTCAGGGGGGGCCCAGCAGCGCCAGGAAGGGGAAAGGGCCTTCCTCAGTCCAGGAGTAGGGCAGGGCCCAGGGAGGCACGCCACCCCTGAGCCCCAGCAGCAGCAGCTCCGGGTAGATTCAAGTTGAGAACAAGAACAAGTCCAGAGTGTCACAGCACCCTTTTTATACACACATTCTTGGTCTGAAGGGGCAGGCAGGGGGAGAACCAGCTGGAACTGGTTATGGGGGGATTCTTTACACTGGCCAGGCTAGGAACATCAGCCGCACCCCAGGGGGTGGAGCCAGCATTGTCTGGGGAAAACCCAGCCTCATTCATGACACTCAAACCAGACAGTCAATCCACAAGCAGACCCAGGCTCACTCCTCCCCTCACATCAGTATGCTAAACACTCCATTCACCACCGGGGCAGACCCTCCCAGATCCTGGGAGCCAGGCTCACCAGCCAGCCCCGGCCAATCATACGCCAGGCACATATTCCACAAATATGCCAACTTCCAAAAGGGGGACTTCTACACTAGACACACTCATACCTCATATACCGTTGCGCAGCATTCAATCTCACGAGTTCATACATACCAGACTTGACCCTGCACACCCTACGCATCGGGAACTACCGAGGACTCATCCATTCCCCATGCATTCCTATGGAAGGGTAGGTCGCTCTCTCCTCACACTCACTCAGGGGGGAAATCACCATCCCCAGGTTACATATACCATAAGAACTTCAGGGGCGGACCTGCCAGATGGACCACGTCCAACAGCCTGCATTGATTTAATTTTAAAAATCAATCAGCCCTGCAATTCAGGCACCCTTGCACCTTGGTGCAAGGGTGCCTGTGTTGGTGCATGGCAGCCCATCGTGCGCTGGCTCAGGGGGAGAGGACAGGAATGGGCGGTATTTCATAGATACGGCACATACTGCACTCTTATTTTGACGCAGGGCAGCGAAAAAAGCTTTCTTGCTGCGCTGCCCTGCGCCAAAACCTCATAAATGAGGCCCACAATGTCGATGTTAACTTGTTCTTTCTTCAGAAAACTGATGGCTAAATATGTGAGGCCCTCATTACACAAAACGCCCTAAGTTTTAAACATTGTTTTACTTCAACAGAATCATTGTACTATAACTGCCTACCTGCCCTTCGCTCCCTGGTCCGCCGCGGGTGCTCCCGTTTGTGCAGAGGGAGACTTGGGCCAAAACTCGCGTTCTGATGCGGACGCCATATTGGGAGTAAGGGGTTAGCGGTCCATTCGGCCGATACTCCAGGGCAAAAGAGGATAAAAGAACATTGGCGACCTGGACGCGCACAGCGGGCGTGCCTAAGGCGCGCCTAAGGCAAGCCCGTCTGTGCCCATCCGCGCCCATCTAGGACCAGGGGCCAGGACCCCTGACTGACACTGACTGACACCGATTGACTGACGCTGACTGACTGACACTGATTGACTGACACTGACTGACAAAAAAAATTGTGAGACTAAGATATCCTAAAGATGATTAGCATAGATATAATCTACTTAAAGAGAAAAATTGTGACACGAAATGGGACTTTTCAACAGGCAAGCCCATAGATAGGTATTGCAAATGCTGCAAACAGAAATGGATTACCCCTCATCTTATAAGAAAATCAGATAAGACACTAAGGATATCTGAAACAAGCCAGAAGTGGGACTGTGGACTAATTAATAGCAGATCCCTGCCTAAACATACAATTGAGCTACGCATATTATTAGAGGACAAGAAACTCGATGTCCTATTTCTAACAGAAAGCTGGCTCAAAAAACACTCCTCCACTGATATAGTCATGGCGATGCTACCAGGCTATGAATTGCATAGACTAGATAGGATAGGGAAAACAGGAGGAGGTTTAGCCATCACTGTGAAAGAGGAATACAAGTGTATTGCGGAACAATTTATCCTGGAGGACTGTGAATGTCTCCAATTCGCAATACATTTGTCTCCAACCTTTACACTCTCAGGCCTATTAATCTATCGACCACCAGGCCCCCCCCCCTCTGGTCGTTTTTAGAAGAGGTATCTAATGCAATGGCTAGTTTGCTCCTTACAAAAACTCATATTACAATACTTAGAGACCTGAATCTTCACATGGAGGATAAGAGCAATCCAAGTATAAAGAGATTACTATCAGACCTAAAGAGTTTACAATTGGTTCAACTGGTAGAAACAGCTACACATATTAAAGACCACATCTTGGATGTGGTAATCTTCAATGTCCCCGATCTCATGGTCGCCACCCCTGTTACAGTGCTTTGGTCAGACCACTATTTTGTACCTTTTAAGGTACAAAATACAGGAAACGAGCATAGTAACATCACACAGATGAAAAAGGTATTGAAAAGAGGCTGGGATAAGATTAACCCAGGCAATTGGGGGGATATCCTTACAGGTTCAGCAAATTCACAACTAGAAACACCAGGGACAGTTGAAGAAGCCTACTCATGCTGAGAATGCTGGATCACGCACTCACTAGACATAGTAGCACCTAAGACCATTCATAAACAAAGAACTAGAACCAGAGCAGAAGGATGGTTTAACTCCCAACTATTGGAACCAAAAAAAATGTAAGAAGATCAAAAGTGAATGGAGAAAGTGTTACGATCCCAAACTCAAAACAAAGTATAAAGTGGCCATTAGGAAGTATCAAGATAACATCAAAATGAGCCAAGCCAAGTTTTTTGAGGAGAACTGTTTTCAATAATTAAGACCCTGACCAATCCACCTACCGGCAACGGCCCAACCGAATCATCAGAGTTCAGGTGTAATACTCTAGCTTCATACTTCCTCTCGAAGGTGACAGATATTTACAGTGGCTTTAGAACAGACGAAGAACACGTAACAGAGAAGGAGGAAGAACGTATAGGGGCACCCTTACAACAGGTTATCACTAACTTCCCAAACTTGGAACAAAAGGACTGAGAATCCCTACTAAAATAGTGAAGTCGGGATCACCCCTAGATCCAGTATCCCCTCATATCCTCAAAATAGTAGCACCGATTGTGACACCAACCCTAATAAAAATTATGAACGAATCTCTAGATACAGGCATAGTTCCAGCGGTTTGGAAACATGCAGTGATAAAACCACTACTAAAAAAAACCAATGAGGACCAATTACTACCAGAAAATTACCGCCCTATCTCCTTACTGCCATATGCTGGTACGTTACTGGAAAAAACATGTCAATAAGAGCTTTCCTGGAGACCAACCACTGCCTCCATCACTCACAGATGGGGTTTAGGAAACAACATAGCATCAAAACGGCCCTATTGGTAGTGGTGGAGGAGTTAAAACAGTCACTAGATATAGGAAAACCTGCGGCATTGCTCTTACTAGATTTAAGAGCAGCCTTTGATATGTTGGACCACCGTATATTGTGTAAAAGGCATTCAGATAAGGGACTAAAAGGCGTGGCACTCAAGTGGCTAACCTCATTCCTGAACGGACTTCCATTCCAAGTTCAGGAAAATATCATCAGCTCCAAAAATATGTCATTGAAGTGTGGAGTACCTCAGGGCTCATCCCTGAGTCCAACACTTTTTAATGTGTATGTGGAGCCACTTGCCAAAATTGGACAGGAATTCAATATCTCCATACCCTATATGCTGTCAATACTCAGCTGATCATCTCCCTGGATCCAAAAAACTGCAGGGATGGTGAGAGACTGTCTTCATGTCTGATTAAAGTGAAGGATTGGATGACTGCAAGTGCTTAAAGTTAAATGGAGAATAAACTGAGCTGCTGTTTATCGAAACCAGGCAATACCTACACCAATATTAAACTGGCCAGCATGTCTGGGTAAACCACCAACCCCAGCAGATACAGTGAAAAACCTGGGGTTCCGGTTAGAAGCAACATGCTTTAGACTTCTTAGAAGTCTACGGAAAATTCTAGACCGGATATTCACCCAACTAAGGAAGACAGTGATCCACTCGATGGTCACCTCGAGAAGACTGGATTATGGAAATTCACTCTTCCTAGGGGCACCCAAATATGTCATCCAGAAGCTGCAGATAGCCCAAAATGCAGCTGTGAGATTATTGTGTAACATCCCAGCACAGGAATCAGCGAAAAAGCATCTGAGGAAACTTCCCTGGCTTCTAGTAGAGGCCAGAATAAAGTTCAAAACTTTGGTTATAACTCATAGAGCACGACATAAGAAAGGCCGAAAAAAAATAAGAAATCTAATCTCGCCCTATATCCCAAAGAGACATCTGCGCTCAAGCGCAGAAGAGAGGCTAGTACAAACCAAGGTCAGGAGGGAAAAATAGGGAGTAAGGTCCTTCTCCCACTTGGCCCCCAAACTATGGAACTCCCTACCTTTGGAATTGAGGCGGACAGAGGGGGAGCCACAATTACGCCAATACATTTAAAACATGGCTGTTCGCGCAATATCTGTAAGGTTCACCTGCCCATCTTCAGTATCTAACTGCACAGCGCTGGGAAGCCCAAGGGCAGCCATGCACTTTACAAATCCTTCATCATTAATTCATTCATCACTAGAATTGAATGTATATACTACAATTATTGTCTTGCGGATTATGAGTTTTCTTACTACTCCAATAACACACTTTAAGGGGGTGAAAGAAGCGGTCATAAGAACACTAAATGTTGGGCGGGCTATATAAGTATTTCAACACAATGCAATACAGTAGGTGCCACTATAAGGCAACTGCAGCTTCATAGTCCCAAGTACAGTCATCATACAGCAGTTCTGCCTCATGTGCCTTTATCTTATTTGCCCAGATTCATTTAGAATTGTGCACTAAAATCTATATCCTGCCCTTACTTTTCATTTGTTTGTGTGCTTGCCGCTTTCTTTTCCTCCATTTCTATTGGTTGCAGGATACTATTTCCTGTGGTTCCTCCTGTGTTTCTCTTAATATTGCCCCATTGCCCATGTACTGCTTTAATCTGCTTTGGTTGAACTTCTTTTAAATGTGTCAGCACCCCCTGTTATTACTACAAGATCTACATTCTTGCTTTGAAGCTACAGCGCTGCCAGAGTGCTCTGGGCTCAGGGCGCTGCGCTGGTCTCAGGGAAAGCCGCGTGATCCCAGTTCTGTGTGCTTTGTGGGCAGCCAATGCTCTGAACAAAACATTCACCCATCAGTCCCCCTGGGACCGAAGCAGGTACCTACTCAAGTACTCTGTTATGTTTGGATCAGAGGCTGACGCTTGTTCATTTAAGGGTCATGCATTATATTTTGTATGCAGTTACCTGTAGATTGAAGCCCAACAAAATAGTTACAGAATATTTTGTTCTTTTTAAGGCACATCTCTTGTCTCCTCACTCACAGAACCCCATTGCATTCAGGCGGTCATCTAACAAGGGTGCTGCTCTCCCATAAATTGGGGAACGGGTGTTAAAGTACATAAAATACTGAAGGATTGCAACTACATGTTGCAGGAGGTGGAAACCTGCAATAGCTTCAAGGGTAATGTAGCTAAGGTAAGAGTAGAGCTCCCTCCTGGGAGGCAATCACATTCCTACAGGTAATGTGAGGCAGTTGTACTTCCCGGAGAAGAATAAATAGCTCCATGCGGGTTTTTCCAGACGCAGTCTGTCTGGATGGGGTTCCCTGGAATAAGATGGAGTAGCTCTGAACGGATTGTAGCAGAGACTGGCTGGGGGGGAAGGTCTCACTAACATTCTGGTGATCCTCACTACCATGGGTAGGAAGGCATTGTTGCAAGCAATGAAGGCTGACTTAGGTGAGATCAGCAAATGCATGGTCAATGTGAGCTCTGGTGGTCTTAGATTATCCTCTGCAGAGTGTGCCATGGGGCTAAGTCAGAAGAGGCTGTTGAACATTCCCGAAAGAGAGTGAACAGTTCAAGGCGTATGTTTGCAGATCAGAGGGGTCTCGGTTTCATCTGACACGAGCTGATTCAGGCCAATGTTAAGGCTACTTTGATAAAGATGGGGTCCATTTGTCACCAGTGGCATAATTTGGTTCCTCTTGGACTTGTATGGGACCCTGGAATGAGAGGTTGCAGATGAGAAGACAGCTGTTTTGGTTTGTTGGCTCTGGCGGCAACGGGGGCCACCTCCAGAGCTGTGGCGGAGTTACAGAATGATCTGGAAGCAGATGGGTACCTCTGCAGGAGCACAATAGGGGTACCAGAGCCAAATCCCAGGAGCCTCATGGGAGGTTCCTAGAAGAATTACGTTGGCGCCCCGTTAGTTCTTCATGCAGTTGTGGGCCTGAACAACCGGGGGCTTGCCTTGCTACGCTGTGCCCTGAAAGGGGCGTGATAATAAGGGACCAATGTGTCACGTGATCCGGAAAGACAATCACCCCATAAGGTGTAGCACTAATTGGGTTCCCCACAGGGCTTGGCTCATCAGGCGGGCAGGGCAGAATAGGTTGGTTACAGCTGCCTGCCCTTAGATCGCCCATAAGATAACTTACCATATAGCATACTTTTGCATGGAATAAACCTGCAGCAACATTTTCCCCAAAGAAAAGTTGTGTTGTGTATTTATTTATGTCATCATGCATGCTCTGATAGTGAGTGGGAAGTGTTGCCTATAATGGCACTATGGGCTCCTGCCACAAGCAAAGGTAGAAGGGGAATTGTTACATTTATTTTTCAAAATCATATAGATTTCAAATATCCAAGGTCCTTGCGTGAACAATTTAGGTGTGCAGCTCACCCTTATGTTGAGCACTTTATACATTCAGGACTATGGGCCCGATGTAGGTCGCCAATTACCGGTTGGTAACAGCCGATTTCGGCCGTTACCGACCGGTATTTGGGATTTGACATGTAGTTCGGCTTAATTTACAGAATCGGTATATTTACCGATTCGGTAAATTTACCGATTCTGTAAAATACCGAATCGGTAAATACAGATGTAGGTGGCACTGAAAACAGTGCCACAGGCCATTACCGATTCGTTATTTACCATGTAATACTATTACATGGTAAATAACGAATTCCAGTGTACCTGCACATCTGTGCATGTACACCTGTGCCATATGGCACACAGACATGCCCTAAGGGCATGTATGTGTATCACATGGCACACAAGGCAAAATCCGGGGTAAAACAGGGTGTCAAAGTGACACCCTGTCACCCTTGCAAAATTGGTAATTTTACCGAATCGGTATTTACCGATTCGGTAATTGACATTGATTCCTATGGGCCTGTAGGCCCATAGGAATCAATGGCAATTACCGAATAAGTAAATACCGATTCTGTAATTACCGAATCATACAGATTCGGTAAAAATTACCGATTTTTATCTACATCTGATTTACCGAATCTAGAATACCGAATCGGTAAAATTCGGTATTCTATCGGTATTCTAGAGTCGGTAAATCAGATTTACCTACATCTGGGCCTTAGTGCCCCAGAACGCACAGCTAAAGCCTGGATTGGATGAGCTACTCATGCATGGGACTAAGAAACTTGAGAGCTCTGTACAGTAGCCGGATGCCCCGTTTCTCAGCAGCAAAGGAGTTCATACTGCTACATGACTCCAGGAATCGTCTGGTTTCAGGATCAAAGGGTTTGTTTTCTTGTTAATAGTTTCCTTTAGTTTCACACACAACAAGTCAGAGCATATGTAGGACCTGAGTTGCACCTTCATAATTTTTGCAACGTGCTGTGCTTTTTATCACCGCATTCCATACTGTATTTCGAAATGTGACGTCAGTCCTGTCTGTGCGCTTTAAAGTCTTGAAAAAGGCTTATCACTCTGCACTGCAGAAGAGCTAAAGACAGTGGAGGTCTTTAAATCATACCTTCTTACCGAGTAAACAAACACAAACTCCCACTGTAAAGCACTAATCCCATCCATCCTTCATGCTGAGGTAATTCCCACCAGAGAAAAATACCCACATAGTTAGTAATTTGAAGATCAGCAGAAGGAAGTGGTGCACCAGGAGGGCTGTTAACACTAATGGTAAATCCCAAGGCGGTAACAAATGCTTCACGACAGGACAAGAATGACAGAAACTCTAGTAAAAAACTCTCTAAATCTTTATGTCACTCGAATTAGAAAACGAATCAGGGGAGGCTGTAATGGCTGCTCATTGTGCTCTGAGTGTAGAGAGAGAAGTGTGTAAGTCTCAAAAGGATCCCAAAAACATTGTAAAACTGAGGAACGCTCATGATTCAGAGGATAAAAGAGTGTTCAGTTTCCCGCCAAGGTCTAGCATTAGACTTTAGGACATGTGTCAATGGGCTCAGCTTCCACTGGAGCAGTGACACCAGGGTCCAGAGGTCTGAGGGGCCAACTGAACCCCGAGAATTGCTGTATTTTTCAATTCAAACAGCAGAAAAAGGACATAGGGCCAGATGTATGACCCTTCTCGCAAATTGGAATTTACAGCAATGTCTCAGACACTTTTACTGATTCCTAATGGAGATGCAAATTGCCTGCCTCATTAATATTCATGAGGCAGGTGCAATTTGTGACCCCAGCACAACCAGGGATGGTGGCCTGCTGGGGTCAGCGGACCACCGTGTTTGTGACTGCTTTTTAAAATAAAATGCAGCCCGTTTTCCTGCATTTAAAAAAGAAAAATTAAATGTTACTGTTTAATTTTTTGTGAGTAGGCAGTGGACCGTGGGACCACTGCTGGCTCTCAAAAAATATTTTCAATGCCACTCACCAAAAGGTAGGGTTCCCCTGGAGACCCCTTCCTGTTTGCGAGTGGCTTACCACCCATTTGAAATGGGTGGTAAAACTGCAAGCATTTTGCGGCTGCAATTGTGGCCGCAAAACAATCTTAAATTGAAGTGTAAGCCGCTATTAGGAAGGGATACCCTTGGCACACCCCTTCCTAATAGCGAGTCGCAAACCCTATTTTGCGAGTCAGTAATAGATTAGATAAGGTTTGTAAATAGGGCAGACCTATTTTGCCATCGCAAACAGACTTAATTTTGTTTGCGACTGCAAAAAATGGTCGTTTATCTGGCCCATATTATCTTCTTTGCATTAGGGTCTATGACACATTGGCTACACTACTGATGGTTTATGTGGTTCCTGAATTACTATTGGTATATGACAGAGAATATCCTTCTTTTGCTATCTGCTCCTTGCAATCGCCAGACAGACAGACACAATCTATCTGGGAGAAGAATCTGTGGAGACCTCAGAGAAGGAACTCATCAAAGCTTCTAGTGAGTTTGGTCTGACAGTGATTTCAAAAGAGATGCCACGTCCTTCTGGGTCAGAAGACAGCCACCACTGTTTTTTTCCTGGCCTTCCCTCCAAACTCTGGCTTACAGTTTGGGAATCGGAAGTAAAAGAGGGACTAAAGAAGCTTCTTTGGCCAAAAAGTCAGGGCATCCATTTAACTGCACCACTGTTGTAAATAAGGAATAACACAAAGGAATCTGAACATAGAGAGGGAAGGCTGATAGATCCAGGTATGAGGTCTCAAACCTTCTGCAGATGCTCTGGAACACCGGCTGAGATAAAGCGAGCTTCCGAGAATGTAGAAAGACTCTGATCATTCTATCCTTCTGAAGATTGTTTGATCTTTTTATGTCAGCTGTTGCGATTGACAGCAGATAAAACTCTGCCCCCTGGATTAACAAACCGCTATTAGAATCAGTGACTTAGAAAGAATTTTCACCTCAGGCTCTCATTAGTTGTTGACCTTTAAATTCTGATAAGTACATTAACTTTTCCAACCAGACATAAAAGAATTACGATAAAAATCGCATCTCCCATATACATTTCAAAGGTCTCGGAAAATACTAGGGAAATAATGGAATATGTCGATTTTGGTGCAGCAAACACCACAATATGCATGTCATTCCCCATTGTAGAGTGATAACTCATACGTTGGTGGTGTTTATTACACATGATAAGTTATGATTAATTTGAGTAATATTTTATTGTGTGCAATAAATATTACACCAATTAATAGCCCACTCGTAATGAAGCCTCTATGTTTAAAGGGCAACAACTACCATGCTGTTTATGGGGCCGATTCACAGAACTAATCTGAGATAAAATCCTAAACTAACTTCTTTTGGTATTCACAAAAGGCATTTAGTATTCGTAAAGTTAAAACTCCTAACTTTACTACTACTAAACTGAGACAATATCCTAACTTTACGACTTTTGGTATTCACAAAAGGCATTTAGTGGTAGTAAAGTTAGGAGTCCTAACTTTACGACTACTAAATGCCTTCTGTGAATACCAAGGGTAGTACGTTTAGGATTGTATCTCAGATTAGTTCTGTGAATGGGCCCCTTAGTGATTTCTGCCCCAAAAATTCAATGAGCTGTCCAATCTTAGAAATGCTGACTCTCTGTCAGTGACCCTTTGGCTTGTTGGCTTTCTGCAATGTTGAAGGTGTTGCTGACACAGCACTCATTTGGGAGCTCCACTTGGAGGGCCAGTGATGTGGATTAGTGTGTGGGGTCTCCTCAGAATGCGGAGTTACAGTCGAACATGTCTGCAGCCCACACCCCGCTAAAACACACTAATTGTGATTATATATAATAAACTACTGAGGACAAAGAAGAAAAGCAAACAACTCTGTCCCAGCCCTTTCTTTACAAGCGCAGACTCCAGCTTTATTCAACTTGCTTGGGTCAAAACATTTTAAGAAGAGACATACATATGTTTATGTGTACTGTTTCTCGTTCCACTATTTATACAAAGTAAGCACCTCTGAGTGTCCATAAATTGTTATTTTTTCAATAACTTTAAGCCATGTTGCACAGAAGCTCAACTGCTGTACAGCATGTAAAAAAAAATTGACAAAGGCAATAGATTTTACGTAGGCGAAAACCATTGGCTTTGCCAATGCTTGTATTTATTTTAATCTTTTTTATGTGCAAGTCTTTGTGCTTGTTGCATAGGTGACACTTTTTGGCTTTACATGTGAACTTTAATAAAATTTACCAATGCTTGTTTGTCATCATGGTTAGACTTCTGCTTTGCACCAGAGATTGAATGGAAGCTGTGGTAACATAACGCCATCTCAAAGGAACGACTGCAATGTGTTGTTCCTTGTTATGCATGTAATACGTCTGAAAAGTGGCAACAGCCCTAAAAGACCACACTGTTACATTGTCTATTGACAGCAGTGTGCCTCTCTGTACGATAAATGTGCCAAGCAGTGGTTGCCAGCAGCCCTAGTGCTTGAGTAGCAGTGCAACCAATCACTTCTATTATGGCTAATACAATCCAACAGGAAAGACGAAATGCCCTTTAAAAATAAAGAGCAATTGAGTGTAGTTCTTGAATTAACAAGGCATGTTACTGTATTCTACGGATACTGCTCTAATTTCTAGGGTGATTTATCATTACAATTAATGTCAAGTCAAGTCACAATAACTTTATTCGGTTCAGATTAAACCATAAAAGTATAACATACCAAAATAATATATAAAATGTGTTTGCCCAGTTTATACAGTGATATAACTCTTATCCCTAAAGCTCAACGCTTAAAAATAAAGCATTAATACTTTAAAAGGAACTTGAATTTGAGAGTACTTGAATTTAAAAGGCACCATCTTCATTTACAATTCATACTGTTTTCTTATTAAAAAATGCAGTTTTTATTAAATTTAAAACAGCTGTACAAATAGCAGCAGTGGATAGTGAACGTAAGAAATTAAAACCCTCTTGATAGGTGCAAGGGGGAATTTCTTTTAGAATTGGAATGTGGAACCTTGCCCTCGGCTCTTAATAAAGTGTGCAAAACAGCATAAAGTGCATGGTGCTTTGTTGGGCTAAATTGTTACAGGGACATGGAATAAGATACTCACACCATCCCACCTGCTTAGGAAAGGCCACAAAAAAGTGCAGCGTGCAACGTTGGAACCTAGTCATATAAAATCGAAACTGTACATTTGTGGTAAAAGACAGGTAAAATTCTTGTCGTAAAGGGAACCAATCAAGGTGGTATTGCAATCCTCGTTGCCGGTGACAATTGGTCGGGACTGCAAAATATGCCTCTTTTATAATTGATTTCATGTTTTTTTTAATACTTGCCGGACAATCATAGTAATCCTCGATGATTTTCCTTGAAATCTTTAAGTCCTCTGACAGCCATATTTTTGCCCAAAGGACTAATGGGGCAATAATAATACTGTCCTCTATAAAATCCAACCCTACCTTGGAATGTCAGAATGTTGTCGGTCCTTTTTGAAGTCATCAACAGTCTTTTTATGACCTTATTTTCTAAGACTTGTAATTGACTACTTTTATGGTGACCCACCACTCCTGCCACATAGGTTGCAACAGATAAACATTTTGATTTGTAAAATGTAATTAATTCCGCTACCGGCTTGTGGCCCAATTTACAAGCAAAGCGGAACAAACCCTCCACTGCACAGCTAGTATGCTGTACCCTAGCTGTTACAAGGTGGTCCCAGTTCAATTTGTTATTACAAACATTCCCCAAATAAGTAAAATTAGACACCTTATTGAGGGTCTTGCCCTTAACAGTAAATGTTCTTGTTTCGGTTTGTTTCAGGCCACACACCATAAAATAAGATTTACTAAAATGTACTTTTAGATCTAATGATAGCATAAAATCAGTAAAAGTATCTAAAGATTTCTATAAACTATTAGCAGTTAGAACCATTAAAACCGCGTCGTCCGCGTAGGCCAGCAGCAGAACCGGGTTGCCTCCAATTCTGGGGAAATCTAATGCCTGTTCTATTAGGGCTGACTCTAGGCCATTTGTATTCAGAAGGAAACAAAAAGGGGCCAAAATATACCCCTGTTGGACTCCCTCCGTGGAGGCAATAGACCTAGTCTTCTCTCCCCCAGGTACAAAACGTATGGCAACACTGGTGGACGCGTGCAACCTGCGCAGAAGGGTAACTAGGGGTTCCTCAAATCCCATTTTCCCCATCTGATCCCATAGTTTCTCTCTATTAACTGTGTCAAAGGCACTGGACAAGTCCATGACTGTGAGGTGGATTGACCCCTACCTCGCCCTCATGCACTTGCCCATGATCAATGACAAATTGAGGCACTGTTCATTCGTCCCCAAACCCCTTCTGAAGCCATATTGTGTTTGGGACATGAGCCCAGAGGCTTCTGCCCAAGTCTCAAGGCGCCTTAAGATGACCCTCCCCAATACCTTGGCTGTGGCATTGATTAGAGATATGGGCCTATAACAGGCCAGATCTTCTCTATTCCCCTTTTTAGGCCTCGGCTAGCATTGCAGCACATGCGCTGCTCGCTTTGCGAGAAATGCAGTATACACTATAGTGGGGAAGCTTTGTAGAAGCTCCGCCCACTCTCCGCCCATAATTCTTATTGGCTTATTGCCTCAATGCAGCCTTCCGAAAGGTTTTATGTTTGTTAGTCCCGCCTCATGACAACCATGTCGTCATTTGTATCCTGCCACGGCTACTGGCCCCTTTACTACAGGCACTATTTTGTTCCCCCTCTCCCCCCGTCCTGCAGTCCGTCCTTCTTGGCCCCTCCCACCCGCACTCCTGTTTGTGCACTTTCTTCCTGTGCGCATAGCCCCCCAAACGCTGTCTGTTTATCCAGTACTGAGCGCTAGAGTCAATATCTATGGGGAGGCAGAATTGTTTGTTCCCCTACCCCCGCCTCTTCCGCAGTTCGTCCTTCTCGACCCCTCCCACCTGCACTCCCATTCGTGCACTTTCTTCGCATGGCGCGCTTGATGAGCTCCAGCAGAACCCTCTTCTTGTCCTGCAGCTCGTCTTCTCTGCTCGGGTAAGCAGCAGGAGCAGGAGGCTTGCGAGCTGAGAGGGACATTTCCTAGCCACTAGCATTCCTTTCCCGTTTTTTTCTGGGAAAGAGTGGAGAGAGCAGCAGTGATTCGCGAGCTAGCTGATGGCCATGCCAGCCCTCTCCCCATTCCTGGGGGCCGCCAACCCCTGTCCTAAAAGAGAACTGGATTTGACAGTAAACAGTGAGTCAGGTGTGCTGCCGTTTCACAGTGTCGGCGCTTCTGCTGATGCGCGCCGAAATGAGTTTTCAGACTCATTGTAGGTCTCCTAAATCAAAACTCTGTCTCGCCTCTCTGTGAATACATGTAAACTCAATGACTTGTACGGTTACCTTTCTGGTAGCTATTGTAAGTACCCCTGAATCAGGTTTCACAATGTATTATTTTGCTTCCCTACCGCCCCCCCCCCCTCCTGCAGTCCGTACTTCTCGGCCCCTCCAACCGCGATCCCATTTGTGCACTTTCTTCGCGTGACGGTCTTGATGAGCTCCAGCAGACCCCTCTTTTTGTCCTGCAGCTCGTCTTCTCTACTCGGGGTGCGCTGCACCAGGGTAACTAGCAGGAGGATTCGCAGCAGAGCGGGCCGTTTCATTTACTTGCCCCTAGCATTCCTCTCCCTTTTTTCTTGGGAAAGAGGAGAGAGAGCGGCAGTGATTGGCGAGCTAACTGATGGCCATGCCAGCCCTCTCCCCATTCCTGGGGGCTGCCAACCCCTGTCCTAAAAGAGAACTGGATCTGAGAGTAAACAGTGAGTCAGGTGTGCTACTGTGAGCACAGTGTCGGTGCTTCTGCTGATGCGCGCCGAAATGAGTTTTCAGACTCGTAGTTCTCCTAAATCAAAACTCTGTCACGCCTTTCTGTGAATATATGTAAACTTGACGGCTTGTATGGTTACTTGCCCCTAGCATTCCTCTCCCTTTTTTCTTGGGAAAGAGGAGAGAGAGCGGCAGTGATTGGCAAGCTAGCTGATGGCCATGCCAGCCCTCTCCCCATTCCGGGGTAACTAGCAGGAGGATTCGCAGCAGAGAGGGCCATTTCATTTACTTGCCCCTAATATTCCTCTCCCTTTTTTCATGGGAAAGAGGAGAGAGAGCGGCTGTGATTGGCGAGCTAACTGATGGCCATACCAGCCCTCTCCCCATTCCTGAGGGCTGCCCTGTCCTAAAAGAGAACTGGATCTGAGAGTAAACAGTGAGTCAGGCGTAATGCCGTGAGCACAGTGTCGGCGCTTCTGCTGATGTGCGCCAAAATGAGTTTTCAGACTCATTGTAGGTCTCCTAAATCAAAACACTGTCTCGCCTCTCCTCTGAGTCCATCAAATGTGAGGCTCTATTTTATTAAAGACTGCAGTGGTCTGTCAGGGACTGGCCATGCCTGATTGACTGGGCACACTCCCCACCCACAGGACTCCTGCAGCTTCCCATCCCAGCGAAACCAGAGCCCCTGAGGCTGAGAGACTCGGATTAGTAAGGCTTGGATTAGAAAGGGGATTACGGGCGACAGAGATAACAAGCAGTGCTTTGTTTGGGGTGTGTTCACAGCATCCCTCCCTCTGTTCGCCAAGAAGCTAAATTGACGGTTGTTCCTTGAGCACACCCAGAAAGAGGCAATTCAAAGCAACTCATCCCGCCATGACACCCTAAACTCCGCCGCGAGTTAACACCTGGAGCTTCTTGAGCCACAAATCACGGGCTCTCTCGCCTCAGGCAGCTGCTGATACACTATCTACAGTAATGGGGCTTGATTTCACACTAACAAAAAAAAACAGAACGCAAATATTTCACTTACAGTATTTTGAATACATGTAAACTCAATGGCTTGTACGGTTACCTTTCTGGTAGCTATTGTAAGTACCCCAGAGTCAGGTTTCACGATGTAAGCATTCCAACAGATTTTTGAGAGTATTGGTGCTGAGCCGAAACTTTCATTTCTTCTTTAGTTCTTACTTCGTTCCATTATTGTTATCTTCCTCCCCTTCCGTTCTCTGCTTCTCCCTCCCTTCTCCCTCTTTCTTTCCTCTTTCCTCTCTCTTTTCTTTTGTTCTTTGACCCCTCAGTTTTTTTAACTCCCCAGAACTATCTTCCTTCCTTCCCATAATGCAACACTGTCTTTTTTACTACCTTTCATCTACACTTTACCCTTTTCTTTCCCTCCTCTCACCCATCTTTAGCCCATTCATTTCCCGCCAATATTTAGGTCTCGAACCGTAGGCTGCGCAGTCTCGCTCAGAGATTTAATGTTTCTTAGTATGATTTCTTTCACAATCGGAGGCAGAAGCCTGGCCACAAACCCTACCTAATCTGCATCTAACATTAGCGCTATTAGCACACACGCATTTCTCACCTGAGGCGGAAGCCGGGTGATAGGCTGAAACATTTTAAACATTAGTGAAATATTATTTGCGTCGTACAGGTCTGTGTTTTAACTTCTTGTGTATTTTATTACACCTACCGCCTGAAAGCGCCTCACTTCTCTAGCTCACAGTCGGTTAAAAGGCTGTGGCTGGAGACGCGCGATTAGCCCCACATAGGTTCAGATTAAAAAACTACAAGTCCCAGCGCCATTGCGCTCTTGAAGGGACTACAAGAGGAGGAGTCGAGCTTTAGTAGCGAGATTTCTTTCACAATCGGAGGCAGAAGCCTGGCCACAAACCCTACCTAATCTGCATCTAACATTAGCGCTATTAGCACGCACGCATTTCTCACCTGAGGCGGAAGCCGGGTGATAGGCTGAAACATTTTAAACATTAGTGAAATATTATTTGCGTCGTACAGGTCTGTGTTTTAACTTGTTGTGTATTTTATTACACCTACCGCCTGAAAGCGCCTCACTTCTCTAGCTCACAGTCGGTTAAAAGGCTGTGGCTGGAGACGCGCGATTAGCCCCACATAGGTTCAGATTAAAAAACTACAAGTCCCAGCGCCATTGCGCTCTTGAAGGGACTACAAGAGGAGGAGTCGAGCTTTAGTAGCGAGATTTCTTTCACAATCGGAGGCAGAAGCCTGGCCACAAACCCTACCTAATCTGCATCTAACATTAGCGCTATTAGCACGCACGCATTTCTCACCTGAGGCGGAAGCCGGGTGATAGGCTGAAACATTTTAAACATTAGTGAAATATTATTTGCGTCGTACAGGTCTGTGTTTTAACTTGTTGTGTATTTTATTACACCTACCGCCTGAAAGCGCCTCACTTCTCTAGCTCACAGTCGGTTAAAAGGCTGTGGCTGGAGACGCGCGATTAGCCCCACATAGGTTCAGATTAAAAAACTACAAGTCCCAGCGCCATTGCGCTCTTGAAGGGACTACAAGAGGAGGAGTCGAGCTTTAGTAGCGAGATTTCTTTCACAATCGGAGGCAGAAGCCTGGCCACAAACCCTACCTAATCTGCATCTAACATTAGCGCTATTAGCACGCACGCATTTCTCACCTGAGGCGGAAGCCGGGTGATAGGCTGAAACATTTTAAACATTAGTGAAATATTATTTGCGTCGCACAGGTCTGTGTTTTAACTTGTTGTGTATTTTATTACACCTACCGCCTGAAAGCGCCTCACTTCTCTAGCTCACAGTCGGTTAAAAGGCTGTGGCTGGAGACGCGCGATTAGCCCCACATAGGTTCAGATTAAAAAACTACAAGTCCCAGCGCCATTGCGCTCTTGAAGGGACTACAAGAGGAGAAGGTAATCATTTCGCGCAGCGAACGCGAGCAGCGAGGGCGCCTTAGCCGCGCCGGAGTTGAGCCTGAGTCTAGCTCGTCTGCGCTCGTCCGCGCACAGGCCGGGCCTAGGGCCACCTTCAATACCCAGGTGATGCATTATTCAAGAGATTTTCTCCTCTCCCTGAATTCTTCTTGTACCACCTGCTACCATTCTCTTAATGTCGACAAATGGGTGGGTCCAGTTTGCTGCATTACTTGTCGAAAATGCTTAGTACCCTATCATCCTATGGACAATTGTATGTCAGCCAACTTCTTTAAAAGTGGGCTTATAAATGCCCGATCTATGTGCAAAAATGCAATTCACATATTCGATTTGGTTAGTGAAAACGAACTGGACTGTTTGTTTATAACTGAAACCTGGCTACGGGATTGGTCTAATCCTGACCTTGCTCAGGCTGTTCCCCCCGGTTATGCCATCTGTAGACAAGATCGCGCGAAACAGCGTGGTGGCGGTTTAGCAATCATCTATAGAGATGTCCTCAAATGCACCATCAGAGAACTTCCTGACATTATAGAAGCTGAAAGTATGTTTTTTAGTATCCAATTACATGATACTTTCACTTTTTCAGGAGCACTGCTCTACCGTCCCCCGCAAAATCCCCAGCAGTTTCTTATCAGTGTAGGGGAGGTTCTGAGTGATATGACTGTTAGATGCGCCAATTTTACTTTATTGGGCGATCTCAATCTTCACTTAGATAACCCTACTGATAAATATGTTTCCTGTTTTAAAGAAACTCTGCAAATTCTAGGACTGACACTTAAGACCTCTGGAGCTACCCATAAAGCAGGACACTCCCTCGATTGTATTAGTTCCAATCTGGATACACTGGTGGTGAAAAATCCCTTACCTTTAACCTGGACGGACCATTATTTTATTGAATTTGACTTCAAATTTTTAAGAAGTCAAACACTGTCCAAGAAAATAACTAATAAAGGGACCCCCTCACCAAATTGGGGCAAAATAATGAGCCATCCTGATCTCATTAGCTGGGCTCAAGATAGCAAACCCCCGTTGTCAGGTAATACCCTCATAGACTACCAAAACTTTGTAGGTTGGATGACAGAGATTGGCAGCAAACCTAGTCATCTACAAAAAACAAAATTTCCCTCAGCAAATCGCAAAAACTCTGCTCCTTGGTTTTCAGACACCTTAAAAGATCAACTGGCTACAGTCAAAAAACTCGAACGTAAATGGAGACGAAATTATGGTATTGACTCCAAAACCATCTACAAATCAGCTAGGAAAGCGTACCACATCTCCATTAAAGCTGCAAAAACTAACTATTTCACTTCTCAAATTGAAGCAGCCAACAACAAACAAAAAGAAATTTTTAAAATTGTTAATATCTTTACAAAACCTAAAATATCAACCCATGACATTCCCCCGTCCCAAACCCTATGTGACAATATAGCCAACTATTTCACACAAAAAATTGACACGCTCATTAAGGATTTTCCTCATCCTTTAATAGTAGAATCTGACATTGAGACAGTGTCTACTTCCCAACTTTCCAGATGGGAAAAATTTAATCATATCACTCTTGAAGATTCCTTACCGGGAATCTCTGCACTTAAATCAGGTTCCCCTTCCGACCCCTGTCCCCCTACTTTTTTAAAATCCATTGCACAGGAGGTTAACCCCTATATTAATGCTATCATCAACTCTTCTTTACAATCAGGAGAGATCCCAGCCCAGTGGAAGGTAGCGACAGTAAAACCATTACAGAAAAAGTCATTACAGGACCCCACCATCTTATCTAATTTACGCCCAATTTCTTTACTCCCTGCCATCTGCAAAATCACGGAAACTTTTGCCAACAAACAACGGATGGCATTCCTTGAAAATAACGACATTCTCCATCCATGTCAAGCAGGTTTCAGGAAAAACCATTCTACTGAATCGGCGCTTTTATCATCTACTGAAACCATACGTGCCGCTCTGGATCAGGGAAAATTGGCTGTTCTGATCCTTTTAGACTTCTCAGCAACTTTCGACACCGTATCCCATGCTATCCTTTTACATCGCCTTACCAATGCTGGCATAGCAGGAACCGTGTTCGAATGGTTTAAAAACTACCTTGCAAACAGGCGTCAGATTGTTAGGCTGGGCGACCACTCCTCAGAAGAAAAACTGATAAAAACAGGAGTTCCTGGGGGGGCGGAGCTAGCCGGCGTCAATGGCGGACGCGTAAGAGCGAAGCTCCGAGCCAGCGCCACCGTCTATCCGGCATTAATCCTTCATTAGCAGTGCCACGCACAACTAGCCAGCGGACGTCGTCCCCCCTGTCCCTAACGGATCTCCGCCTGCAATTTTGGCGGAATTCGGCCCAGGGAAACCCTACTTTGACCGACTGCCCTTCTGGCGCCGGACCAGGCCCGAATCCCCGGCCTTTCCTGCCCGGCGAGGCCGAGCGACGTCACCCGACGTGCGGCAGAGGCGAGCGGACGGCTGGGGCTCGGACGATACTTGGCGGTGGCTGGCCCTCCGGCTGCCTCACGCTGTGGGACCACGCACCGGACCGGCGGCGGAGCAGCTGACACACCCCTGAGAGCCGGCGGGGGCAGCGAGGGAGACACCGGTGCGACTGCGGGGCAGGCTGCGGACCACGTGGCGGCCGCGGAACACCGCGGAACACCCAGAAGGTAGGCTCGGCCCGGGCCTTAGGCTGGCATACATCCCCACAGTCGAGGAGTGCTGGACATTGATCAGGGAGCGCGCAACCTCCGAGGGGCAGGGGTCACCCCCCCACGAAAACGGGCTTCTTTTGCTGTCCTGGGCCATATTGGGGATACTGGAGGGCGACCTCCCGGCCATTCCGGAGGACAATCACGGACATAAGTGGCGACACCAGGCCCCAGCAGGCCGCGCTCCCCACGCAGCCCGGCTTACAGCACCACTACAGCCATTCACCGCCAGCGAGAGTGCAAACACGTAGCTCAGGCATACAGTGAGTCCCCCGTCGGAGAGTGCCACTGCCTCCCTGAATCTTCACAATGGGCAAGGGAGACCGGACGCAAACGAAGCTAACGTTCGAGCAGCGAAGGCAGAAGGAACCGGAACAACCGGCTGCCCAGTCCCCGAAAACGACTGGTGACCAGAGTCCCTCACTATGTGCCGAAATAAAAGAGATGCTTACCACTATGGAGAAAGGGCTGCAGGAGGGTATGTCGGCCATTGGAAGTAAGATTGATGCACTGGCCTATCGGATGGACCGGATGACTGAAAGAGTGGACAAGCACGCGGAGAGACTGGACATGGCAGAACGCAGACTCACTGAGGCGGAGGAAGCGCAAACCGAGTGGGACTCTGACCGCAAACAATTTGGTAGACTACTTCAGGTCATCCAGGAGAAGTCGGAGGACTTGGAGGCGCGTTCCCGGCGCTCCAACATCCGCGTCACGGGCGTGGCTGAGTCGAACCAAACGGGCAAAATGGAACTGTTTATTGAAAAACTCCTGAAGACGATGCTGGGGGACGACACCTTCTCGCCGATGTTCATAGTGGAACGCGCCCATCGCACCCTCGGCCCGAGGCCCCCCCCGGGCGCCAACCCTAGGCCAATTATAGCCAAATTACTAAATTACAGGGATAGAGACGCAGCCCTCAGAGCGGCCCGTGAAAAGGGCAAACTACAATACGAGGGAATGGACATATCGCTATATCCTGACTTCACTTCGAAGGTCCAGGAGGAGAGACGGAGATTTGTTCCGTACAAACAGCAACTCAGAGACCTGGGCCTGGACTACGCCATGTTATACCCAGCGAGACTACGCATCAATAGACAGGGGCACTCGCATTTCTTCACGGATCCTAAAGAACTGCAAAAATCCTTGAAGGTTTGGATGAAAGATGCCCGGGGGAGTCCGAGCCCACACTCGGCGGAACGGAACTGCAATGGAGACCTCGAGGAACAGGACTGAATAATGGAGGGCGGTAAGCAGAGCAATCCGAGCAACTGATCGCTTCAGCACCCCTGATTCCCCTCGTTGGACTAATGGAGATAGCCGCTCGGGGGCGCACTGCCACAAGCCCTGAACTGGTACACGTTGAACTGTGGGTGAGATTTGTGTGTCATGTGCTGGGACCACTGGGGGGCTGCGCTTGCGCTACTGGAACTGCCCTAGGCGGGACTTGGCTCCCAAATGCGAGACACAGGAGGGTACTGGAGAATCTGGGTATGGGGGGCCGGAGAGGTAAGCACCCGCACACATTGGTGAACTGTGGCGCTTAGCAGACACTGCTGAATCTTGTTAACGGGGCGCTGGCGAAGGGGCAAGCTGAAGGACACTGTTTGATAGTCCCAGTGGGGAAGAGGACGACAAAAGGACAACTCAGGCTACCTCTGCCCCAGCGCATACTGCGATTACGGCTCGGATTGAGCTGATACGGGGAATTGTTGCATGGGTCTGAATGTGGGGGGGGGGAGGGGCACTGGAACTTCGGTCACACCAGGTTGGGGGTTGGGTGACTGTGGGAGGCGGGGGGACGCGGGAGTTGGAGGACTCGGTCGCACCAGGTTGGGGTTGGTGGGCTGTGGGTGGGGGGGGAGATGGGGGTTAAGGGTTCAGGGCTGTTCGGGGGGGGGGTCCAGATTGTGCTTTGAAATGTTGTGCTCCTCGGAGGGCGTAGGCGTCTGCTATGGACGGGGGGGAGTGGTGAATGGCAGGGCCTTGACATTAATGTGCTTCTTTAAGGACTATGGTTGATGCATCACAGGATGACCTCCTACGCGACACAGAGACTCTCAAGGCTGTCACATGGAACGTTAGGGGGCTAAATGATCACCGAAAACTCCGCAAGGTGCTGCAGTACCTACTTCGACATCACATAGACCTGGCACTTTTGCAGGAAACTCACTTGCCCGACACCAGCAACATGCTCACGCACAGGGGCCTTCAGGGACACGCCACTTACGCGGGCTTCACCACACACGCAAGGGGGGTTCTTACATGGGTAAACCCGAAATCCAAGTTGTCTCTCACACTACTGAAAGCGGACCCGGAGGGGAGATTTGTGTTGAGCAGGTGTGTGGGCAAGGGCCACGACATATTAGTCATGAACATCTACGGTCCGAACTACGATGCCCCTGACTTCTATGCGGCAATTGCGGCCCACTGCGCCGACTGCCCCGCTGATCGAATGCTTTGGGGGGGGGACTTCAACTTCACATTTAATGCAGAGCTGGATAGGTCGGCGGGCCCCCCCCGTCGCCTGGCGGCGGCCGCCCTGCAGATGCAAGCTGAAATGCTGCGACTGGGGCTGGTGGACGTCTGGAGAGATAGGCACATCGACAAGGGGGGATACACACACTACTCCGCGTATCATAACATCCATACCAGGATAGATTACTGGCTGTCCACGCACACACTACTTCCCATGGTGCGGGGCTGCAGGGTGCTCCCCCGCACCCTGTCGGACCACTCCCCAGTAGTGCTAGTACTGACCACTCCCAAGCAGAGGATCCCTCCGTTCACGTGGCGCTTCCCGCCATACTCACTACTGGATGAGGCGTTTAGGGCTGACCTGGGGGCAGACATAGATACCTACTTCGCCACTAACGTAGGCTCAGTGGACAGGTTCGGGACAGTCTGGGAGGCATTCAAAGTTTACGTCAGAGGGGTAGTCATGGCAAAACACTCCAGTGTCCTCAAGGCTATTAGGAACAGGCTTAAATATCTTGAGGGGCAGATCGCGGACTGTGAACGCCGCCAGCTCTTGGCCCCGGCGCCTCTCGGGGATGAGTCCTTGCAGGGCCTACTAAAAGAGTTTCAGGAAGAGGCGGATAGAGAGGTTAGACACCTAGGTAAGTACGCGACAGCGCGCTCTTATGGAGAAGGAGACCGACCTGGGGCACTGCTAGCTAGGATAATGAAGGGCACTAGGCGCAGGCAGACAATCCCTGAGCTGCGAACCCCGGGGGGGGAAAGAGTCACTACGGAGGGTGACATTCTAGCGGAATTTCGAAGATTCTATGAGGACCTATACACAACCAAGATTACTGGGGTAGACGCCCAAATTGACAACTATTTAGACTATATTCAGATGCCGTTCCTCGAGAACTGGCAGAGGGAATTCCTGATGTCCCCTATACTCCGTGAGGAGATATCGGACGCGCTAGACTCCATGAGGTCCGAAAGTGCCCCCGGGATAGACGGACTGACGGTGGCATTCTATAAAGCATACAAGGACAAGTTGTTGCCCTACCTCTCCACCCTCTTTGATGAGATATGCGAGTACGGCGCTATGCCGCCCTCGATGAGAGAGGCGCTCATCGTCACAATCTTGAAGCCGGGCAAGCCACCTGATCTTCCAGGTTCATACCGCCCCCTGTCCCTACTGAATGTGGACGCTAAGCTTTATGCTAAGGTCCTGGCGACCAGACTGGCACTGGTAGCCCCGGAGTTGGTAGCCCCGGAGCAGGCAGGATTTATCCCAGCAAGGAACCTCACTTATAATATCCGTACTGTCATGGGGGCTATGCAGCACACTAGGCATGACACTAAGGCCGTGGCGGTGTTCCTCGATATGGAGAAGGCCTTTGACTCTGTGGAGTGGCCCTTCATGCGTAGGGTACTGAAGAAGCTGGGCCTGGGGGAGCTATTCCTCCAACTTCTGGGCGCGCTTTACCATATGCCCACGGCGAGGATCAGGCTAGGGGACGCAGTCTCGGAGCTGATTCCCATTAGCAGAGGCACGAGACAGGGGTGCCCCCTCTCCCCGCTACTATATGCACTGGTGGCGGAGCCACTGGCGTGCGCGATGCGGGAATACCACTCCTATGAAGCCATTAACTACCCTACTTACAGGATTGGCATATCCACGTACGCGGATGACACTCTGCTGTACATCAGAGACCCGGCCAATAACTTGTCTTCAGTCTTGAGGGAAGTGGTGAGGTTTGGCGCACTCTCGGGACTAAAGGTCAACTGGCCTAAATCAGTGGCCTTCCCGCTGACCCCTATCACCGAGCCTTTCGAGATGGATTACCCGCTCCAATGGTCCACGGAACCGGTGAGGTATTTAGGCATCATGCTCCACACGGATTCTGAAGTGATGCTAAGGGAGAACTACGGGGTAGCCTACAGTAAACTAGTAGACGACGTGGAGATTTGGACTAAGCTTCCCCTGTCACTGATGGGCAGAATAGCCATGATGAAAATGGTAATTCTCCCGAGATTTCTGTTTCTCTTCAATAACCTCCCGTTGGTCCTCTCGAAGGCTTTCTTTGCGACCATTAACAAATTACTGATGAGACTAGCGTGGGCGGGTAAACAACCTAGAGTACAATGGAAGGTGCTACAGTTACCGTACGAGCAGGGAGGTCTGGCTGCTCCTGACCTGGAGCGGTACTACAGGATTGCACAGGCCTCCCATCTCCACACCTGGATACATGGTGACCCGGCCATCCCGCACGTGATCCTGGAGCGACTGTTCGCGGACCCCACCCCACTGCCAGCTACCATATGCGGACCCAAGGACCGCAGAGTGGGAGTGCTGGACTCCCTCCTGTCCACCAACCATGCTTGGCATTCTATATTGCAGCGCCAAGACAAAGTACTGATGTACGCATCCAACATGCCGATACAATGGGCGCTATGGCTCCCAACATTGGCGGAACCTGGTGTGTACAAGGCCCTCAACGACTTAGGCGCACGCACCATGGGTGACCTCTTTGCGCAAGGGAAGGTGAAGACGTGGGATCAACTTGCGCACGGAGTGGAGCGTGCCTCAGCGCTTCAACGCTTCCAGTATCATAGAGTGAGGAGTGCGCTGCTGGATCTCTTGGGCCCCGACCTGGAGGAGCCCCCTGAAGTCCCGGAACTAGTATACATCATAAACACTGAGAACCCGAAGAAACTGATTTCTAGGCTTTATAGGATAGGCCATGAGCACACGGCACTACACTACACTAGGGCGAGGTTAGCCTGGCAGACTGACCTAGGGACTCCAATCGATGACGGCATGTGGGGGTACTGCTGCGCGGCCTCCAGGCGCATCTCCCTGAACGGGCGGCACCGCTTGATTCACTTTAAATTCTTGCAGCGGGTGTACCACACGCCGGAACGGCTGTACAGGTACGGCCTACGGGACTCGCCACGCTGTGAGAGATGTCCGGCGCCAGTGGCGGACTTCCTGCATTTAGCCTGGTGGTGCCCAGGAGTTCAGAAGTACTGGACCTGCGTGTTTGCAGAACTTAGCAATATAGTGGATCTTGACTTGACCCTTAGCCCGGCCCTCGCACTGATGGGATACACAAAGGAGATACCAGTCACGGTGAGAAAGCTGGTGAGCATGGGCATGCTCCTTGCGAAAAGGGTGGTGGCACTGTGCTGGATGAGGGGTCCCCTCCCGACACTGAAGAGGTGGTCTAGCGACATGACATACTGCAACACTCAAGCAGACGCATACAGTGAGCTCCTCCCGCCCAGAAGCCGCCCCAAAAACTTCTGGGGGCTATACCAGACTTACCTAACATCCAGAATAGACGGGGATGCCTCCACGGAGGGGGAGGGGGAAGACCAAGACAGTGACCTACATATGGAGCCCGGATAGGGCGGTACACTACACTATAGCATATCGCTGGGTGGGAAAGGCCATCACACCTCTACCTCTGTGAGACATTAGGAGCCACCTGCTGGGATCCTGGGCGGTGGAGAGTGGCACGAGCCATAACGCCCCACCGGGACGCACACTACCACACACGAGAAGCACACACATGGGACCAGTTGTGGGGGGGGGGGGCCATGGGATGGGATTTTGGTTGGGAGAAAATGATAAAAATGTACAATGTTGTTTATATACACGCAATGCACACCGCAACGCAGACGGGGTTAGTGGGCAGGGGGAGCCCTGCTCAATCCGTATTGCTACCGAGACCTTAACCTTGATCTATTGGTCCTTCTGCTTGCTACATGTACGTGTCATGATTATGGCGAGGCAGTCCACCGCCGGCCCGTGATGGGTTGTAGGCGAAGGGCTCCTCGTACAATGTAATGTGCTGCTATTCTTGCATGATAAACAAATAAAAAAAAAAAAAAAAAAAAACAGGAGTTCCTCAGGGCTCTAGTCTAAGCCCTACCCTGTTTAACCTGTATATGGTCCCCTTACTTAAACTAATAACATCCTTTAACATCAGTACTGTCGCTTATGCTGACGACACTCAACTTGTTCTGACTCTCGATAAAAATCACATTAACACAGAGCAAGTACTTAAAGACTGCCTGTCAGCAACCTTCAAGTGGATGTCTCTTAACCACTTAAAATGCAATTCTTCCAAGACGGAGATCATCCCTTTCGGCCCGAACAACTTCTTTACACCCCAAGATTGGTGGCCCGAAAAAGCAGAACCCCCCCCCAATACTATCATTGCTGCACGAAATCTTGGAATAAAATTTAACAGTGCCCTTACTTTCAATCAGCAGGCTAAGGAAGTAGCAGGTACTTGTTTCGGTATCATCAGAAGCCTGAGAAAGTTCTTTGATTTCCTTCCCCTGAGTGCCAGACGCACGGTAGCTGTAGCCCTCATAAATTCCAGGTTGGACTATTGCAACAGCCTCTATGCAGGACTCAATAAATCTGCCCTGCATAAGCTTCAAATGGTCCAACACGCAGCTGCCAGACTGGTCCTCAGACTACCTAGGAAATCCTCAGCCTCCGCAGCTTTGAACACACTACACTGGCTTCCTATACACAAGCGCATACTGTTTAAAGTGCTCGTCATTACTCACAGAGCCTTTTACAATCAGGGCCCACTTTATTTGCGTAAATACTTTAGACATTATCAACCTCTCCGAGCACTTAGGTCCTCCAACGCAAATCTGCTGCATGTTCCCAGGTTCAAAATGGCAACAAGAGGAGGCAAATCCATGGCGGTCATTGGAGCGAAAGCCTGGAATAAGGCACCTCCCTGTCTACGTCAAGCCACTACTGAACCCAAGTTCAGAAAGCTGCTAAAGACTTGGATTTACTCATTGGCCAACCCTGAATGTATGAGGCTTTTAGGATATGCTACGTAGCCAGGTGTATCTCTCATCCACCTTATAACACCTCTTCTGTCTTTTCAGAAATCTAAGCGCCAAGATACTCCCTGGAGTGGTAGCGCGCTATATAAGTATTTTTTCACTTCACTTCACTTGAGGGCTTGAACCCGCCCCTCTTCTCCATTGCCTGGCTTCCTAAACGGAGGCCAGCCATTAGAAGAGAGAGGCGTCACTCCGTTCAAGCCCTGTCTTTTTCAGATTCAGGGGCGTGTTTTTTGCAGTTTTTAACCCCGTGACGTCATCCGTCACTCAACAGCAAAAACAACGCCCCGAATGCGAAAGTGTCCGTGCTTTTCTGACGCCATTTCTGCCCGAACGCTGCCGCAAGAAGTCGAGAAGCTGCCGAGTCCACCGGTGAGTGCTTGACGTCCTGCCCCTCGTTGCTTGTGCTTGCTGTCCTGCCCCCTCGTTGCTCGTGCTTGCTGTCCTGCCCTCCTCGTTGCTCGTGCTTGCTGTACTGCCCCCCTCGTTGCTTGTGCTAGCTGTCTTGCTCCCGGGTTGCTTGTGCTTGCTGTCCTGCCCCCTCGTTGCTCATGCTTGCTCTCCTGCCCCCCCTCGTTGCTTGTGCTTGCTGTCCTGCCCCCCACGTTGCTTGAGGTTGCTGTCCTGCCGCCTCGTTGCTCGTGCTTGCTCTCCTGCCCTCCTTGTTGCTTGTGCTTGCTCTCCTGCCCCCCCTCGTTGCTCGTGCTTGCTGTCCTGCCCCCCCTCATTGCTCGTGCTTGCTGTCCTGCCCTCCCTCGTTGCTCGTGCTTGCTGTCCTGCCCCCCTCATTGCTTGTGCTTGCTGTCTTGCCCCTCGTTGCTTGTGCTTGCTATCCTGCCCCCTCATTGCTCGTGCTTTCTCTCCTGCCCCCCATCGTTGCTCATGCTTGCTGTCCTTGCCCCCTTGTTGCTTGTGCTTGCTGTCCTGCCCCCTCATTGCTCGTGCTTGCTCTCCTGTCCCCCTCATTGCTGGTGCTTGCTGTCTTGCCCCTCGTTGCTTGTGCTTGCTGTCCTGCCCCCTCGTTGCTCGTGCTTGCTGTCCTGCCCCCCTCGTTGCTTGTGCTTGCTGTCCTGCCCCCCTCGTTGCTTGTGCTTACTGTCCTGCCCCCCTTGCTGCTTGTGCTTGCTCTCCTGCCTCCCTTATTGCTTGTGCTTGCTGTCCTGTCCCCTCGTTGCTTGTGCTTGCTGTCCTTCCCCCTTGTTGCTTGTGCTTGCTCTCCTGCCCCCTCGTTGCTTGTGCTTGCTGTCCTGCCCCCTCGTTGCTTTTGCTTGCTGTCCTGCCCCCTCGTGGCTTGTGCTTGCTGTCCTGCCCCCTCATTGCTTGTGCTTGCTGTCCTGCCCCCTTGTTGCTCGTGCTTGCTCTCCTGCCCCCCCTTGTTGGTTGCGCTTGCTCTCCTGCCCCCTCCTCGTTGGTTGTGCTTGCTCTCCTGCCCCCCTCACTGGTTGTGCTTGCTCTCCTGCCCCCCCTCGTTGCTTGTGCTTGCTGTCCTGCCCCCTCGTTGCTCGTGCTTGCTGTCCTGCCCCCCTCGTTGCTCGTGCTTGCTGTCCTGCCCCCTCGTTGCTTGTGCTTGCTCTCCTGCCACCAATCATTGCTTGTGCTTGCTCTCCTGCCCCCTCCTTAATTGTGCTTGCTCTCCTGCCTCCCCTCGTTGCTTGTGCTTGCTGTCCTGCCCCCTCGTTGCTAGTGCTTGCTGTCCTGCCCCCCCTCATTGCTTGTGCTTGCTGTCCTGCCACTCCTCATTGCTCGTGCTTGCTGTCCTGCCCCCCTCGTTGCTTGTGCTTGCTCTCCTGCCCCCCGTCGTTGCTTGTGCTTGCTGTCTTGCTCCCTTGTTGCTTGTGCTTGCTGTCCTGCCCCCTCATTGCTCGTGCTTGCTCTCCTGCCCCCTCGTTGCTTGTGCTTGCTCTCCTGCCCCCTCATTGCTTGTGCTTGCTGTCCTGCCCCCTCGTTGCTTGTGCTTGCTCCCCTGCCACCTCGTTGGTTGTGCTTGCTCTCCTGCCCCCCCTCGCTGGTTGTACTTGCTCTCCGGCCCCCCCTTGTTGCTTGTGCTTGCTGTCCTGCCATCTCGTGCTTGCTGTCCTGCCTCCTCGTTGCTTGTACTTGCTGTTTTGCCCCTTCATTGCTTCTGCTTGTTGTCCTGCCCCCTCGTTGCTTGTGCTTGCTGTCCTGCCCCCTCGTTGCTCATGCTTGCTGTCCTGCCCCCCTCGTTGCTTGCGCTTGCTGTCCTGCCCCCTCGTTGCTTTTGCTTGATCTTCTGCCCCCTCGTTGCTTTTTCTTGCTCTTCTCCCCCCCTCGTTGCTTGTGCTTGCTCTCCTGCCCCCCTCGTTGCTTGTGCTTGCTGTCCTGCCCCCTCATTGCTCGTGCTTGCTGTCCTGCCCCCCTCATTGCTTGTGCTTGCTGTCCTGCTCCCTCGTTGCTTTTGCTTGCTCTTCTGCCCCCCTCATTGCTTGTGCTTGCTCTCCTGCCCACCTCGTTGCTTGTGCTTCCTCTCCTGCCCCCCTCGTTGCTTGTGCTTGCTGTCCTGCCCCCTCGTTGCTCGTGCTTGCTGTCCTGCCCCCTCATTGCTTGTGCTTGCTGTCCTCCCCCCTCGTTGCTTGTGCTTGCTCTCCTGCCCCCCTCGTTGCTTGTGCTTGCTCTCCTGCCCCCCGTTGCTTGTGCTTGCTCTCTTGCCCCCCTCATTGCTTGTGGTTGCTGTCCTGCCCCCTTGTTGCTTGTGCTTGCTGTCCTGCCCCCTCACTGCTTGTGCTTGCTGTCCTGCCCCCTCATTGCTTGTGCTTGCTCCCCTGCCCCCTCGTTGATTGTGCTTGCTCTGCTCCCCCCCCTTACTGGTTGTGCTTGCTCTCCTACCCCCTCTTGTTGCTTTTGCTTGCTGTTTGCCACCTCGTGCTTGCTGTCCTGCCCCCTCTTTGCTTGTGCTTGCTGTCTTGCCCCCTCCTCGCTTGTGCTTGCTGTCCTGCCCCCTTGTTGCTTGTGCTTGCTGTCCTGCTCCCTCGTTGCTTGTGCTTGCTCTCCTGCCCCCCCTCGTTGCTTGTGCTTGCTGTCCTGCCCCCCTCGTTGCTTGTGCTTGCTCTCGGGTTGCTCTCCTGCCCCCCCTGGTTGCTTGTGCTTGCTGTCCTGCCCCCTGGTTGCTTGTGCTTGCTGTCCTGCCCCCTGGTTGCTTGTGCTTGCTGGCCTGCCCCCTCGTTCGTTGTGCTTGCTCTCCTGCCCTGCTATTGTAAATGACAGTGCTATTTATTTATGTTTAAAAAAAAAAAAAAAAATAAATAATGTCATGAGCAATGCCAATAGTTCTAACTTTAAGAATGCCGAGACCATTGCATTGTAAATGCTTGTTTAATTTCTTCCCCTTTTCTCCGGCTCTTCATCCCATTGTCTCCTGGTCCCTATTAGGCCGTTCCACCCACCTTCTCAACCTCCCCTTCCACCCACAGTACTTACGATCTGGTCTATTTGCTTTCTTTCTTTTCACCTTAACCAGACAATCCGCCTCCAGATTGCAGGCACACTGCACAATCAGCATATTCATAGGAGTAAGTACTTTGACACAGTCCTCTAAAAGGAGCATATTCTAGGCTGAGCATATGTAGAATAAGGAGGCATGGATAACGCAGCACCAAGCTATTAAGCTGGTGATCCGTACGTGTGTCCAGGCCGTATAAAAGCAACAGCGCTCCTCGGCTGCAAGCGGAGCATGAATTAGGAACACAGTAGCGGCACGGGCATGCGGGTGCAGGCACTGGCGAGCGCGAGGGGCTGCAGAGGAAGAAGGGTACTCCAGACCTCCGCTATAGCGAGAGAGGTGTGCTGCACTGGGATCAGAGGGTGTGTGTGTTTTTTGTATTATTCTCATTAAAGTGCTGGTTAGTAAGAGGACACCTGTTTCCTTAAGAACATTCAGAGTTCATGATGTAGGTGAACGTAGGCGTCTCATGGCTTAGAGGGAGAGCAGGCTGCAGCGCCTGGAAGTTGGCACACTTGTGGCTCACGTGCACTCCCTGGTGCCTTTCCGGCCACCGACATTCATTCTTCCGGGGAGGGGCGGGGGCGTTTGTTGAGATGCGCTCACAGGCCATCATTGAGGGCAAATCCTGGGGCTGGCATCTCAAAGCCAACAAGGACGCTCATGAGAGTCACGTCTCAGAAGTGACGAGGAGAGCTTAGTGACGTCCGTCTCTGACCTGCAATCTGAATTCCACAGAGCTGCCCAGAACAAAACACTCCACTCAAGTCTAGGGCAGGCAAAGTGCAACAATCCCTGCTATAAGAAGAACATTGGCTGAAGAGTAGTGTCGGTGCAGACTGCACAGCTTTTGAACCACCTGCCAACAAAGACACAAAGCGTGGAATACCAGCTGAAGTTCAGATTGGTCGCAAAGACCTGGCATTTCCTAAAAATAAGTATAAACAACCAGCCTGATTTCCTGGCTCCACAAAGCCTGTGAACTCTAAGCCTGAGCGAAATATTTGGTCCAAGTTCGTATGCAGCAGCAGTGCGCAACAGACACAGGAACAAGGTGTGTTTGTTGCAGGGAAAAGCTTCAGAAACCACCTGATTGGGCACTACTGACAGTGATCAGACTTATAATTCTCTTGGTGGCCCTATAACAAAAAAAACATAACATGCAAGCATTGGCACACGCAGAAACAAGTTGCCAGCATTCAAAGGCCAAAATTCAATCAACACATTTATGGGTAATACTTTTTTTTTATTTAAAAAAAAGAAGAAAAAGGAATAGACATATCCGGTGCCATACATTCATACATAATAATAGGGCGGACAGGTACAACAACAGGATAGACGTGAAGCAACAGAAGAATCGCTGAGATGCCTGCGCTAGTAGGTACGAAGCAGGATGGGTAGCATTACAATCGATAAACAATTTAAGTGCAGGCCCTCGGAACCTGCCCACCCATAAAATCAGAATAGTAGAAAAAGCATGGCAACCAGACACTGGAACTTAAGTAATCTAAGAATAGGTTTTTTGAGTATTCAGAAGTTTTTGGCGCTCGACTTCTCACGGTAAAGTTTAGGTTAGCTTGATATTGAAGGTGCTTCTTGGACAGAGGAAAACCTTAACCTCTGTAAAGAAAAGAGGTACACAACCCTCTTTTATTATGATTTGACACAAATCCAGAGCACACTATACGTGATTAAATATTGATCATATATACAAATATTCACTCCTTTGGGATAGATCAGCCAAATGTGTTTCTTTCACAATGTTTTTATTATCATCAGTGTTCACCTCTTGAGAATCACTGTCCTTGTTACTAAAGCCTACACGTGTTTCATCACAGCATGTGGCTGTGAATCTTCAGGGCTGATCCGAAAGATCTAGGCGCGTGGTCGGGGAACCGGTGATAGTTCCAACCCGGTCCTTATCGGGTGGTGCATTTGTATGGAGGAATAAGGCACCAGTCGGTATGTCCGGTTGCCGTCAGCGAGTTGCCGCACTTGGTGACCGATACCGAAGCTGATTGAAGCTTCACAGGCTGAACACGGCCTTAAATACCGCTAATTGATAACTTCTAGCTGTTAAACCTAACAGCCAAGCAACTCGCTGACGGCAACCGGACATACCGACTGGTGCCTTATTCCTCCATACAAATACACCACCCGATAAGGACCGGGTTGGAACTATCACCGTGTAGGCTTTAGTAACAAGGACAGTGATTCCCAAGAGGTGAACACTGATGATAATAAAAACATTGTGAAAGAAACACATTTGGCTGATCTATCCCAAAGGAGTGAATATTTGTATATATGATCAATATTTAATCACGTATAGTGTGCTCTGGATTTGTGTCAAGACACTGGAACTTAAACAAAATTAGGATATTTTGCCAATATTACTAATAAGGGAGAGACTAAGGAGAAGATTGAAGAAAAGAAAACCATAAGAACGAGAACAGAAATAAAACACTAAACCCATCCCCCCACCCTGCACCCCTGCATATGGCTATCGCCTAACCCCAACTAGCAGTGTGCCTGTCGCCCAAACTAACTAGGTTCTAAAAATAGAAAAGAAAAACATGGGCCAGGGCATTTCCGTATGGGCTCCCGGTCTCCTTCCCCCCGGCCAGAGACAAGCACCTCCTATGATGAATATACAATTTTATCAGAGATCACAGAAAAAGTAAATTAGGGGGAGCCATGATAACCCGCCCAGCCTCCCGTTAGACCAACAGTTACGAATCCCACATCTATTACGGCCCTAGTACCAACCCCGGTCAATCGATCTCAGCCTTGGCCCTTCCGAACCATCATGCGAACCCCTCCCGGTAGGACCACTACTTCTACAGGAGAATCAAAGTGCAGAAAGAGTCCGAAGAAATTCAGTCCAAAACAAATCAAAGTCAGTCATTCCTCAAGAACTCCATCAGCACAGAAACGCTCCCTCATGGACGGATAGTCCCAATGTTGTTTTCTCCACAATCGTACAGTCACCAAAGAGGGAAAGGATGAAACAGAAGTCCAAGAACAATCACCATCATGAGTCTCCGGGAAGGGAACGCCAATCGATTCTCCCAAAGTCAGCAATGATGGTAGGCATAGTAATACGTTCGAAACACCGGGTTCAGGATTCTCCAGAGTACCGACCGAGGGTTTCGGCGCCTCTTGTTGCACGGGGTCCTCGTCCAGAATCAAAATGGTCATCTTGTAAATCGTAGCTGGCAGCAGTACCTGCAGTGGAGCAGGGTCCGGTTCCACACACTCCTTCTCAGAGAGGCCCATAATCATTTTGTGAAGCAGTATTATAAAGAACAGTGGTCCCTATAACAAGAATTGTTGTGAGCAATGATCATACACTAAATAGATTGTATGTCTTCTGTCCATCCGGACAGGTTTTTATTTTTAGTCAGAAAAATAATTTTGATTGTAAAAAATGTCAAGCGGGCACAGCCGTGACCTTCAACATTTACAGGACAACAACAAAAAGGACAGAAATGGAAAAAGCACAAAAATATGTCTGTACATTAGCTTTTCAATGGGACAGACGTCAAATTTTAGACCGCACCATTGCAATTATCCATGTTACATACACTTTTTGCATATGGGGTTTATGTGTCGACGTTTCGATGCCTTTCTTAGAATGTGGGCATCATCATCAGGACATTGGATGACATTATTGTTGTCTTAAATATTAAAACCATATCAATTGGCCTTTCCATCACATTTACATCATAAACATTATTTACAAATGGGAGGAAAAAGAAGGGGAAAAATAAAGAAAAATAGCATAAATAACAGGCATATAGTTTAAATCCTCATTGGTTCTTCTGATCAAATGCATTGGGTGAATGGTGGCATGCATAAAAAAGGACATTTGTCTGTGCGTGAATAGGCGAAAGCTTGATTTTAATCAGCTTTGTTAATAATGGCTGTGAGCTGGTGGTCTAAGTGCCGCAGTGGCGCCGAGAACGAATGGGTGTCGATCTGAGGTTGTTTGCTAGTGATTTATGTGCAACATCAACGACGAGCATTAAAATTAGGTGAGGACGGCGAGTGAGCGGGGATTGTAAAAGGTGATCGACAAGTTTTAATTGTGGCTATGCGTTTATCATGCTTTCAAATTGAGATGCAACTGAATTCCCACCTACAGATTTAAGACAGCCGGCGAACCTGTATTTTCGTGGTTAGCCTGGCGTTGTGCGCAGAGTGATCTGTCGAGAGAATGACTACCGGTTAAAGAGAAGGAGGCAGGTGGTGACTGCGAGCAGTGGCCCGTGGTGGTTGAGCTATTTACCTGCAGCTTCGCGGTTTGTTATATAAAACACGCGTCTGTTTAGTCACAGCATTATATGGGGGGGATCCGCCGAAATGCACAATGGCTCCCTGGCGGTGTGCGTAGAGTAATCTGTCGAGAGATTAACTACCGGTTAGAGGAAAGGGGTCAGGCGGTGACTGCGAGCAGTGGCCTGTGGTGGTTAAACTGTTTACCTGCAGCTTCGCGGTTCGTTATATAAAACGCGCGTTGGTTTTGTCACAGCATATTTTAGGGATCCGCCGAAAGGCACAATGGCTCTCTGTAGTTGGACGAAAAGATGCCACAGGGATTATATACTATATGCTGCAGTTAGGCGTTACCAGGGGTTGTGGACTAGTACTTACTTCGGGATAACTTGGAGACAGCCGCGGGTCTGGCGATCTGGTGCTCGACAACAGTGCACGTGAATGTGATTTTTAAGGAAGGGGAGGAGTGATAGTGAACAGCGTAGAAGGACTATCGTGAGTGGAACGAGAAGGGATTTTTTAGCGGCCATTTTACAGTGGTGACAAGTGCTCAAGTGTCATGCATATAAGCATGTTAAAACAGTACATGAACACAGTTATTTCAAGATGGAATCATTTCAGCAGGTGTTTTAAAGGATCAGAGGAGGGATGTCCAGTCTTCTAATCGATTTAACCCATTCCGAATACTGTTAGTGCGTAGGATCCAATGTAACTCTTCCTTGTTTAGCAGCTGAGTCATGTCTGCTCCTCTGGGTGGTGGTTTGATGATTGTAATCGCTGTCCAAAGAAAGTCCTTCTCAGTATGCCCTTTTGCAATAAAATGTTCCACCAATGGGGCATTAGCTGTTTGACATTTTATCCTGCTTTTATGTTGTCCAATCCTTAGCTTTATTTTCTGGCTGGTTTGTCCTATGTAAATGAGCTTACAGGGACACAGGATAGCATACACCAAGTTCGCAGAATTACAATTAGAAAAATAATTCCTGTCAAATTTTATGTTGCCAAATTCAAACGTTTTACCCTCTATGGTAGTGTCACAGCATATGCAGCCCCCACACTTAACATGGCCCAGAAGCGGTGGTAGGCCCCAGGCATCAGTTATGGTTGTTTTTTGTGTTTTTGAAGGGAGGGCTGCTCTAACGAGATGATCTTTAACATTTTTGGACCGTTTGAAAGCGAACATTGGTTTCTCTAGTGTCAAAAGGCCTGTATTAATAACTGGCCAGTGTTTGAGTATGCTTTTTCTGATGGCATTGGACGCCGGTGAGAATGTAGTCACACAAATGAGTTTATCTTGTGCATTTTTTTCTTTTGGTTCTAGAAGGTTCTCTCTTGGGCAGTACCACGCTCTTTTTAGGGAATTACGTACCAATTTACGTGGGTAACCTCTATTTCTCAATTTTCTGCTGAGTATTTTCGCCTCAGCAAAATAGTCGTCCTTAAAGTAGCAATTGCGCCTGATGCGGAGGAATTGGGAAAAAGGTAGAGAGTCGCGTAGGGCCCTTGGGTGATGGCTATTATATTCGAGCAAGGTGTTACGCTCAGTTGGCTTACGATGTAGTGTGGTTGTAAGCCGGCCTTCTGTATGTCTTATTTGAAGGTCAAGGAAAGGAATGGAGTCCTTGCTTGTGGACAGGGTATAGCTGAGTCCACTGCTGTTGTTATTAAGCCAGTGTTGGAAGCCTGTAAGGTTTTCAGGGGAGTCATTCCATAATAAGAAAATATCATCGATATATCTTTTCCACAAGGCGATGCCATTGTGGAAAGGATTCGATGTGTGAAGGATGTTGTTGGTCTCTAGATGGTCCATGTACAGAATAGCCAGGTTGGGAGCAAAAATTGCTCCCATGGATGTCCCTTTCACTTGGCCATAAAATTGTCCCTCAAAAAGAAAAAAGTTTTTTGTGAGACAAATTTCTAATAGTTCCAAAATGAACAGGGAGGGTACATTGTGAGGTCGTTCTCTTGACTCAAGGACCTTCTCTATTACACGTAGAGATTCAAATTGTGGGATATTCGTGTACAAAGATTCCACATCCAGCGTACACATAGTGCTGGATGTGGGATCAAAGGGATAGTCCTCTATGAAATTAATCATAGCCATACTATCCCTAATGTAACAAGTGGTTCCAGGGACAAAAGGTTTAATGAAGAAATCTATGTAGTGTCCTAGTGGCTCAAGGATCGAACCACAGCCTGAGACTATTGGCCGGCCGGGTGGTGATTGGGGATTTTTATGAATCTTAGGAAGGCAGTAAATTACAGGGGTCCGAGGGGATTTTGTGTTCAAGAAGTCATACTCTTTTTTGGATAAAAAGCCTGAGTCCAAAGCCTTGTTTGTGACAGTTGTGATCATTTCTTGGATTTCGAAGGTGGGGTTGCGTGGGAGTTTGCAATAGTGTTCGTGGTTATTAAGTTGACGGAACACTTCATTTTTGTAGGCTTCGGTGTCCTGAATCACTATACCACCACCCTTATCTGCAGGTTTGATTATAAGGGATTGGTTGTTTTTAAGGGAGGAGATCGCATTTTTTTCTTCCAGAGTAATATTATAAGGAATGAAGGACCTTTTTTCTGCAAGATCCGATAAGTCTTTTAGGACCATTTTTTCGAATGTGGGAATCTCAGCTGGGATCATACCTGCTGTAGGGGAAAATTTTGAGGGTGGTCTGAAAGGGGTATTGCAATTTTTGGGGATGGAGGTATTAAGAGAGAAAAAGCCTTTTAGCCGTACTTTTCTGAAGAATCTCAGAAGTTCAATCTGAGCTTCCTGAAAGTTGGGCCGTGTTGTAGGGACAAAGGATAAGCCCTTACTTAGGAGGGATATTTCATTGCTAGACAGGATATGGTCTGTAAGGTTGAAAATTGGAAGGAGACCTGTTTCTAAAATATTCTCAGAGGAGTTACTGGTATTGCTATCTGGTACAACTACCACCGGTAGTGCTGGCGGCGTGTTGAGCGTTCGCCGGGGGGGTTCGGAGGTTTGGACCATGTTTTTCCTTTGCCTCGGCCCCGGCCTCCTTCTAAAAAATCTTTGTTGGAAGGGCCTGGGCTTTCGTTTTGGTCTGAGTTGCCAGATGAGTCAGCTGAGCTGTCAGTGAAGCTCTCGGGTTGCTCTCCTGCCCCCCCTGGTTGCTTGTGCTTGCTGTCCTGCCCCCTGGTTGCTTGTGCTTACTGTCCTGCCCCCTGGTTGCTTGTGCTTGCTGTCCTGCCCCCTCGTTCGTTGTGCTTGCTCTCCTGCCCTGCTATTGTAAATGACAGTGCTATTTATTTATGTTTAAAAAAAAAAAAAATAAATAAATAATGTCATGAGCAATGCCAATAGTTCTAACTTTAAGAATGCCGAGACCATTGCATTGTAAATGCTTGTTTAATTTCTTCCCCTTTTCTCCGGCTCTTCATCCCATTGTCTCCTGGTCCCTATTAGGCCGTTCCACCCACCTTCTCAACCTCCCCTTCCACCCACAGTACTTACGATCTGGTCTATTTGCTTTCTTTCTTTTCACCTTAACCAGACAATCCGCCTCCAGATTGCAGGCACACTGCACAATCAGCATATTCATAGGAGTAAGTACTTTGACACAGTCCTCTAAAAGGAGCATATTCTAGGCTGAGCATATGTAGAATAAGGAGGCATGGATAACGCAGCACCAAGCTATTAAGCTGGTGATCCGTACGTGTGTCCAGGCCGTATAAAAGCAACATACCGACTGGTGCCTTATTCCTCCATACAAATACACCACCCGATAAGGACCGGGTTGGAACTATCACCGTGTAGGCTTTAGTAACAAGGACAGTGATTCCCAAGAGGTGAACACTGATGATAATAAAAACATTGTGAAAGAAACACATTTGGCTGATCTATCCCAAAGGAGTGAATATTTGTATATATGATCAATATTTAATCACGTATAGTGTGCTCTGGATTTGTGTCAAGACACTGGAACTTAAACAAAATTAGGATATTTCGCCAATATTACTAATAAGGGAGAGACTAAGGAGAAGATTGAAGAAAAGAAAACCATAAGAACGAGAACAGAAATAAAACACTAAACCCATCCCCCCACCCTGCACCCCTGCATATGGCTATCGCCTAACCCCAACTAGCAGTGTGCCTGTCGCCCAAACTAACTAGGTTCTAAAAATAGAAAAGAAAAACATGGGCCAGGGCATTTCCGTATGGGCTCCCGGTCTCCTTCCCCCCGGCCAGAGACAAGCACCTCCTATGATGAATATACAATTTTATCAGAGATCACAGAAAAAGTAAATTAGGGGGAGCCATGATAACCCGCCCAGCCTCCCGTTAGACCAACAGTTACGAATCCCACATCTATTACGGCCCTAGTACCAACCCCGGTCAATCGATCTCAGCCTTGGCCCTTCCGAACCATCATGCGAACCCCTCCCGGTAGGACCACTACTTCTACAGGAGAATCAAAGTGCAGAAAGAGTCCGAAGAAATTCAGTCCAAAACAAATCAAAGTCAGTCATTCCTCAAGAACTCCATCAGCACAGAAACGCTCCCTCATGGACGGATAGTCCCAATGTTGTTTTCTCCACAATCGTACAGTCACCAAAGAGGGAAAGGATGAAACAGAAGTCCAAGAACAATCACCATCATGAGTCTCCGGGAAGGGAACGCCAATCGATTCTCCCAAAGTCAGCAATGATGGTAGGCATAGTAATACGTTCGAAACACCGGGTTCAGGATTCTCCAGAGTACCGACCGAGGGTTTCGGCGCCTCTTGTTGCACGGGGTCCTCGTCCAGAATCAAAATGGTCATCTTGTAAATCGTAGCTGGCAGCAGTACCTGCAGTGGAGCAGGGTCCGGTTCCACACACTCCTTCTCAGAGAGGCCCATAATCATTTTGTGAAGCAGGGCATCCATATGTGAATGAAATTCCCCGATGGCTGCCAATACTGTCTTCAGCGACGGCTCACACTCCGTCCGGTCCATTTCTCCCCGCTCAGTACCGATCATATTCACTTCCCCCAGAGAGCCCGGTTTCTCCGGGGGAACAGACAGGAGCGGAACGGATGGCGTCGGAGGTTGACTGATCGATTTTTGCAGCAGTAATCCTCACTCCGCTGCCGCGAGCGAAGACCCCGATTCACCGAGCCCCGGCGGTGGCAAACCGGGTCCGCGGGACAGGGACCTCCACCCACAGCCACTGTCGTGCCACGTCACTCCTTCCTTGATGCTTTTTAATCAGAATGACCGCCGTCAAAATCGGGCAGAAAAAGACCTCCACTGCGGTAGACCGGACCCTGCTTGATTCTCACGGCCGATGTTGTTCAACTGCAACCCGGCTGGGTCAAAACTCGAGGCCCCGGCTCTCCTGCTGGACTAGGCCACAAACTTCAACTTGACATAACTCCGTCAATCAAGCCGATTAAGTTTTCGGGATTGCACCATCGGATTGTGCATCGGTTCATCTACATGGAGGTCGGGCGTAAAAACAGGATTATCGACAGGATCTTCTAGCAGGACATGAAGGTCAGCGGAGCCGGGATCCTAAGCAGCCATCTTGTTTGCTAGTGTAGCTCCTCCCCGGTAATACTTTATGGTATTTCACTTTCTTGGTCATATATAAGGTGACAACAATGCTTTGGACACTTATGTATTATAATTTTTCAGCATCCTGCAAACTGAAGTACAGCACAGCTTAAATACATAGGCAAAATCAATATCTCTGGCTAAAGACTTATAAGGTCCCAAAGCCGAGACCTATTGGCTATGCCAATGCTTGTTATACACTGGTACCAATATTGCCTCTTTCCAAGACGGTGGGATAGGGCCTACTATTACTGCTCTCAAAACATTAGTTAAGAGGGGTGTCCAGAGTTGGGGATTACCCTTAAGCAAATCTAAGGGGACCCCATTTGGGCCTGGGGCTTTCAGACGTATCACCATCGCAAGCGCATCCTCAATCTCGCTCACTGCAAGGGAGAAACTCAATTGGTGTGCAGTTGTAAGATGTATTGGGACGTCTAAAGAAGACTCCAGGGGTGTAATTCCATTTGGTTTAAATATACTGTGAAAATGGGATTCCCACATTTTCCCTGGTTTCATTGAGTCCATACCCTTTGCTTCCTTTGAGAAAAGAGGGTGGTTTATTACCTCCCAGAAGATTCTAAAGTCTTTAAGTGCGCCTGCACCCTCTAGGTCCTCCCAGGCTAAGCTTCTCAATTCTTCGTTCCTCTTATTGACTATGTTTCATAGTCCTGTCTAGCATTTTTAATTAGGGTTTTATTTCTGGGAATTCCATGAAACGCCTTCTTGAGGTCCTTTTGTGCCCTTGAGCAATTCTTTTGGCCAATTTTGTTGATACATCCCTGCAAATTAGCTGTAAGCCCTTTATTACCCTGTCTGGGGAAGAATCTTGGCCCAAACATTGAAGAATGGAGTATAAGTTAGATTTAACAATATTGTTTTCAAATTCAGATGGTTTTATACTGTTCCATTTCAATGTCACCCCTTGATTTGAGTTATATTGGAGAGGGCGGCCCTCCCCTTTCTCCTCCTGGGATATTACATAAATGGAGGCAACAAGGAGGTTGTGATCGCTGGCATTATTTGGCTCTATCTCAAAGCTATCAACCCAGGGTGAGTATTTCCCGAATATCCACATAAAATCAATTACACTTTTGCTTCCGCTGCCCAAATAAGTAGGATACCATATTTGGGGGCTGCTAATCAGGTTATCAACCAAAAGCAAGTCATTAACAGTAATAATGGAATTTAAAGCGTCATCCTGCGGGGTGTGTACAAAATGTGTTAACGATTGTCCCTCCATGACTGATATCCCACACACTCGTGGTGAACTGTACTGGCATAAGGAACAATTGAAATCCCCCACCCAGTAAATACACAAGGGTTGGCACTTCCCTGCAATCCTATCTATTTAATCTTTAAGGGTATCAATAATTTTGCAACTATTCTTATCAAAAACATTATAATGTCAATTTATCAGTAACATCTTGGACTGAAATAAATCTGAAATCAGAATAAGTTGATACCGAGGGGAATCAGAGATGGTCTTCGCCTTGATGAACCCATATTTGACAGAGACTAGGGTTGCCAACCCTCCTTTAGCCCTCCCTACCTCATCCTCTAGTTTTGTGCTGTTGCCTGGGATATTCCAGGAAACAATTCTATTTGAGCCAACTCTGTGGCTCCTTATTACTGGTGCTTCCCGGTTACTGGTGATAGCAGGACTAGTAGGCATAAAATCCTGGTTATGCCCCCCCATTCCAGATTTAGTTGTAGATTGAGGAGTGGTTAAATCAGCTTCGGTCTCTATTCCATTAGTGTCGCAACAAATAATAGATGTTCTCTTTCAGTGGAGATACACACACTTTAAGACCTCTCCAATCCCTTTTATTCTTACCACTACTTTAAGGTATCTTCCTAAAAGCCCATCTGGTGCTACCATCTTATCTGGGCTACGAGGGTCGGGAGGTAGTCAATCTATATCAGTCAGGCCAGAAAGTGAATCAAATCCATTAGGATGGGCCCAGGTACAATGTTGAGGGAGGTGAGGTCTATACGGAATTTGGGGGCCTAGCTGTTGGCTCATAGCGGTCCCCTGTTGGTAAGGATAAAAATAACCCACAGGGCGAGCCTGTAACCTCTTGGCTGGAAGGTCCATGAGGTGCTGAAGGGCAAGGCCAACACATCCCCTATCATTGAAATTCAACAAAACACAATCACCCTCACTATTTTTAGCTGTTATCCCCAGCCAACTCACCCGCCTTGCTATGATGATATGGCTGTGCCAATTTATATGAGCATGAATTTTACTAGAACACCAATGAACAGATTTATTAATACGGCTCTGGCAACTTTCATGGTGACCTAGTGGTAGAGCGTGGGGTATGGTGCACTCAATTTAAACTTTCAAAAGAATGTCAACAGATAAAAACCCTTCCTACGATTTATTTTAAAAAAATTCTAAAATGCCATAATTCCCAAAAAAGCATTTCCCCCAATTCCCTCTGGCAAACAAACAAAAAGAACGCTTTTCCAATAAAGGCAAGTGAGCAAAAATTACCTTTTCCAAAGCGCCACACGACCGGACTGGCGCCGATAAATAGGGTCTGCCTAAAGCCGGTGTGCAGCATGCATTAGCTGGAAAGATGACTGCGAACAACGCGAGTTGCGTCCAAGATGGCCGCTATCCCGCAATAACCTCCTGAGAGTGCAGCCCGAAGAGCGTAGAGTATGGTACACCTAGTGGTAGAGCTTGGGGTATGGTGCACTCAATTTAAAGTTTCAAAAGTAAGTCAAAAGATAAAAAACATTCCTACGACTTATTTAAAAAAATTCTAAAATGCCATAATTCACAAAAAAGCATTCCCCCCCAATTCCCTCGGGCTAACAAACAAAAAGAATGCTTTTCCAATAAAGGAAAGTGAGCAAAAATGACCTTTGCATGTGGGGGAAGTGCCAGAGGATATGGGGGCATGGCAGGTGTGGGAGCCTCCAGGCTAGAAGCATTAACGGAATGGGTAGACTGAGTTGTTGTGTTCCAGCCTTTGCACGCCTGTGACGTAACAGGCGTGCAGCGTAAGTAACACGTGACCAACTTTAATAAAGAAGGGCCCCGCACGCACGTGGGCACTTGGTGACAGCGCGCAGAGCCATTAAGACAATCCAGAGTGTCCGTGCATTATTGAATGATTAGCCAAGTGAAGGCCTCGGTCATAACCCTGGTGCCCCCTGAGTGTAGGCCCACTAGTATTGGCCCCCAGCTGTCACTGCCCCCGACGACACAACATGAGTGTTCAAAATATCAGATGAGGGTAATGAGGCTAATGAAAGTCTGCGCTTGGTCAGTTAAATTTCATTGTTAATAGCCCCCACAGCCTTCTGTAAAAACCCATCTAGGGTAGCGTCTGTGTTTTTCTCAGCGGCCGTGCGTTTCTTTCTCTCCATGATGAAACAGTGCTTAAGTTAAGTACAAACACTAATCAAGGTTTAGTGGCAATGGGAGATATTACTGAATTAAAATTCCCTCATGCCTCTTTACTTGTGGTTGTTCCGGCACTTTGTCTGGTTCGGCCAAGAGGGGTGGCCCTGCCCGGCTTCTGTTGGCCGCTGACAGGTGCAGATGGGCCTGTACTAGGCCCAGGCGTGGCCTGGGCACCCCTGAACACGTCCCGCGCTGTGTAAGCCCTATCGTCCTTTTTATGTGCCTCCTGGCTCTTGCTTGTGGCATTGGCGGTGTGCGCGCCCCTAATGCTGCTGGGGCTTGTGATCCTCAAGTGCTTGTTGCATAGATGACACTTTTTGGCATTATATGTGAACCTTATTGACTTTACGAATGCTTGTTTGTTATGGGTGGACCTCTGCTTTGCACCAGAGATTGAATGGAAACTGTGGTAATGTAACGTCATCTGAAAGCAACGACTGCAATGTGTTGTTCCTTGTTATGCATGTAAGAAGTCTGAAAAGTGGCAACAGCCCTAAAAGACCATACTGTTACATTTGCTATTGGCAGCAGTGTGTCTCTCTGTACGATAAATGTGCCAAGCAGTGGTTGCCAGCAGCCCTAGTGCTTGAGTAGCAGTGCAACCAATCACTTCTATTATGACTAATACAATCTAACAGGAAAGACGACATGCCCTTGAAAATAAAGAGCAACTGAGTGTAGTTCTTGAATTAACAAGGCATGTTACTGTATTCTACGGATACTGTTCTAGCTTCTAGGGTGATTTATTTCTACAATAAATGTCTACTTAGCTTACATGTTACATCACGGAAGAGATGTGTTTTCATAATTGTAATCCCTGAACAAATAAACCTGGCCATTTAGAGAATAACATGGAATTACGTCAGTTTAATGCATCTGTAATTCCCAGAATAGATTTCATTCCCATCGGCCTGTATATAAATATGAAAGTACAAAACACTCTAGTGCCTTGAATGACTCATATTCAAACAAATGTAATATGTCATAGCTGCGACGAATACTTTCAAAAACAAGATTTACTTTAAGAGCACCATCTACTTTATAGATATTCTTCTTGATTAATTGGCCCGCTTAAAACTTTTTAATGGAAACAACATTTAAATTGTTAAGAAAAGCGAACATTGATAGAATGTTAGGACAGGTCCCGGAGATATGATGTTTATCGTTTTAAGAACACTCACAGCCAGGGAAAAGAAACTAATTTAGCAAATACAAATTCCAACTCTCATAAACCTGGGAGAGGTGACATTAGGGTGATGTGTTATTTTTGGTTCAATTATAAAAAAAAACGGTGGGAGTTAACATGAAATTACAAAAATCTCGGACTAGCTATCAAAGATGGCGTCACAAGGTAATCAGGCTTTGCAGCCTAAGCCCTAAGCCTCCTGCACCAACCTGATCTACACTCGAATCCCTCAGCTCCACATAGTGCAGAGCTGCGACGGAGCGAAGGCAGAGGCTGGAGAGGGTGGCGCAGAGGCGAGGACCTAAAAGGAGAATAGGTGGGGGTACCTGGCTCTAAAGGAGAACAGGTGACCCTTGAGTGAGGACATATCTTCACTGTTGGCCCGGCTTCAATTGGGGCATACCGGTGGGAGACTGCTGGTGTGGGTTGCAGCCCCTAAGGATTGGAGAAAGAAGGGTGCAGAGCTGGGGTCCTCCTTCCACTAAGGCAGGAGTGATGGCCACCATGGGGAGGGGAGACCGTCTCCGTTGGAAGCAGCCCAAACATGAGGAGTATTTACAACAAGGGGTGGTGAGGGACAGAGTCTCTGAAATAAGCAGAAAGCTCTCACCCAGTCAAGAGATCAGGGCTAGATCCAACACCGTTTTTTAGCTCACTGCACCATCCCAGTTTCAGAACCTGACTGTATGCAAATTAGTCTGTTCCTGTCCCAGTGCATGATGGGAACAGGGCAAACCAAACTACAAAAGCCAATTCTTACACTGGGAAGGAAACAAGCTCCCGGGGACCGGTTTCTGGCATTACAGCCGTCTTCGGCCCGGTTTGCTTGAATCCTGATGGTGCAATGAGCAAGGGTCTCACATCTGAGAATACCCTTCCACGCTTAGGGTGGACAAAAATATTTACAACAAGGGGTGGTGAGGGACAGAGTCTCTGAAATAAGCAGAAAGCTCTCACCCAGTCAAGAGATCAGGGCTAGATCCAACACCGTTTTTTAGCTCACTGCACCATCCCAGTTTCAGAACCTGACTGTATGCAAATTAGTCTGTTCCTGTCCCAGTGCATGATGGGAACAGGGCAAACCAAACTACAAAAGCCAATTCTTACACTGGGAAGGAAACAAGCTCCCGGGGACCGGTTTCTGGCATTACAGCCGTCTTCGGCCCGGTTTGCTTGAATCCTGATGGTGCAATGAGCAAGGGTCTCACATCTGAGAATACCCTTCCACGCTTAGGGTGGACAAAAATATTTACAACAAGGGGTGGTGAGGGACAGAGTCTCTGAAATAAGCAGAAAGCTCTCACCCAGTCAAGAGATCAGGGCTAGATCCAACACCGTTTTTTAGCTCACTGCACCATCCCAGTTTCAGAACCTGACTGTATGCAAATTAGTCTGTTCCTGTCCCAGTGCATGATGGGAACAGGGCAAACCAAACTACAAAAGCCAATTCTTACACTGGGAAGGAAACAAGCTCCCGGGGACCGGTTTCTGGCATTACAGCCGTCTTCGGCCCGGTTTGCTTGAATCCTGATGGTGCAATGAGCAAGGGTCTCACATCTGAGAATACCCTTCCACGCTTGGGGTGGACAAAAATATTTACAACAAGGGGTGGTGAGGGACAGAGTCTCTGAAATAAGCAGAAAGCTCTCACCCAGTCAAGAGATCCGGGCTAGATCCAACACCGTTTTTTAGCTCACTGCACCATCCCAGTTTCAGAACCTGACTGTATGCAAATTAGTCTGTTCCTGTCCCAGTGCATGATGGGAACAGGGCAAACCAAACTACAAAAGCCAATTCTTACACTGGGAAGGAAACAAGCTCCCGGGGACCGGTTTCTGGCATTACAGCCGTCTTCGGCCCGGTTTGCTTGAATCCTGATGGTGCAATGAGCAAGGGTCTCACATCTGAGAATACCCTTCCACGCTTAGGGTGGACAAAAATATTTACAACAAGGGGTGGTGAGGGACAGAGTCTCTGAAATAAGCAGAAAGCTCTCACCCAGCTCTCACCCAGTCAAGAGACATGAGTCCCTTTCTCACTGCTCCATCAGGATTCAAGCAAGCCGGGCCGAAGAAGGCTGAAATGCCAGAAACCGGTCCCCGGTAGCTTGTCTCCTTTCTGGTGAAGAATTGGCTTGGTAGTTTAGTCTGCCCTGTTCCCATGATGCACTGGGCCAGGGACAGACTGATTTGCATATAGCCAGGTTCTGAGCTGGGATGGGGCAGTGAGATAAATAACGGTGATGGATCAAGCCCTGATCTTTGGACTGGGTAAGAGTGGTCTGTTTAACTCAGACACTCTGTTCATCACCACCCCCTTTTCTAAATCAAACATGAGGAGGGCACCATCCTGCTAAGGGCTGAGTGGGGTTTCCGGGTGGAGGGTACCTGACCCCATGTCAGACATAGAGCAGACAAATGCGCACAGATTAAAAGCTGGGACTGTTAGAGGTAGCGGCCTGTACAGGCTTCTTAGGAGTGGCCCTTGCTTGTGTTTGGGAGATGTGAGGTGACCCAGACGTGATTAGATTGCAATACCTGCTCATAAACTGTAAATGTGGCTCTCCGGGTGGTGCTGTGGGGGTTGGGGCTTTGTGGCTACTTTACTGTTTGGTCAGACTAGTCTTGGACTTCCCGCTGACATGGAAATTGTCTGCACAATGTGATGCCTCGGTGACAGTGTGGGCGGTCTGCAGAGGTTTCCAAGGTTAGGGGAAGTGCTGAGTGCTAGCAGGTAACTAGAAGGGAATCGATATATCCTCTCTATAGATACTTCTGGTCTTTGTTGCCCCAATCCATAGGGCCATTAATTCTAATGGGGTATCCCAGTAACCCTCAGAACCTGGGTTCGAAAGTTAAACAAAAAATAGTGGTTCTGTCGGGTGTATAGCAATCTCTTTCCTGTACTGTAAATATAGATATGCTTTAAGTATTTCACACAATCAACATTGAATGTACGATATGCAAGAACACACAACACAACTCTCAATATGAAAGATTTTTCTTATTACAGATATCTTAAATGTATAAATCAACATAGAAAACGTGGCTGTCCGGGACAGAAATGACATAAAATCACATACAAGGTCAAATGCTTTGGTGACTGGTAGTGACAAGTGATTACCGTGCTATACATAAATAAAGGGGGATGACATATTAACATACATAAGAACAAAACATGAATTCTCATCAGTCCGTTTTTGAATTCAATAATCACAAAAAACAAAACTATTTTCCTTTCTTGTGTGGTAACTTTTCACGGGCGGATTGATGATCACAGCGTCGACTTTTCGACCCTAGAGTAAAGTGCAGATTTAATTGCATCTAGAACGGGTCTTCGTCAGGACAAGGGAAATGAAGGACAGCCTGCAAATGTAAAGAAGGAATTTAGAAGTTGGTGTGTGTCTGGGGGATGTAAAAAAGGGAGGCAATGCCATTCGGCCTGCTCACCTGAGAAAGTGTAGTGCTAAAGATATCTTCAATATCATTTGAGGACCAGGTGTCAGCCGACACCCTTCGAGAGGTATCCTTTCTCTGGGTGCTGGCTACTGAAGATATTTTTAGCACTTGCAAAGGAGACGCTATTCCTATGAAATGCTTCTAGCTCTGAACCCCACAGGTAAGGTTGTGAGCTATATTAAAATGTACTTTAGTTCCATGACCAATACCACTAACCTGATCTGCCAAAGCTTTAATAGCTGGCTCGAGAACCTTCTATCATTTAGGAATGGTCGCCCAACCAGTGAGGCAGAAACCCATCTTCACCTCAAGTCTAACTCTATCACCTGTGCTCTAATTAGCACAAGGATGCTTGTGAAGCACAAAATGCAGTTTTCATATTTCCTTGACAGCCATAACTTAGATATTATTTATGTAACTGAAACATGGGCAGACTCCTCCTCTATCCCTGACTTGGTCTCAGCAATACTCCTTGGCTACTCTCTCAACAGACAAGATACGTTAAATAAAAGAGACGACTGTCTAGCCATCATTTATTGAGACCCCATGCAGGCAATTATCCAACCAGTTCCCTCTTTAGTGAGCGAGGCACTTTCATATAATATTTAATTATCTAAAGCCCAGTCTGGCAGGGGTCTGTTACTCTATCGCCCACCTGGGCTCAAATAAGTTCATTCAGGAGGTCACTGCCATCCTAAAACCATGCCTACAATCCTCAGACTATACTATTTTGTGGGACTTTAATTTCCACTTTGAGGCGCCCTTGGATAAAGCTGCAGAGGCTCTAACTGAAATATTGTCCTGCTTTGGTCTCACCCGAACAGGTGATGGCCGAACCCACCTGGTAAGCCATACACTAGATGGCATTTATGCAAATAACTTCTCTCTAACTAAAACAGATATATTGCTGGTGTCTTGGTTAGACCACAGCGTGGAACAATTTTAAATAAAAGTCCATAGTTGGACTCTGGTAATGGGGCCATGCACCTCTCAAATGCATAGGTCATGACATAAAAGTCACTTCGGGCAATTCAACAAACTTCTGTCTGAATCTCAACCAAACAGGACTGGAAATTTAGGCCAGCTACTCTAACTGGCTTAGCTCCACTGTATCTGCCTTGGCACCAGTTAAATTAGTAAAACACCATAGCAGGAAACCATGGTGCCATGCTTTTTAGATAAAATTAGGACTCAGAAACAAAGGCGTAGAAGACAAGAATGAAAAAGGGGGAATAACTATAACAATATAGTTTACGAATTTTTCATGCATATGTTTGCGATTACCAAATAGCGAATTGCTAATACAGATTCGCTATTTGTCATTCGCTAAATAGGTAATCGCTATATTTTGCTAATACAAGGGAAAGTTTGCGAATTTGGTTGATGCATTGCTTATGGCTATTTTGCGATCGCAAATGGGAGATTTTTGCGATTCACACTGTTTGCGACTGCAAAATTCCCTGATGCATGTGCCCCTTAGTTTCTTGTGGATGGGATGATATTTTTGGCAAAGATCAAGATGCATCCTACATTTTGTTGGTACTGAACTTCCTCTTTTTTCTTTTTTTGATTTTCTCCTCAAATTTATCAAGTTTCACTTTCATCCTCTTAGGGCATTGATCAACTGAATCCTTATCTTCTTGTGCCATGATTTCTTCCTTAAGTTTCTTGAGGTCTCTGGATATCTGTTCTAGATCTATTTCTGCATATGTAATTAATTGTTTTTACTGGTGTCTACCATTAATCTGACCTCTCTTCCAGCAACTATGGATTTGGACTCTGGTACATCGGGCCAATAAAATCCACAAACCCTCTCAGAGCACAGATAATTTATCATTTTCATTTTCCAAATTCCTTTACCTGGTCTATTGAGACACCACATCAAAAGATTCATCACCAATTTCTAATTTCATTCCTGGATAGTTTTTTCAGGAATGTTATTTGTTGTTTCAGATTTAGACTCATAGCCCCCAAATTTGGGCTGTTGATTGTACACTCCCAATACCATTGTTCTCGTTAAACAGTTGTTTGGCCACAAACTCTCATTAATTAGATGTGTCCTCCATAATTTTGGTTCTTTCAACGAGTCAAGTCACAACTCGTTAACCCTCCAAGAGTAATATCCACTTACACCTCGCCGTGTTGAGTCTTCATGTACAGGTCCCCACGGAATGCTAGCACAGCGTCCAAAACCTCTGCAGGTATCAGCGGTGGGAGCAGAAGTTCCTATCAGGGTCCTCAGTTCCGTAACCCACTCAAACAATCAGCAATCCTTAAACCATATTCAGTAATCTGCTTTCATAGGTGGTGGGGTGCAGGAGCCCCATTTCAAAATTTTTGTGACTTCACATCCAGCATACTGGGCTCTACTATCATGCACTGGTGCAGTGCATGTGAGTACTGATTCCGTCAAAAAATGAGAAAAAAACTCTCTAATTGAAGAAAAACGCCCACCCTATGAGGTTTAGTGCCAAGTTTGGTTTATTTGTGAGGCACTTGCGCAGGAAACTGCCTTTGTCAAACAGACTTTTATTTTTGTGTATTCTAGTCTATTATGTATTTCACCATACATCAACCGAATGGCACTGTTTGAGAAAGTGTCAGGTGACACAAATAAACCAAATACACCCACCTTAAATCCACACCTCTTAGTGCAGAGGTCTTTCTTTTGCTGGAGGAACCTTTGAGGTATCTATCCATCTATCTATCTATCTATCTATCTATCTATCTATCTATCTATCTATCTATCTATCTATCTATCTATCTATCTATCTATCTATCTATCTATCTATCTATCTATCTATCTGTCTGTCTGTCTGTCTGTCTGTCTGTCTGTCTGTCTGTCTGTCTGTCTGTCTGTCTGTCTGTCTGTCTGTCTGTCTATCTATCTATCTATCTATCTATCTATCTATGATGCCTTCACTTCTCTGCTTCTCAGACCACTGTTACCTCATAATGGGCAACAATTCAATCAGACAACAGCCAGTTCAGGTATTCTTTCATTAGTTTTATTTACTACTAGCTTACCCGTCGCGCGTTGCTGCGATCTCAGAAGAAAAGAAATTCAAGGAAACTCTTTATGATAACATTAAATTTACATTGTGTCATTGTTATTGAAACATATTCATTTTATTTTTGAAAACATTTCCAAGTGTGGCTTGAGCAGTGAGTCCTCGATTGGCCTCTAATCTTGATTCTGGTTGCTCTCCTGTTTCATTCGAGCAGGCTTGAGCCGTGCGTAATTGATCGTTTTCCAATCTTGATTCTGGTTGCTCTCCTGTTTCATTCGAGCAGGCTTGAGCAGTGCGTAATCGATCTGTTTCCAATCTTGATTCTCGAAGCTTGTTCATTTGAGAAGAACGGGCTTGAGCAGTGTGTACTCGATCAGCTTCCAATCTTGATTCTCTTTGCTCGTTCATTTGAGAATTACGGGCTTCAGCAGTTTGTATTCGAACAGCTTCTAATCTCGCTTCCCGTTGCTCTTTCGAGCTTCTGATGCAGATTGACCATCGATTTCCGTTTGGGGGTCGTAATTGTCAACGATGCTCGCAAATTCGCTTTCTATTTCAGTATTCGAAAGATTATGAGGGCCCTGGGGGGCCGATTAAAAAAAAAAATTGACAGAAACCTTTGCGGGAGTGTACTCAACAACTTCTCAAAATTTCATGGCAATCGAATGAATGGTGTAGTAATGCATAAAGGACAAACAGACATACTTTCGTTTTTATATATAGAATGTGTCCAACGCCTTTTGGCATACTGCCTGCCACTAGTCTTGTTTCATAATCATTAGCACACTCTTTTATCAAGTATACTAGAGGCCAACTACAATGTTGCCATCACTTCAAACACTAGACAATCAGTACATAACAATAATGGAGTAAGGCAATCACCATTTTCCTTCTCACAGATTTCTAATATATATTTCTGTCACACGTAGCCAATAATCAATATTAGACATAAAGTGCATCTGCAAAAACAGTGTTTCAATAAGTATGTGCCTTAATTAAAGTTTGCTTTCCTTCTTTTTTATGAATTTCCTATATTGTTTCCTTACTTTTAGTTTTACTGTTTTCTGTTTGCTCTTCCTTGTCATAATCTCTCATCATATAATTATACAATGTATTTACCATATTCGTTCTCCAAATTACCATAACTGGTCTATTGAGTCACCACACCAAAATCAGTCGTTAACTGTTCCCACATGCTGAGCACATAATCAATGTACACACTTCACATTGATAAATACACATTCGCTCATAAACTACTTTATATCGTAGAGTCCGTCATCTATAGTTACATTTCGAAAAAAAAAGTCACAAATCGCTCCATCAATCAAGAAAATCCCTTTCAAATCGCATTGTGCAACACATTATCTTTATGGCATTAAGGTGCGGATTGAGGAAGGTCCCAATTTCTTCAACCCATTGTCATTCCTTACTTGAACATCTCATCTATTACATGGTGTACAGTTATTCTGCACCCCACAACTTATCTGATGATTTTAGACGTGCTTTATTTTCTAACGAAATTAATAGAGTGCTAGAGTCATCAGTGTCACATTTCTTATGCCAGATGCCTATACATTAATGGTATTATGTATAAATAAAGTGCCCTAAGCTCAAATATACGGCCCGCTTCATCAAGTCCTAAAGTGCATTTTGCACTTCAATAGTGGAATAAAGTGCCCTGTATAACATGTCGCTCCTTGTAACAAGTAGTGGTACTAAAAATACAGAAATTGCAAATATTTAAAATCAATATTATACCGTCCATATTTATTAATATCTATTCCCAGTATATTCCTAATGAGGATTTAAAGGTTGGGTAAGTGCAAGAACCTAGTGCTGGAATTTGAAATAAAGTGCAAGGTGCTAAAGTGCTGAAATGTTAAGTTGTATCAAGTGCAATATTCTAAAGTGCTACTATTAAAGTCTGGCTACATATGGGAAGTGCTGAAGTGCAAAGAGCTGGTCAATATCACAATTCTGTCATGAACACTTTCATAAAGGCCCAAAACACATACTACACCTCAATAACGGACCAAAGTCCACTATGCATAGGAGGTCACGCCTCAAAAGGAGGAATAGTACTAAATGCTCACCACATATGCTTTAAATAAGAGCCACGATCTTACAATGTACCTACCGAGTTCATGTTAATACAGGCTACATACATTTCTTTTAACACTCACTGTATGCTGCCAATCTATTTAAGTTCCCTACTACCACCAAGAATAAGAGGATGGAGTGCATATGTATCTCGAAAACAGGAAGCGGGGACTCACAAAAACATAATCGATTTGTACACTACATGTGCTGATGGTATTGTAATGATTAGTGTGTGCATGAACTTTCTTGATCAGAATAAGTTACAAAAAAGTTGCAGAAAATTGCAAAGAGGTAAAAAGAGAGTGCAGAGGTGAATGCATAAAGTATCAGCTCCAATGCATCAGCACTAGATCTTGGCGAATAAATGCTCGAGATGTCCATATATTCCTGCAATAATGTTGAGGCAACCTGGATGTTCTATCCCTAGCATTTAAATGAGCTTGGATTCCTGTTTTCTCCACTGTTAGCATGGAGACTGCAGAATTCACTTTTATATAAACGTGTGTGTGAAGATTACTCTTCTCAACATACATATTCACATTTAGCAGTTTATTTTTTTTTGCTGCACATTTTTGTCAGTTGGATTTTGAGTTCATTTGTGTTAAGGACCTGTATGCATTGTTCCAATGTGACTTGATCTCCATCTCATAAAATGAACAGGTCATCGATATATCTCATCCACACCACAACATGTTCCATATACTGATCATTCTTATTAGCCCACATGACCTCCTTCTCAAACCATTCCATAAATATGTTTGAATATATTGGGGTGGGGGGAGGAGTCAAGATGGCGGGCTGAACGCCGCCGAGTGAAGTCGCTGCTTGAGTTGGTCTGCTCTGCCAAAAAACGCTGCCTTAATACCTCAGTTAATGGAGCACCCTTTCATCACCTTTAACTTGCGGAGAATGGACGAAGTGAAGATTTGATGAGCAAAATCAGAGCTTCATATTTATAAAACGGAGGAGAGACTTGGATTACCGAACTGCTTTCTTTTACAGCACCGCTGCCACTTATCTTCCCGAGAAACGTGTGCAGGAAATCTTGGACACAGCGGAATCAATGCTGAGGCTGTTGCTTCGCCAGTGCGGCAGGAGTCTGCTTCCTTCCCGGAGCTACGCAGCAAGACTTGCTCGTGCACCACCGCCCCCGACGGCTGCAGCCGGCTGGGCGTTCCCAACTCCGCTCCAGCTGGGAGCACACCTGAAGAGATTCCTAACTACGCGGAGAGCGCTGCGGGACCTGGAGGAGACGAAGACGGAGACGGAGGCAACGGAGGCAGCTCAGGAGCTAATGTCCTCGCGACAGACCAGATCTGCACGGAGTAAGAAGACTGCCAAGATACTGAAAAAAGCGCACACAGGTGCTATGGCAGCAGCAGCTTCAGGGGCAGTGGTAGCGGGGTCTCTTGGTGATAATATTGAGACTCAGCAAACACAAACTATGAAGGTAATTAATAATGCTGATATACTTAAACTTGACGGTTTAAAAACTCTCAGTACCGGCGAAAATGATAAGCATCCAGATGTGAAACATGCTTCTGCTGCAGGTACAAAGGGAGGTGGCAGCGCTGAGCTTAGGCTAAAAACAGAGTCATTACCAACTGCTAAACTAAAAAGGAAAGGGAACGATAAAATTGAGGAGACACATGCGAACATTGCGACAATTGTACCAAGCAATAATTCTGTGGGGACTTCGGCAGAGAATATCAGCAAGGGGTTGGCACAGGACAATGGGCTGTGTGCTGAGATGAGTTTGGGTAAAAAAGGCTCGGACAAACTTCCCATTGTTAAGGGGCTAGCAGGCTCAGAAACTAATGAAACCAATGAAATTAACCTGGCTAAAACAAATGAGGGTGAAAACACCATGGATACTCTAACAAAAAGAACAACAATAAAGGAACCTCAACATAAGGTACAAGATCAAAGGGTAGAACCCGTGGGTCCCAATACTAACATTAAGACTCATTCACAGATTGATATGACTAAAACAAACGAGAAGAAATGTGGGGGTGATGTATCTCAGGAATCTGGGACCAAATCTGATGAAGACTCGAATATTGAGTACGAGGAACTTTCAGAAGAAGAGGGGCTTGACGAGGCACTTAAAGCATCAACAAACAAAAAATCGATATCAAGGAAAACCAAGAGGAAGGTCAAATCTAAGCAAAAAACACTCTTACTAAAAACAACTGGTAAAGAATTGGCAGGAAATAAAAAAAGTCGATTAATTGATGACAGCCCTCTGAGAAGATGGATAGAGGCTAAGGGTGGAGTCAAGAATATGGCCCTAAGACTCTCGGGGGCCAGTCCCGAGGAGTGGAACAGGCAGATGCGCATTATTCAGGAGGATAACTTAAACAAAGCTAATAACTTAAATAAATCCATGGACCTTTTAACCGACTCTAGTTCAAGTGCACCTTCTATAAGCCATGAGGTATCTAGTTACAAGGATACAGCTATTACAGAAACGAATGGCGATCCAAGAACTGGGACCCCCCCAGTAGTCTCAACAACTTCCCCTATTTTTATCTCAGATATTTCTCTGCTTCCTCCCACACAAAATGATGCGGTGAAAGGTGCCGAAGAACAAGTTCCCGAGATATTAGCCTATAACACTGATCAGACAAACGAAGCCACTGAAACCATAGTATCTAGTTTGAGGAAAACTAAACCACAACCAGCTCTGAACTCTGATGTTAATTCAGGTGAAACTTTAGAACATGATTCTATAGAGGTTGTGCCGGATGATGCAAATTTTAAGTCTCAAACAATAATATCTGATCCTACTTCCATACCCGCTCAAAAATCCTCTCAATCAATCTCATTGGATACTTCAAACTCTACAGCCCCAACGAGTATATCAATGGAGTCAATCATGCAGACTCTCATAGAACAAAGAGTAGAGATTCAACAGCAATATCTTCAGTTAAGGGAAGATAATACCAAAATACAAGGAGCTATGAGAGATATTTGCCAAGGTTTGGGAGGAGTGACAAAAGAGATAGAGGATATAAAATCACGAATAGTGGAAGTAGAAGAAGATGTAAACCAGACTGCATCAACTGTTAAACAGAATACTTCAAGAGTGTCTCTGCTGGAAGCTAAAGTGGAGGATTTGGAAAACCGGGCCCGAAGACAAAACCTTAGACTATTTGGTATACCTGAAGGTATTGAGGGGTCCGATCCGAGAGCTTTTTTGGTTAAACTTTTTCAAAGAGCTTTTTTGGACCTTGCTGATTGGGATTGGGACTCCCAGTTGCAGAGAGTACACAGACTTCCCTTAGTCCAAAGAAACACAAATAGTAAATTTCCTAGACCGTTTTTGATTTACTTTGGTAACTTTCTTTTGCGACAAGCGGTAGCACTAAAGGCTAAACCCAATAATCCTGTCACCGTTGATAATCTCACTTTTTTTGTGAAATCAGACTTAAGTAAGACCACAATGGATAAACGGTGGGAGCTTCGGAAGTTGATAGATGCTTTTAAAAATCTAGGCTGCATGGCTTATCTTCAAGAACCTGCTCGCCTTAAGGTCATTCGAGATGGACAAGTTGTCTTCTTCACTGATCCAATATCCGCTGAACAATCTTTGGAAAAATTCTCTCGGGATAATGAAAAAAGAAATCAAAAAGCGAAAGAAACTTAATGTGGGGAGTGGGGAAAGAAAATTAAAACAAAAAATTTAAAAACATAAAAAAAGGAATGAACAGGAGTATACTCGAATATCCTATATTGAACAGGCATCTATTGAGTAAATTGACATTTTTTTGTATTCTCACGCAAATAATTTTCTCTTTTATTGTATAAGTGGGTGAGCTTAACCCTTCCTTTCCGTTTCACTCTTTCTTTTTCTCTTTGAGTATGAGCTAAATATGGGCAAAATAAGGACTAAACTAAAATGAGGCATGAGCAGTCTCTCAAGTATGTCACTTCACTATGCTGCCCTTACAGCGGCAGCCAATGCTAGAGGGGTGCTCCCCCCCAAGGGACGGGTTGCAGCAAGGGAGGGGGCGGGGTTGTCACAGGGGTGGGGGTGACAACTGTTGTCGAGGGTGGTGGGTGGATATAAGAGGGAAAAACGTGATTGCAAGATTTGACTTTTTTTCTAAGAGAAGTAGGAAGGAAAATTTAACGACGGTGAAACAAATAAAAGTAGAGGGGAACAATACGTACAAGAACAGCAGTATATTAGTTAAATGCTTAAATTAAGAATTTTATGTTGGAATGTAGATAGCTTAAATAGTAAAAGCAAAAGAAAATTGGTACAAGAAGAGATTAAAATGTACAATCCTAATATAGTTCTGGTTTCAGAAACCCACATAAAATATCAAGACAGAAAGCTATTATCACAACTAAGTTACGAATTGGTTGCATGCACTTCTCTAAATGAGACTATAAGGGGGGTAGCTATACTTAAACAAAAAACAGTCCCTTTAGAAATAATTAAAACTGCTTCAGATGCTCGAGGAAGGTGGGCAATAGCACAGATGCAAGGTGACAATGTTAAACTGGTATTTTGTGTGGTATATGGTCCAAATATTGACAACCCCAAAGTTTTTGAGGACTTAAGTTTAGAACTACTTGAATGGGAAGGCGAAACTATTATTGCCGGGGACTTCAATTGTGTTATGGATTATAAAATAGACTCTACGGGGCCAAAGAATTTTAAAAGAATGTACAAAGTTAGAGCAGCGATTCTAGAACTTGCAAGATTGAACAATATCAGAGATTTATGGCGGTCCAAGCATCCTAGGTTGGCAGGCTTTACTTATTATTCTGCGCCGCATAGATCCTGCTCTAGAATCGATATGATATGGGCTTCTGATCAAATCCTAGACAACTGTGAGATTGAAATTTGCCCCAAAGTTACATCTGATCACAGCCCCCTGCTTTTGGAAGTTAGTATCAAAGATCAAAATAAAAAACAACGACCGTTCACTTTTCCAAGAAACTTACTAGCTGATCTAACATTTATCTCATTAATTAAAAAGCACATACAGGAGTTTATCACATTAAACATCAACTCGGCTAGCATAAACACTGTATGGGACACTTGTAAGTGTAGTATTAGGGGCTTTGTCCAACAGTATGTACTCAGGCTTAATGCAGAAAACCGCAATAAAAATAAAAATATGACCTCAAAATTATTAGACTTGGAAGTACAACTGGCCGAGGCAACACTATACTCAAAAAATAATATAGAGATGATTAGAGCACAATTGGCGGAACTACAAGCAGGACTAAAAAAAAATTTTGAGAGAAAGATATGTAGTAAAATTACAAAAATATAAACTAGATCAATACGAAGGTGGCGACCGTATTGGAAAAATATTGGCCTTCAAAACCGCGGATAGAAAAGCTAAAACTAAAATTAAGGAAATAATTGGATCAGATTCAATAACTTATGAAAGAGAGGATCAAATATTAAATCAATTTGTCAAATTTTACCAACAACTTTATACACCAGAGGCTGTACCACATAGAATGGAGATTGTAAAATACCTTGACCAATACCTAAGCCCACCGCGGGCTTTAAACCTTGAAGTACTCCAACAATTAAACTCTAATGTTACTATTGAGGAGATAAAATTAGCAATAGATCATTTACCATTAGGAAAGGTGGTTGGAGAAGATAGTATACCCGGGGAATTTTATAAACTTTGTTCTCAAGAATTGCTACCAATACTACAAAATGTGATTAATTCAATCATTGTTTCAAAACAAGCACCTTCATCATGGAAAATTGCCAAAATTATATTTTTTTTGAAAAAAGGAAAACCTGAAAAAGAATGTGGTTCGTATCGGCCCATATCTCTACTTAACTCTGACGTGAAAATTTTCGCTAAAATTTTGGCCAACCGGTTAGCTCCCTATATGCCCAATATTGTCAATCTTCAACAACATGGTTTCGTAGTGGGCAGAGATACCACCTTGCATGTAAATACTTCAATTACAGCACTTGATGTAGCGGAAACCACCAACACCCCACTCGGTATGATAATGTTAGACGCGGAAAAAGCATTCGACCGAGTGGGGTGGGACTATCTGTGGGCAGTACTAAGTAAAATGGGTATTATTGGCTCCTACTTAGATTGGGTTAAGTCACTCTATGATGAACCAAGGGCGGTGATCAGTTATGGAGGTAAAGACTCTGTCAATTTTAAGATAGCAAGAGGGACAAGACAGGGATGCCCCCTCTCCCCATTACTTTTTGCCCTTTCTTTAGAACCTTTCTTAAATGCTTTAAATGACCAAATTAATATTATACCAGCTTACCATGGAGATATAACTCTTAAACTAACCGCCTTTGCTGATGATATAGCAATTTATACATCCGATATTAATAAAGCTATGCCAGAAATTATAAAAGAAGCGCAAAACTTTGGGAGAATCTCTGGGTATAAACTGAACGTGAACAAAACCCAAATTATACTCAATTATACCCTGGTTACACAGGTCTATGATACATGCAAAGAAGCCGTTTATTTAGGTATTAAACTCACTGCTAAAGTGGGGGAAATCTTGAAAATAAACTATGAGTCATTCCTAAAGGAAACTACTGCTAGTCTTAAAAAATGGCACAAGATACCTCTGAGTCTGATAGGGAGACTTAATTTGATTAAGATGAAAATTCTACCTAAGTTGTTGTATTTGTGTAGAGCTATACCGCTGCAACCAAACAAACTTTTTTTTAGAAAGTTGGACGGTATTTGTAGTAGTTTTATTTGGGGATATAAAAAGGCACGAAGGGCGGTGAAATTCTTGACACTGCCAATCTCTAAAGGGGGACTCACCTTTCCGGATTTTAACCTCTATTTTTTAGCTACTTTTTTTCTACGCATACGGAGCTTATTAAAAAACACCCCTTCTTTATTTTTTCATCAATATATGTTAGGCGCCGATTCTAATCAATTTCTACTACGGGTTCATGATCCGAATTACTTTAAACGGGTTAAATTCAAGACTGCAAAGCACGCTATAAGAATTTGGGACAAAATTTTGCACATTAGTAACAGTTCATTTTACAACGCTGAACTTAGGCTATGGAACAACCCTGGTCTTCCGGGTATATTCTCGGACGGGTCGGGGAATCGCTGGATTAGACATGATATAAATACACTAGGAGACCTTTATAGTACTAATGGCTTGATCGACTTTGAGAACCTAAAAATTACAAATGGGCTCACTGATGATATGCACTTTAAATATAGACAATTGAGAGATTTCTTCTATAATAAAATGAGAATAACGGAAGCTAAACAATCAGATATTCTTGAGTGTATTTACTCTGATAAAACAAAATCACTAATTAAATTGGGATATCAATGGTTAATTAAGGATAAGGGAGACAACACAACTCAAATTGCAGCCAAATGGTCTCGTAGACTAAATTTAAATATAAACTCAATACAGGTCAGAAACGCTCTAACTCATCTAAGCGATATAGTACATTCCTCTAACCTTAAAATGCAACTATATAGGACAATTACTGAGCTGTACTATACACCACAAAAAATATCCAGCTGGGCGCAAGGAAACATGATATTGGACAAAACTATGTGTGTTAAATGTAATACTGCTGCGGCTGGAATTGAGCACATGCTATTCTCTTGTCCAGCACTTTCTACTTTCTGGAATCGAATTTCCGACCATCTCAGATTTAATCAGATAACTACACCTGAGCTCACAGTACAAATGGTTTTACTAGACATTCAGGATGGTAATAGTCCTAATAAAGACCTTATAACGATTTTGCTAGCATGTGCAAGACTAACTATAGCTAGGGCATGGATATCTAGAGAACCCCCTAAAGCGGCGGAATGGCTCACTTTGGTTCATGAAATCAGAACCATGGAACTTTCTTTAGCTAAATTTAGAGGTCCAAAAGCCCTTATTAGAAAGGAAAGGATATGGAAGCATTTTTTTGAAGGGCAAGAAGGGTGAATAGGCCTCTAATACCTCCTTTCTTTTGCTTTATCAGTCTACTGTTTTCAGTTTATTGTCTTAAGTTTAGTGGTAATATGAACTTCTGCTTGCAAAATTTCTGAATTGTTTCCATACCTCTACTCTATTTCTGTATTTTTTTCTTTACATATATGCTTATTTTTTAACACGATACCTATGGTACTATACTGTTGAAAACTGGATTTCATTATGGAACTGAAATGTAATGATCTTTGTCGTATCTTGCAATAATAAAAAATAAAAAATAAAAATAAAAAAAAAGAATATATTGGGGTAAAGGAGGTCCTCATAGCTGTTCTGGTTTTATAAATAGATCATGTGATGCAATAAAAAAACATTGTGGGTAAGGCAGTATTGGACAATATGAATGGTCATTTGTGTATGTCTAAGATGCTTATTCGTCTAGCCCTTTGAAAATAATGACAAGCTGTGATCCCATGCTTGTGATTGATGGATGTAGATAAAGAGATTATGTCTAATGTAACCCTGATGTAAGTTGTTTTCCATGGGATGTGTTTAATCTTTCTTAAAAACCTGGATGTGTCTTGTAAGTATGATATAAGACTTGTCATATATGGAAAGAGGAATAGTTAAAAGAAATTGAGAGGTATTCCCAAATGGAGTCGAAATTGAGCTCACAATCGGCCTTCCTGGTGGTCATTGTAGGTTTTTAAGTACTTTTGGAAATAAATATGTTGTAGACATCTTTGCATCATTTACGTTTCCATAGTCATACTCATCTTGTTCTAAGAGCCCTTCTTCCATACAAGGTGGAAAGCTTTAGGTAAAAATCCCTTTCAATTTTTTGCAATGGATGTTCATAGTATTTGATAGTGTTCAGCATTTTTTATTTGTCAATAAGGTTCACTAAGGTGCAACGTTTTATACATGATAATCATGGTACCTCCTTTATCTGTTTCTTTTTTTTATTGAATCATTATTATTCAGAGAAGTGATGTCATCAGTGATGTCACTGACCATGTCATAATTGATGCAATATGTGAGGTCAAAGGTAGTACATTGTGGGAGCCAGATTTATAGTTAGCTCAGGTAATTATAGCTGCAGAATTTCTCTGGCTTTGTACGAGTGAAATGTCAGCTCAACTATAAAGTTCTTGTAACCTTACATTTTTTCAGTGAATTTGTAAGGTTTTTTTATATACCGATTCCTAAATATAACGTCCCTGAAACCTTTGTTTTTTTAGTGAATATCTAACTTTTTTATTCTATTTCATAACTTTAACATCTCTGTATTTTTTTTCTATATTTAGATATTATAAATTACATGTGCATGATGCCCCACCTATTGTTGCATTGTCATCAATTTATTTAAAAAGTCCATTAATCATCTTATTTCAAGAAACAATCAATCAATCAATCAATCAAAAAATTTATAGAGCGAGCTACTCACTTGTGAGGGTCTCAAGGCGCTGAAGGGAAGGGGGGGGGTGCTGCTACTGCTCGAAAAGCCAGGTTTTGAGGTGTTTCCTGAAGGTGAGATGGTCCTGGGTCATTCGTAGGTGTGCGGGGAGGGAGTTCCACGTTTTGGCTGCCAGGCAGGAGAACGATCTTCTTCCGGTGGTGGTTCTGCGGATCTGTGGGACGGTGGCGAGGGCGAGGCTGGTGGAGGGGAGTTGGCGGGTGGGAGTGTAGAACGAGAGGCGGTTGTTGAGGTATTCGGGCCCATGTCGTGGAGCGCTTTGTGTGCGTGGGTGAGGAGCCTGAACGTGATTCTCTTGTTGACGGGGAGCCAGTGCAGGCTTCTAAGGTGGGCGGATATGTGGCTGTGGCGAGGGATGTCGAGGATGAGTCATGCGGAGGCGTTATGTATGCGTTGTAGTCGTTTCTGAAGTTTGGAGGTGGTTCCTGCGTATAAGGCGTTTCCATAGTCCCGTCGGCTGGTGACAAGGGCCTGGGTGACGGTCTTTCTGGTTTCGATGGGGATCCACTTGAAGATTTTCCAGAGCATGCGCAGGAGGACGAGGCGGCATTGACTTGCTTGGTCATCGTGAGGGAGGAGTCCAGGATGAATCCCAGGTTGCGTGCGTGGTCCGTAGGTGTTGGTGAGGTGCCCAGCGCCAGAGGCCATCTGGAGTCGTCCCAGGCGGATGGGGATTGTCCGAGGATGAGGACCTCCGTCTTGTCTGAGTTCAGCTTTATGCGACTTAACTTCATCCATTCTGTGACGTCTTTTATTTCTTCCTGGGCGTTGGTTTTGGCGGTGGCTGGGTCCTTGGTGAGGGAGAGTATTAGCTGGGTGTCGTCAGCGTAGGAGATGATGTTGATGTTGTGTTTGCGTGCGATGGTGGCGAGGGGGCTCATGTAGCTATTGAAGAGTGTTGGGCTGAGCGAGGAGCCTTAGGGTACGCCGCAGATTATTGCGGTGGCTGCTGAACGGAAGGGAGGGAGGCGGACTCTCTGGGTTCTGTCGGAGAGGAACGAGGTGATCCAGTCCAGGGCTTTTCCTTGGATCCCAGTGTTGAAGAGGCGGGTTGTTAGGGTGCAATGGCATACGGTATCAAAGGCTGCTGAGAGGTCTAGGAGGATGAGGGCGGCTGTTTCTCCGTTGTCCATCAGGGTCCTGATGTCATCGGTGGCTGCGATGAGGGCAGTCTCTGTGCTGTGGTTTGCCCGAAATATGGACTGGGAAGGGTCAAGTGTGTTGTTAGCCTCGAGGAAACACATGTAAAGACATACTTTACATAAAGTTTCAGTCTAGCTGTTTAGTACAGTATTAATTTAACTTTCCTCTTTGTACTCATTTGCTGAAAAAATTTAAACAAAACCAAATTTCCTTTGTTCGGTGACACTGGAAGTGAACACCGGTGCTTTTGACAAAAAGGTACAATACAGATATAGACATCTTTATATAAAGTTTGACCCTACCTGTTTAGAAACATATTGGTTTAAGTTTATTTTCTCTATGCATTTGCCAAAAAGAGCATTACCAATAATGAATTTTCTGTCTTCACTGTGATGCCGGAAGTCGCAACAACATTGGTACTAGCGAATAGAATGTGACTACCAAATAAAGGCATTTTATTGGTTTACACAGTTTCCTTTATGAGAGGACAAACACACCCATTTCTCCCTTCTTGAACTTTCCAGGTACTGTTTATTTTAATATTGGAGCTATCCCACAGTGATTTTTGAAACTGATTTATTTAGCTTTTTAAGCTATTTTTACAAATGTAAATGGCATCAGAAGAACCAGCGGAAGACCTACAACTGGTTGGAGTTGTTAAACATCAGTTTTCTGATGAAGAACCACAAATGAAGAAACAAAGCATAGCTTGGGATCCTTTCGCTATTCCATCTGGTGAATCGAAGACCACAGCTAAATTAATGAGGTGCAGCATATGTGAGAAGACATTATCGTGAGGCACAGCAAAAAAATATTCATGTGGTACAACAAGTATGTTTAATTACTTGAAAACATACCACAAGAAGCAACTTAAAATTGCTCCGAGAGAGCGAGAAGGAGAGGGATCATCAGCCTTCAGCCCCTGGTGACAAAGTTCCAGCTGAAGTGGAGAGAAGATGCAGTGAATGTCACCAGAACTAAAATGTTTTGCTGCCTTCTGCATGGACTGTAACATCATCGTGACAGCTGGGGAACAGTCTGTGGATGTAATTTTGCAGAATATGAAACACCATCACTGTTAATTGGTTTTGCTTTTTTTATTGCAGCACTTCAACCACAATTTTGTAGTCAGTACTCACAATTTTGTTTTTTTTGTTGCCATTTTATTTTTTAATAAATGTAAAAAAAGTCAAAAATGAAGAAAACAAATCAGTTCCAAAAAAATAAAAAAATGGTTCTTTTCAGAACTGCCTTTTCTGGTTAAAACAAAAGATAAGTTGAATGAATGAAAGAGTGCATGAGAGGTGCAACGATATTAGAAGGAACACATGAGTGGTGCTTGGATGATTGAATGAGTGCATAAGCAGTGTGTGGATGTTAGAACGAGTGCCTGCGTGGTGCCTGGGTGATTCTATGAGTGCATTGGTAGTGCCTGGGTAATTATATGACTGCATTGTTTGCACCTAGATGATTGCATGACTGCATAGGAACAGCCTGGGTAATTAGATTAGTGCATGGGTAGTGCTTGGTTGTTTGGATGAGTACATGGGTAGTGCCTGGGTGATTATGTGAGTGCATGAGTAGTGCTGGGTGATTGCATGAGTGTATGGGTAGTGCCTGGGTGATTGCATGAGGTATGAGTTGTGCCAGGGTACCTAGATGTGTGCCTTAGTAGTACCTGGGTGATTGGATGTGTGCATGAGTGTGGCCTGAGTAATTGTGTGACTGCATGAGTTGTACCTGGATGATTGGATTAGTGCATAGAAATTTCCTGGGTAAATAGATGTGCATATGGTAGTGTCTGGGTGATAGCATGAGTGCATGTGTAGTTCCTGGGTGATTGGCTGAGTGCATGAGTACTACCAGGGTGATTGGATGAGTGCATGGGTAGTGCTTGGGTGATTGTATGAGTGCATCAGTAGTACCTGCATGATAAGATGTGTGCATGGGTAGTGCCTGGGTAATTGTATGACTGCATGGGTAGGGTCTGGTTGATTAGATAAGTGTATGGCTAGTGCCAAGGTGATTGGATTAGTGCATGGGTAGTTCGTGAGTGATTGCATGAGCGCATGGGTAGTGCCTTGGTAATTGTATGACTGCATGGGTAGTGCCTGGGTGATAGGATGAGTGCAGAAATGGCCCCTTATTGATTGGATTCATGTATGGGTAGTGCCAGGGTGATTGCATTAGTGCAAGCATAGTGCTTGGGTGATTGCATGACTGCATGGGTAGTGCCAGGGTGATTGGATGAGTGCATGAGTAGCACTTGGGTAACTGAATTACTGCATGGGGAGTGCCTTGGTGATTGGATGTGGATATGGGTAGTTTCAGAGTGATTGGATGAGTGCATCGGTGGTGCCTGAGTGATTGGATGAGAGCAAGGGAAGTGTCTGGGCGATTCTATGAGTGCATGATTAGTGTTTGGGTGATTGGATAACTGCATGGGTACTGTCTAAATGATTTGATGAGTCTATGGGTAGTGCCAGGGTGAATGGATCAGTGTCTGAGCAGTACCTGGGTGATTGGACATGTGCATGGGCAGTGTCTGGGTAAATGTATGACTGTCATCTAGGTTTCCGGTTGGCAGGGGGGTGAGACAGGGCTGTGTCCTAGCACCGACCCTGTTTTGCCTGTATGTCAACGGTGTAATATCTTACCTTGACAATGTCCCGAACAATGATGCCCCAAGGCTGGCAGGCAGGAGGGTCCCGGCAATCATATTTGCCGATGATACCCGCCTGTTTTCCAGATCCCCAATGGGGATCCAACGGATATTGGACGGGTTTGTGGATTTTTGTGGAGATCACGGCCACAAGATAAATGCCGAGAAAACTAAGTTTATGGTATTTAATCCCTCGGCAACCACCAGGCCCAATCCGACTCTAGGGTCGGACAGGTTGGAAAGGGTCACGACGTTCCAATACCTGGGGGTTACTCTGCACGAAACCTATCCTGGGGACCACAGATAGTAAGATCTTGTTTAAAGCTATCACAACTACTGGGGGGCATTCTGAAGGTCTCAAACTTCTCAACCTTCAAGCCAGTAAGTCCACCGCTGGAGGTGTACAAAACCCAAGCCAGAGCAGCTGCACTTTACGGCGGAGAATTATGGGGGAACAATGGTAGCATAGAACTCACCAAGTTAGAGACAAATTTCCTCAGAAGGGTTGTTGTCGCTACCACAAGGCACCCCACTCCTACCCCTAAGATTAGATCTGGGACTGCCTTCTATAGGTGACGAGCTCGCACTTAAACCCTTGAGGTTTTGGCATAGGTTATGGTCCACTACAGAATTGTCACACTACAGGCAAGAGCTGAAGCACGTACTGAGCTGCTCTGATAGAATACCTTGGCTGGCCTATGTCAAACGAGAATTCTCACAACTGGGTCTGGATCTTTTGTGGGAGGATCCTGAACAGGGTTGTTGCGAGATCTCCTGCAAATCCCTGACCAGGATCTTTAAGGATAAAAGTCTTGTGTGTGCCCCTAAAATCGGGACCCTAACTGATCAATTCCTGGTCTCCAAAAGTTCTTTTAAGTTTGAAGAATTTATGGATATTATTTTTCCTATCACCGCAAGGAAACTTTTTATCCAATGGAGGTATGGTACCTTACCTCTCAAAGTCTTCACAAGCAAATGGTCTGCCACGGACGATAAATCCTGCCCAGGATGCAATGCTAGCGTGGAGGATGAAGTTCATGCGCTCTTTTTTTGCCCCACTTATAGCAGACCAAGGAGGTATTGGCTGGTACCACTGTGTAGGAATTTAGGTTTCAGAAACTATTTACATTCATTCAGAATCCTAAAAACGAGCACTTTAAATTGCATTGTGTTTGCACTTTCCAAGTTCCTACTAGCTATGTGGATCACTAGAAAAACATTACTGCAAAGCCAAGAATTAACTGGAAGATGAAACCCTTGTGCAGAGTATGTTGACTTTTTTTAATTTTTTTTATTCATTTATAGAATGTAATTATTGTTTTTAAGAGCTTTCCTTGCACATGCTTTTATTGTTAATCTGAATTTTATGAATGGGTGATTTTAATATGTTTTACTGCATCTTTTATGGCCTTGAGGGCTGAAATAAAGAACTTTTGGATTGGATTGGATTGGATTGGTAGTGCATGGTTGATTGGATGGGTGTATGGATAGTGCCTGGGTGATTGTATGATTGCATCAGTAGTGCCTGGGTGATTGCATGAGTGTCATGAGTGTATGAGTAGAGCCTGTGTGATTTTATGACTGTATAGGTAGTGCCTGGTTGCTTGCATGAGTGCCTGGGTAGTGCCATGATGATTGGATGAGTGTATGGGTAGTGTTAAGGTGATTAGGTTAGTGCATGGGTAGAGCCTGAGTGATTGGATGCCTGCATGGGTAGTGCCTGGGTAATTGTTTGACTGCATGGGTGGTACCTGGGATATTGAATTAGTGTATGTGTTGTGCCAGGGTGATTGGATGAGTGCATGGGTACCCTTTTTTACAGAGTGAAAAGCACATATATGCACACATCTTATAGTTTTTTTAGCACTAGGAGTTCATTACTGTACACTTCCAACTCATGTTTTTCTAGTGAGTTTCTATAAAACACATCTCTAAAATCTATTTTCTGTTTGAGCGGTGATGCCGGGAGTCTCGATGATGCTGGTGATTGCGACAATTGCGAATACGTAGTGAAAACATAGAGTAAAAGCAGGACTTCAATAGCCACTACTAAATTCAAAATGTACACGTATATTATTCATTCTAACCATCACACTAGATACATCACTTTCTAAATAACTCTATAAAAACATTTATCAGTCTCTGAATATCTCTATAACAGTCTGTATTAATTATTCACTGAGTTATTTTGAGTGGGTGCTTAAGTCTCCAAGTGGGTCTGTGACTGGCTTCATGAGTCCTTCAGTAAGTCTATAATTGAATGCATAAGTCTCTGAGTGGGTAGGTGAACAGGGTGTGAGTGTCTGAGTGGGTATATGAATGGGTACATGAGTCTGTGACTGGATCTAAAAGTGGGTGCATAAGTGCCTGTGAGGATCTGTCTATCAGTGAGTGTGTGAGGGATGCATAAGTCTCTCAGTGGGTCTGAGTGGATGCATGAGTGCCTAGTGAGTCTGTCACTGGGTGCATGAGTCTTCAAGTGGGTCTGTGACTGGCTGTATACGTTTCAGCCTATCTGTGTGAGTGGGCGCATGAGTCTCTGAGTGCATCTGCGAGTGGTACATGACCCTCTGAATGCTTATGTGAGTACACACATGGGTACCTGTGTGAGTCTATGAGTTGGTGCATTAGTGTCTGAGACTGTTACCAGCAAGTGATTTTAAAAAGCAATTTTGAACACATAACTTGTGTCACAAACACCCCCATTTATCCAACATGGGGTAAGAATACCTCCATATCAAATCAAGGTGAGGGAGAAGGAAGGGGTTGTGATCTATTCAGCTTCCTTGTTTCAATCATCAAAAAATCAATGGGGGAACGGATCACTTGTCCTGGGTCACCAGGGTTTATTAGTTTTTCGTTTCGTGGTACCGATAAAAAACCCTTAATCACGTGTCGAGGCTCGGGTGGCGGTATATCTTGGTTCTCTGCCTTTCTTTTAGGTACGTGGCAGCATCATCATTGGGCTAGTTTTTATGCTTCCTTCACCCGGAGGTAAACCACTGGTTGGTACAGTAGTGATCAGTGATAGTGGGTAACAATGTGAGTGAAAAAATGTTGTGATAAAATAGCTTGAGTGGCCAGACTGAAAAGAAAATTTATTAGGTCTGGGTTCAGGCTCATTTAAAAACTTAGGCGTGCGTAGGAAGGGGAGTTAAGAGTCTTCTGCACTATTCTTAGTCCATAAAAAGGTCGACATGTTTCAGCCTTTAATTTCCCAGGAGGGGTTAGGCAGGTTTTCTTCAGGTCCTAGAAAAAACTAGTGAAAAAGTGATGGAGCCCTATATTTACAGGGTCTGAGTGGCTCTAGGTATATTATCCTGACTCTGATAAGGCCTGGTAGTGCCTGTAATCAAAGAGGAAGACAAGACCAACAAACATATATAGATGGCGTCAATGGCGCTGTACCAATGTCAAACTGCTGCACTTGTACCATTATCCAAAAGAAATTAAATTAAAGAAACTAAAAAATGGCAATTCTTTTCTTATTAAAATGACAAAATGTTCACTCATTCTCTATGGCAAAGAATCTCTCATTGTTCAAAATACTCACACAACAGATTTCAAAAAGGTGTGAATCAAAAACTGTATGTTTGATAGCCTGAGGGTTCATCAGATGATGCGCTATTATTGGTTTTGGTGCACCCACTCTTATTAGGTAGGTAAGCTTGTCCACTATTTGGACGTTGTGATTAATGTATTGCGCTATCAGAATGTGTCCGGCCAGCCTATGCTACTCATTGCATGGAGGCGGGCTTGAGTCATTTGAGATTATGGTTTACCCTCAATGGTTGGGCTCTATTACTAGAACAGAGCGTGGACGTGGGGTTAAATTGAGGTAAATGTCTCAAAAGGGTTTCAGAGATCAGGAGGTTGTTAACCCTCGTATTTGACTTCAAGAATAACGGTACGGGTGACTATTGTCTTCCGCCACAAAGCTTCAAAAGAGGAACAGCGGTAACAATATGCTTGGCTAGTGAAGGCTAACGATTAGTGACAATCAAAGTCCCGCCATGCTCCATTTGCGCGTACCTTGTTGGTGCGAACATTACGGCATCATCGGGTGGTTCCGGGGAGGTTTGTTCCTGCTGAGGGTACAACATACACATATTGCAAATTACAAATGGGGTTAAAGAATAGGTTATGGTTCTGTCATGGTGACTTTGTGGTGATGCCCATTCTACCTCTTGTGCGGGAGTTGCACAACTTGTGCTGGCTCTGCCTCTCAGTACCCAGTTGCGGTAGGGGATTCCTTCCTGTTCTTTTGAATAGTGAGTGATTGCAATCGAAAAAAGACGGCACCCTTGTGATGCTGAAAGGTGACTATGTTTTTCTAGGGGGGTATGTTGGGAAAATAAGCCCTGTATTTTTATTTGGTAAAAGCTGAATAGAATAGTGAAGTATTTTATGAAAAATAGAATCTAAATTGTAAAAAATGGAACATCGTATACACAATGTGTGCTTACTCTGCCAGGGGCTTCCTTTATTTCATCTAAGACATAGCTATATTTGATGGAGAGACAGGTCTCCTAATTTGTGATGACTGTCACAGTTCATTTGGTAATGAGTGTTTTACAGACTCAACTCATGGCTTCCCTATATATGATGGAAAGAAGGGGCCCATACTGTGGGCGTTTATCACAGGTTTTGTATTGGTGTAGTCATCAGTTGATCTCCTATTAGTCAAGTTCTAGATTAAAGTGGAGTTAGGGAAATATCTTCCTCAGGTAGTTTAAAAACTAAAAGGGTTCAACTTAATAAGTAGTAAATGGATAACAAGAGTGTGTCTCAACTAAATCTGTTGTAAAGGGATAACAAGAGTATGTTCGTTATGTTGACTGGTATAGTTTCTCAGACAGCCAACATTGAACGGGAGTGCAGAGGTGGCTCAGTATTGTCCAGTTATTTGCTATTCTGTGAGTGATTTGGTTTGTGTCAGACAAAGTCTCTTTAATGGTTAAGACTTAACCACTGAATGTTGTTGTTGAGCCCGCAGTCATTTGTTCGTAAGCGGTGTGCCCATCTCTGTTTATTCTCGAATAGCACCCTCTCTGCATTGTGTTTTTTTGTAGCCAGGGTTTCCAGAATAACCCATCTCAAGTAATTTACTGTGTGTTTGGCATCTATGTAATGACTGCTCATTTTTGTTGTCGATTTGTGGCACTTGACGTTGCTCCTGTGTTCGACTATCCGTTGTTTCACTTTGCGACAAGTCATCACGATGTAGCGTAAATTACAGGGGCAGGTGATCATGTAAATTGCATGGGTAGAGTTACAGTTTGTGTGGTACCTGATGGTCCATTTAAAGTCTGGTAGAGGTTGTAGGGTTTTCGCTACTATAGTCAAGTTGCATACTGAACAAGAACCACAAGTGTAATGCCCCACCGCTGGAGGATTGTCCCATAGTTGTGGTTTCAGGTCACCTCGTTTTGGTGGTGGTGGTCTTGTGTGGACCAGAATGTATTTGAGGTTTCTTGTTCTTTTATTAGCGAACCTTGGTTTTGGCCAGGTTAAAGCTCCTGACATGATGATTCTCCAATTTTTGTTAACTATTTTCTTTACTTTGTTTGATGCTGCATTATAGGTGGTTACGCAGGTGGTTAAGTCCCTTCCTGGTGTTCTAGAGGTGGTATCAGGAAGGCTTTCTCTGAGTTGATTTATAGCCCTTTTCTTGCATTTTTTGATGGTTCTTTCTGGGTATTCCGGTATCTTAGCTTAGTGCATAGATCCTCCGCTTGTCTCTTGTAGTCTTGAGTTTTGCTACAATTGCGTTGCAGACGTAAAAATTGGCTGTAAGGGAAATTTTCCCTCAAAGGGAGGGGATGGAAGCTCTTGTAGGAGAGCAGGCACATTTTTGCTGTTGGTTTAAAAAAGGTTTTGGTTTGCAAAGTTCCATTCTCTGCATAGATGGTAATGTCTAGGAAATCTAGACATTTGTGGTCTGCTGTATAGGTGATTTTGAGCCAGTCTCTGATGTTCAACCACCTGTGAAATTCTTCAAAGCTTGCTCTGTCGCCTTCCCATATCACGATGATATCGCAGATATAGCGCTTCCAAAACAGGATCTTCTTTTGGTAGAGATTCACAATATTTTGTATATGTGTCTTTTCGAAATCACTAACATAGAGCCCTGCCACGCTTGGGGCAAATGTGCTGCCCATGGAAGTCCCGTGGCATTGCTGGTACATGATGTTGTTGTATTCAAAGTAATTCTTGGTCAGGGCAAGCCTGCAACATTCCAAGACAAAGTGCCTTGGGGTCTTAAAGTCCCACTGTATGTTAAAGAGTAGTCTCTCCAGGGTGTCAAGGATCTTCTGTTGGGGGAGACTTGTATAAAGACTCTCTACCGTCAAGTCCTACGAGTAGCATGTTTTCATCTGCATATGTTTTTTCTGCTAGGAGATTCAATAAATCTCTGGTGTCCTTCAGGTAAGTTGTGGTGTTCTGGACCAATGGTTTCAAGTATTGGTCAGCAAACTGGGATAGCGGTTCTAATACTGGACCTATATCAGAGACAATGGGTCTTTCAGGTGGTGGTTTTCGATTCTTGTGAGTCTTTGGGAGTGAATAGAAGTATGGTATCCTGGGCGTTGTTGCTTGGAGGAATATGGCCTCATTTTTGGAAATCCAGTCATTCACTTCCGCTTCTTTCACCCATAAGTTTGATTGTTCTTTGTAGACATTCTGTTGGGTCAGTTGTGATTCCCCTGTAGAATTTCTGGTCAGAAAGTAATTCTAAGCACTGTAAGTTGTATCCCTCTATATTGAGTAGGACAATCCCTCCGCCTTTGTCAGCGGGTTTGATCACAATATTGGCATTTTCACGTTGTTCATCAAGTGCTTTTTGTTCGGCATTGGTGATGTTTCTAAAGGGTTGGATTGTCTGGTTCTTCAGATCGTCTACTTCTTTCATCACTGCCGGCTCAAAGGTTAATATTTCAATTGGAATTTGATGATTCATAGGGCATTTTGATTTCTGGCGTAATGTGGTGTCTCCATCTGTGGTGTAATCTTCTTGGTTGTGGGAGAAGGCTTTCAGTTTCAGCTTTTGGCAGAATTCAGCCATCTCACATTGGAGTTTGAAGGTGTCTAATGGAGGTGTGGGCACAAAGCCCAATCCTTTATTGAGGATCTTGGTTTGTTCCATGGTTATAGTTTGGTCTGGTAAGTTGACAATGAGGCTGTTGTGCTCGTTCCTGGTTTGGTTCCCGTCATGCTCCTTGTGTGAACCTGTCGTTCTTGATCCATCCAGGTTACTCCTTTCCATCTGGTCCTCTGGTTCGGGTGGCCTCTCCCTAAAAAAGGAGTCCTTTGTGTGTAATCCCAGGCCTTATCAGAGTCAGGCTAATATACCTAGACCCACTCAGACCCTGTAAATATAGGGATCCATCACTTTTCCACTAGTTTTTATTAGGTCCTGAAGAAAGCCTGCCTGACCCCTCCCGGGCAAAAAAAGGCTGAAATATGTCGACCTTTTTATGGACTAAGAATAGTGCGGAAGACTCTTAACTCCCCTCCCTATGCACACCTAAGTTTTTAAATGAGCCTGAACCCAGACCTAATACATTTTGTTTTCAGTCTGTCCACTCAAGCTGTTTCTTCACAACATTTTTTCACTCACATTGTTACCCACCATCACTGATCACTACTGTACCATCCAGTGGTTTACCTCCGGGTGGAGGAAGCATAAAGACTATCCCAATGATGATGCTGCAACGTACCTAAAAGAAAGGCGGAGAACCAAGATATACCGCTACCCGAGCCTTGGCAGGTGAATGAGGGTTTTTTATCGGTACCACAAAACGAAAAACTAATAAACCCTGGTGACCCAGGACAAGTGATCTGTTCCCCCATTGATTTTTTAACATCAGAATACCTCCGCCATGACCCCTTATTAAACAACATTTTCAACCCCAGGAACTGTTACCGATAGATAAAAAGGTGGCTGCAACTTTATTTTCATGGACACTAAAAAAGGACAGCATTATAATTACAAAGGGTTCCGCCCTCTTTACATGTTGATTGTTCTAGTATTTTCAAACCAACAGTGTTGAAAACGTAATTATGATCATATTGATATTTCACTTATATTAATTCCTGAAATATCTTGCCCTGAATGGGCCTTGGAAATACCAATGAGTTTTCAACACCGTTGGTTTGAAAAACAGCAGCATGTTAAGATGGCGGAACCTATTGTAATTATAATTTTGTCCTTTTTTTAGTGTCCATGTATGAGATCATTGGTTTCTGGTGTGCCCGATTAACATTGAGGAAGGCGTTAGCCGAAACAAGTCTGTTTTTGCACGTATTCTACTAATAAAATCACAAACTCACCCCCGCGAGTGCTTCTCATTTGTTGGGTATGATTACCCTTCAGAAACACTGGAGCTCTAAAACGTATGCAGGTGCACCCCCGCAGCATCAGCACCCGTCTGCGAGTGCACCGATAAGGTGACAGTGAGCCGGGAATTGACATTCTGGTGCACCGCTGCTGAGATTCCTGCCATACAGGCAAGTTACAAGAGGTTCGAAGATTGGCCGGCCAGCCAAGGAACGGATTAGGAAACTGCAATATTCAGTATTGACACAACAAACTGGTAAGCCGTCTCATACGTTTCATGGCTTATAATTCGTAGCATTAGGATGAGGGGGTTAGAGGCAACATTTATTCAAGCTGGATCAGCATTGGATTTGTTAACATCATGTTTTGTGAATCGGAGCACCGTTAAGCAACATTGAGCATTTTCAAAAAGCAAACCAACACAAGATTGGAAAGTGGTGATAAGAGGATACAATCAAAATCTAATCTATCTTCCAAATTCATTGCCTTAGAACGCTTTTACGAATGGGAGATACACAAATGGTGGGAGGCGACCTCTCTACAAAATTACATCGAGGTCAACAGAGTCCCAAGGGGGCTTAGAATATACACTGTACCCACGTATGAGAACCCAGATCCCCTCCTCTTGGAGGAGTGGGCAGAACACACGGCTCAGTCATGCCAGGGGATGTTAATGATATTGGTTTAGTTCACCTGGAGTGATAGTGATCGGGAATTGAAAGACATAAGTTAATTAGAAGACCAGATAGTAAAAGAGGAAGTTAAAACAAAACAGGAGGAATTAAGGGAACAAATGAAGAAAAGATTGAAAACATAAAAACAGATGATAAAACAATGGAAGCAAGAAAAGTTTGATAGAGACGAAAAAGACTTTGCACAAGGCACAATGCTAACCTTTGCCAGAAAAGTTGACATACCAAGAAGGGATCTGCTAATAAAAAAATCCCATTCTACTGTTGAATCCAGGGAAACTTCAGAGTCTGACATAACGGACAATGAACAGTCAAGCGAGGAAAGCACAAGTTGAATGACACCAGCCATGGGAAGGACCCCTTTTCACATGGAGTTCAGACTGATACGACAATCATGGCAAAGAGGAGGCAAGGGGAAACCACCAGAACAAAGGTCAACAGAAAAACAATGCAAGGAGGCTGGGGGGGCTAGGGTGAGGGGGGGGGGCAACAGGCAACATATTGTGTCCTGTGACAAGGAGCAAGAAGTTAATCAACAGGAGGAAATAGAAAAAGAAATTTTGAATATAGTGAATCTGAACCCCAAAATCCTATCTCAAAATGAAAGTCAGTCATAAACTTGGCCTGTCTGTCTGCCCCCACAAGAAAATGGAATACACCCAACTCAAATTGACTTGTTCAAATTTACACGCAAGCTGAAATTACATAAATAATTTAAGTTGAAACCTTTGTTAACTAAATCAAAAAGATCTGGATGTACACAGAAAGTTACTGACATCTTGAGAGGAAAGGACTTAGAGACCATGGAAACCTTGGAAAACCTATGCTTAGAAAAAGACCCCAGAAGAGAAATATCAAGGAGTTTGACTCAAAAAATCAATTTAGCTGGGGTGGAACAGAGTGGAGGGTTCAGTCCTTTTAAACCTACATCACAATTTTTACCACAAATGCCGGGGGATGCCGTAGATGTGTTCATAGACTCTGTAAATAGAGATCTACTACGCCTGAGACAAAGAAAGTATAGGAAGGATCTGGTGCGGAGAGATTTCCTCAAAGGACCAACAGTTGACATTGGAAAATCTATACCTTGATAAATCAATAGTCTGTAAACTGTCAGACAAAGGCGGAAACATCGTCCTACAGACACAAGAACAGTATGACCAGGAAGCCAAATGACAACTATCAGATGGGAGCTGTGTAATATGTGGTAATGTATTTAGTTAATATGTAGTAATGTATTTAATTAATATGTGTATTGCTTTAAGCTATTAAGTCATAGTTAGAATGTAGATCTTTTAGGTGTTCTAATGTATTGGAACCATTGGTCCCTTGTATGTTCTGTTGCTGTGGCTGGAGGTCGTGGGTCCATCAATGGAATGAACTCAATTTTATTTAACTTCATTTTTCCTGGATTTATTCACTTATTTCCATACTACATTATCTGGCGGCGATCTTCTCATTGAGTGGACCCACCGAGGTATGTTACGGTTTACGTTTTGCCCCTTCATGCAAAGAAAAAGATTTCATCAAGGAAAATAATTTGAAAAAGAAAATTAAAGGAATCCTATGGCGGCGTTTCTATGTATGCAGAGATTTCAACTATTCATTCATGAAGAAGTTTTGTGGAGCAGTGTGGTAAAGTACATTTTACCTACGTGCAGTTATTTGCGCTGGTCAACTGCCGACTTGTTTCCTTTTGAATCTGCTGCATTTTTTAAGCTTCATCTTCTACATCATCACGCCACCTAACGTTGCAAAAACAACCTCTACTCGCTTTAAAAAGAGGACGTATAGCACATTTGGTGGCCATCTTAACATATTGGGATAGTTTTTTTTCTGGATGCCATTTTCACGTCGTTTTCATTGGAGTTCCCTTCAGAACAGCATATTCCAACTGTTTGAACAAGATTTTGTTTGTTTTTGAACAAATCTGGACATCTTCTGCTAGTAATTACTAATATTTTAATTATTTTATTTCTTTATTCTAAACTTTCTAACTTGCTGTATACATATAGTTTTGATTTGTGTCATGGCTTCTGTCAACACTGTCATGCAAGCACCTCCATTTCTTGAAGTAGCAGGAAACCCTTAACACCTTGGCACAAATGGTTTAGAGTTTTTTGAAAATTATATGGAGGCCATTGATGCCACTAAATATTCACCGTCAAGGAAAAGAGCTTAATTATTCAACCATTTAGGCAGTGCTGGGCAAGAGATTTTTGATAACCTACCAGTTTTTCCTGCTCCTACTGGAGATGAAACTTGGGATGTTTTCAAGGAAGCTTTAGCACACATTGGTAAACAGTATGTTGATGAACCATCGGTCATGGTTGAGAGACATTAGATTTTTTAACGCAAACAGACGGCTGAAGAGTCTATCGAGGATTAATTCCCTGTACTACGTGTTTTAGCATCAAAGTGTGTATTTGAAAATTATTTAGATACTGCTTTACATGATCAATTAGTTTTTAATTGCTTCAATAAGAAAATTCAGGAACGTTTATTAACATGTAAAAATCCATCACTGGATAAAGTTATGGATATAGCTAGGAGTATTGAACGTTCAGTTGTTTCATCTAAAATTTTAACTGAATCTTACACTACAAATGCTTCAGATATTTCAAAAGTACCACAAATTGTTGCTGTATCTAACAATAGTGATTCCAATGTCAATTTGGTTTCACATAAGAATGAATCTAGAAAAACTAGTGAAAATAGAGTAGGAGGAGCATGTTATAGATGTGGTTCAAGATTTCATATGGGCAACTATCCTAATTGTCCTGCTCAAGGGAAAAGATGCAACAATTGCAAGAAAATTGGGCATTTTTACACTGTATGCAATTTTAACAAAACAAAATTTAAAGTTAGTCAACTTGATGTGGAAAATGACATTATGTCAGAAGCAATTAGTAATGTTTCTTTGTCCGTTGAAGTTAATGCTTTAGGTGATTCTGAAAAGAGGTGAAAAGGTTCCATTTGTGATGTTCGCATTGGTGCAATCAACCTTGGCATTATGGCCGATTCTGTGTCTCCCATAACCATTCTGGCTGAAAACACATTAAAAAAGTTTTGGTCTGAGAAATTTGTGAAATCTACTAGAAAAATAAACAAATCTATTGGTTGCCCGGTATTGAAGGCCAAGTTAAAAAGGTTTGTGGAAACGTGTGCAGAATGTCTTTGTTCTGACAAACATTGGAAGACAACTACAGTTTCTTTATGTCCTGTGAGTTGGTCTAATAATGCATGGGAAAAAATTGGTCTTGATTTCACCGCTCCATTCAATATTTTTAAGGGTGACAAAAGGTTTCTTATAGTTGCTATTGATTACTTCTCTAAGTTGTTATACTTTTCTTTTGTCAAAAGTGCGGATTCCGCTTCTGTAGTTTTATTTTTAAAGCATTAATTTTGTATTGAAGGAAGGGTGAAGGAAATTATTACTGACAATGGGTCTCATTTTATATCTGATGAGTTCTCGAAATTTGTGGGTAAATATGATGTCAAACATATTCTCGCACCTTTGTATAGTCCAGCTTTAAATGGTCTTGTAGAAAGGGCTAATCGCATGATTAAAGAGGTTGTTCAGACAACAGTTGCTAACAATCTTGATGTTGCTGAATATCTACACTTTAAAGTTTGGAATGATAATATCACTCCACAGAACACTACTAATGTTGCTCCTTTTGTTTTGTTAAGAAGGAGAAAACCTATTTCAGCTCTCAGTCCTACATGGTTATTGGATAAGGTAGAGATATCTCATAATATTTATTTAGAAAGTGTACAAGAACATGTGAAAGCAAAACAAGATGCTTACAAACATATTTATGATAGAAGAATGCATGTGAAAGAAGACGTTCTTAATGTGGGTGATTGGGTTTTAATAAAGAAACCCATAATAATCAGTAAAGGATTATCAAAGTTTTCAGAAACAGTAAAGGCTTTGAAAATAACTAAGATGGCTGTGTTATTACAGAATAAAGGATGGTGGAATATAAATGCTTTAGTTAAGGTGACTGGAGAACAAACTAAAATAATTTTACAAAGAGTGACTTCTACACAGGAGAAGGAAAGGAGTGATTTGATCTTGATACCTTGACTAATTCAGCTAGGTATGAAAATTTGCAAACTAATGTTGCAAGTTCTTCTTGCAATAACTTGGGTAGAGGTGACATTACCAACATGAATCATATTGCACGTGCCAATTTTACTCCTGGTGGAGAAGTTGACAATTTAGTAAGGTGTAGTTCAAGAGTAAGATCTGCTCCCGTTCACTCTAGAGATTATGTGTATTATTTATTCATCTTTTGTTTTTAAAGGAAGGGGGTGTAATATGCTGTAATGTATTTCATTAATATGTAGTAATATATTTAATTAATATGTGTATTGCTTTAAGTTATTAAGTCATGGTTAGAATGTAGATCTTTTAGGTGTTCTAATGTATTGGAACCATTGGGTCATTGTATGTTCTGTTGCTGTGGCTGGAGGTCATGGGTCCATCTATGGCATAAACTCATTTTATTTAACCTAATTTTTCCTGGATTTATTCACTTATTTCCATACTACAAGCTGCTACATAAAATCCAATGAGAAAATCTGTAACCAGAGCATCACAGCTTACCACCAGATAACACATAAATGGTTTTGAGAGAAACGTGTTGGAATCTGAGGAATACTTATGTCTTAGTTGTTTACACCCAATAACTCTGACATTTGGCCATCTACAGAAGATCCATAAGGACAATCTAAACCCCCCAGGCAGACCAATCATCTCCTCACAAGGGAGCCTAACAGGACATATGTCTACTTACATAGACTATTTTCTTTCACAACTGGTGGTAAAATTAACACCATACATCAGAGACACTAAAGATTTTCTAAGACACATCAATGAAGTAAAGTGGGAAGAAGGTTTCCAACTTATGGTTCTGGATTTATCTAGCCTGTACACCTGTATAGCCCATGAGGATGGGTTAAGGGCAACACCGTTTTTCCTGGGAAATTGCCCTCTGAATTTCTTAGAACACAATGCCATGCTAATTGACTTTACTGAATTCTGCTTAAACAGCAACTTTTTTCTTTTTCAGGATCAGTTTTTTAGACACATTTATGGGCCCACCAAGGGCACCTGCTTCGCCCCCAGCCATGCAAATGTATTTGTTGTGGTAGGAGCAGGTGGCCTGGGTGACACCCAATAATAACTGCACAACAAATGTAGTAACTTGGCATCAGTACATTGATGATCTTTTCATAATTTTGAGGGGGTCATCTGAATCAGCAAGGGAATATATAGCTGTTTTGAACTCTAATACAGTTAATTTGAGGTTTTTGGGGGAAGTCGCTCCCTGGCAGTGAACTTTTTAGACCTAAAAGTGTACATCTCCGAAGGAAGACTGTGTACCATGCTATACAAAAAACAGACAGCTGGTAACTCCACGCTGCATGCCACCAGTAGCCATCCCTAGAAGCTGGTCAACAGTATTACCTATGGTGAGCTATTAAGACTAAAAAGGAATAGCACGAAAGATTGGGATTTCAAACTAGCAGCCAAGGAAAGTATGGTGCGGTTCAGCACCCGAGGGTACGGCATTCAGATTATGACACATGCCTTAAAAAGGGCTAATTCCCTCTCAAGTGCAGAGTTATTAAAAGACACACAGAAAGACATCAAAGATAGTGACAAGTTTAGAATGATTACCACCTACTCAGAAAATGTTAGCCAGTTAGGGATAATCCTACATAAGAACTAGCATACATTGCAAACTGATTCTGTTATAGGCCAGGATATACCGACTAGCCCTCTGGTTACTTTTAGAAGAGCGAGATCATTGAGAAACAACTTGGTTCATAGCCATCAGGCTAAAGAAGTTGCAAGCGCACTGTTGATGCCACTTAATGGTTTCTTCCCTTGTGGCAAATGCAAGGCTTGCTGTAAGAGTAAGAGAGTTCGTTCCTTTAATGTACCGGGACTGGACAAACCGTGAGGCATTAATAAGTTCCTGACATGTACAACACCCTATACTGTCTTGCCTGAGCTGTCTTTGTGGACTAAAATATATTGGCAGCAAGATACACACCACAAAGGTCCGCATATAACAACATATGAGGGCCATAACAAATGAGGATATAACATACCCAGTGGCTTGGCAGTTTGAGAAAAAACATAATGAGAACAGGGACCTCTTAACTTTTTTCTGTATCGATTATGTCCCTGTGAACTAGAGCGGGGAGACAGAATTTTGAGGTTGAGATGACTCGAATCTCGTTACATAATTGATTTGCAGACTAAGGCCCCCAAAGGTATGAACAGCAGTGAAGAACTAGCGGTCCATTTGGGACATTAGGTGTAGAGTCCACACTAATGCAATAGAAAAGAATAAACAGGAAAAGGAGAAGTGACATGATCCTGCATCCATCCTAATGGACTCTGATTCATTTTTTTCTCGTCTTTTCTTTTATTCCTTTCTTTTCTCTTCTTCTCTATTATTCCTCTAATTCACCCTAGCTCAACATTTTGATGGCAACTAATGAATTTTGCTCTATCATTGCCACCTTGCACTTAGTTATATATATATGGACACAAAAGGACATAAGGTTGTTTCCGAAAAATATATATGCATCAAAATTGAGAATAATGATTTGTCAGAATAATAAAAGGCCAGGAGAGTTAGCCCATTCAGGGCACGATTGATCAATTCAATATTGCATTTCACAAGCCCATTCAAAGCGAGATATTTGAAATGATTATTTTTGACAATGCAATATTTATGACGTATAACCGTACCTGTGTTTTTTTCAATGTATGTAAATCTATTTGAATATTAATTGTAAGCTTTATACTGACCACGCATGATAGTAAAAAAAAATTTCCCAACCTTGGCATTTTGCAAATATTTGGAAACATCATGTTTAGCTGACGTAAATACTCATTGGTATTTCCAATGCCCATTCAGGGCCGAGATATTTCTGGAATGAATGAATTCAAAAGGGAAATATCAATATGATCATTATTATATTTTTAACACTGTTGGTTCGAAAATACCAGAACAAACAACATGTTAAGATGGCAGAACCATTGTAATTATAATTCTGTCCTTTTTTAGTGTCCATGACGAGAATATTGGGTAAAAAATTGTGGTTTCTGGTGCACCCTATTAACATTGATGAAGGCGTTAACCTAAACCCGTCTGTTTTTACACAAGTTCTATTAATAAATCATGAAACTCACCCCGCGAGTGCTTCTCATTTGTAGTGTACATTTACCCTTTGGGAACATTTGAGCTCTAATATTTACGCGGGCGCACCCCCGCAGCAACAGCAGCCATCCGCAAGTGCACCGATAAGGTGACAGTGAGCCAGGAATATAAATATGTATATAATCATCTACTCATTTCGGCTGCCAGACACAGCTTAGTTCACGATGATGAACACCATTCTCACAATTCTTTATATGAGTTTCTCTTTCAACATTAGAAACAAGAGAAGGAAGAATGGGCAACAATAAAATAAACTGTGGCAGAGCACATCAGCGCCATGTTGTAAAATGTGAATGTATTACTTCTACAATACAATGTGGCTTCTTCATTCATGTATTTGTCTTACTTTCCTTTCATTTATTTTATCTCTTAATAAACATTTGATGAATAATTCATTTTTTCAACTCCATGAACGTTTTTCTTAATAAATGATTTCCTTATGAACACTTTTCTCGTAAAAACATTTCTTTTGCGGGATATTCCCCCTTTGAAAGCCTACCTCAATAATAAGCATGTTATTTTTTATCTTTGTTTCTTGGCCAGTGCTTTTTACAGTGTATTAGTAATAATCCCAAGATTTAAAGTTGGAAAAGCATAAAAAGTAATAAAGTGCAATTTTTCTAAAGTGCATAGTGCTAGTAAACAATATTTACCCTTTAATTTAATATTAAGCATGATATCTGTCCTGCTGCTATCTCTGAAGAGTGTTTCTCACGGGGCAATTTTTTAAATATGATCAAGTATACAATTTCTCATCAATGTTAAAGCCATTTGGCTCTTTACTGTCTAATTCCAAGATGAAAAATGTTTCCTGTTTGCCAGCTCCTTTTCTCTAACTCCTCCTCTTTTTTCTTTGGTATTTGGGCAATGTGGCGGTATCTTAATGATGTGGGATTGCTATGATTGTATTTCTCAGTTAGCTATTGGATAACTACAATCATTGTTCACTATTGCTCTTAATTGTTGCAAAATAGTTTTATGTGCAGGCAATTTAGTGCTTTCTACATATAACTTTTCACAGGGACATTTTAATATATACACAACAAAGCTTGATCTACATGTGAAATTCCCCTTCACTTTGATAGTCGTATTGAAGGCTGTTGTTAAAGTAGTTATGTTCTCTCCATTTTTACAAGCTTTGCATTTTGTATATAGTATGGTATATCTATATATGTCTCTCTCTCTCTCTCTCTCTCTCTCTCTCTATATATATATATATGAACGAGCGCGAGCGGGAAGCGCTATTAATATTTGATGAAGTAACCACTGGTGTAGCGGCCAAACAACAGACATCCAAGGCCCGCAACGAGAAGATGCCTGATGTTTTGATTCGACTAAAGCGTCTTGAAAAATTGTCCAGAGGGGAGCTCTCTAAATGGTGGGAGTCAAGATCCTTCCAACGTTACTTGGAAGTAGGACGGATCCCAAGGGGGTTAAGAATACTTGTAGCCCCAACCTACGAAGACCCTGACCCGCTGATGTTGCAGGAATGGGCGGACAATAACCAAGAGTCTTCATTCCGCATGCTTAAAATCCTCATTAAATATGCGGAGAAAGACCGGGCCAAGATGCTAGAAGAAATAGGTCAAATTAATGATATGCTGGCAAAAGAAGTTAACCAAGAGCCAATAACCCTCTATAAAAAGGAGATGGGGGAGCGTATTAAAAAATTGGCTACTTCCATAAAAGAACGGAAGGCACAAAAATTTATAAGGGACAAGAAAGACTATGATCGGGGCAGATTTACACGTTTGCCAAGAAATTTGAGAATGTGAGGAGGTTAAAAATGAGCGGTGCTACCCAGAAACAACAGGTACCTCAATCTGGGGTGAGCAGTGTACCTAGCTCGGATGTAGTCACCTCAGCGGAGGAAGGCCCTAGTGGTGAAATGGAAGAAAGGATTCCCACTGTGATCGACGAATTCGGTTTTTTTCAGGAGGACCGGCGCTTCAACCTCCGCCCAAGAACCAAGGTAAACTACGCCAAACCTCCAAGAGCAAAAGGCAAAGGCAAAGGCGCAAAAGGCGCCAAGGCGCAAAATCAAGAATAACAGCAAATGCACAGCTGCCAACGACCACTGCCCCAATGATAAGCCAACAATCACCATCAATAATTAATTTGACAGACATAACACTTTCTACTGAAGAAGAGCAGACACTCAACTTGGGCTTGTCATTTTGCCCAGAAGCGGAGTTTAACTATGTTCAAACTCGCATCGACATCTTCAAGTTTGCCAGGCTTCTGAAACTAAAGAAACATTTCACTATGAATCCGAGCTCGAGGAGCGGAGTTTTGAACCCTAGTAACAATGAGAGTATATTTGGAGAGTTGAATGTGCAAGATATGGACCTCATGCTAGATTTTCATCCCTCCAGTGAGATAGATGGGAATGATGTGAATGTGAATACTGAGGAGCAGAGAACACCTGAACCTTTGGAACTTTTGAGCCACGCAGATGAAGTGGCAAGGACTGAAGGACTGACTATTAATGCCAGCGATCCGACTGGTTTTCGACCACGATCCCACTACACCCCTTATACTGCACGGGATAACATTGACATTTTCAATGACCTGGTAGTAAATGATCTAAAAAACCTGGAAAAGTGTACCAGTGTGTGCAATAAAAAATTCAACAAGCAAGAAAAAGCCCAGGCAACCCTTATTGAGAAAATCAAGCAAACTGAGAATTGTATTGTGCGTAATGCTGATAAGGGTGGGAACGTAGTGCTCTGGGATAGGCAGAAATATACATCTGAAGCCTATAAACAACTTAACAACAGAGCTTGCTATGTGAGGATTAAACAAGAAATCATGTTTAATAGCCATGCACAGTATAATTTAGATCTAGAAAACTGGCACAGTCAATCTTTAATCACCCATGACGAGTTGAAATTTCTGAAGATATCTAATCCAGTCACTCCAGTGTTTTATTTGCTCCCTAAGGTGCATAAGGATGTACAGAATCCTCCGGGCAGGCCAATTATTTCTGCCATGGGTAGCGGGTTGGAGAACACCTCTAAATTCATTGATTCATTTCTTAATCCCCTGGCATCACAACTGCCTTCATATATTTTGGATACAGGGGATTTTCTGAAATCCATCTATGACATTCCCTGGGAGGATGATTTGATTTTGGTAACAATTGATGTCACCACATTGTACACAAGCATTAAACATAGCGATGGACTGAATGCCATCAGACACTTTTTAGGAACAAGACCAATCAAATTGTGGGCCAATACGCAAATGTTGTTGTCAATGATTTCAACCTGTTTGAAGAATAATTTCTTTATTTTTAATAATGAACTGTTTCACCAGACCTGTGGTACTGCGATGGGCACCTGCTTCGCCCCCAGCTATGCGAATTTGCATATGGGCTGGTGGGAGGAGCAGGTGATCCGGAAGCAGTATCAAGTAGAATGGGAGAATAACATCCTCCATTGGAGTCGTTTTATTGATGACTTATTTGTTGTCTGGAAAGGCTCTATGTTAGATCTCAACCTCTTCCTGGCTAAAATACAGCACAATAGCCTAAATCTCAAATTCACGAGTACCACTAGCACTGAATCTGTCAACTTCTTAGACCTTACTGTCTATGTGAAGGATTGTAGATTACAAACCAAGATATATAGGAAAGAGACCTCTGGAAACACTGTGCTACATGCCAGTAGCTTCCACCCGACTTGTCTGGTTAACAGCATCCCCTATGGGGAGGGTCTTAGAGTCTTGAGAAATTGTAGTGATCCACAAGACAGAGAAAATGCCTTGAGTGATTTGCAGCAACGCTTTAAGCAGAGAGGGTACAGTGATAACTGTCTGGAGACATCTTTCAGCAAAGTCAGACAGAAGACCAGAGAAGAAGTTCTCTTTAAAGACAAAAAGATGACCAAAAAGGAGGTGAATGAGTGCAGGTTGATCACAAACTACAACAAATTGCATGGTTCTGTGAGAAAGATATTAAGCAGGCATTGGCATGTCATTAAAAATGACCCAATTATTGGTCCTGCTCTAACCACCAGACCTCTGATTACCTTTAGAAAGGCGAGATCTTTCAAACAGATGTTAGTCAAAACTATGCTGACTAAAGTAAATAAGAAAAAACCAAAAAGCAAAATGAGTGATTGGTTGGCCAGAAAAGATGGGTTCCTAAAGTGTAGAAAATGTAAGGCTTGTGAGCATGGGAAAAATACCAGCACATACAAACCGGGCCTCTCAAACAGGATGAAAAGAATAAAAGGACAATTTGACTGCAAAACGGAGTTTTCGATATATGTTTTGTGCTGTGGTTGTAATCTCCAATATGTCGGTAGTACAATCAAACCCGTTCACCAACGGATACTACAGCATTTGAGGGCAATAAAAAACGCTGACAGGTCATATCCAGTCGCCCGACACTTCGAAAAATTCCATGATAAAAATGTGAGCAGTCTTTCTTACTATGTAATTGATTCCGTACCCATGAATGAAAGAGGGGGGGATAGGGTGAAGAAACTACGCAAACTGGAGTCATGGTACATAGTTGAATTAAATACAAAAAGCCCGTATGGACTGAACATTGAAGAAGATCTGTACACTCACCTATGAATTGTTTTATGACTTTAAAAAGCATATTTTGTGTGGTTTACCTGACTTCCTGCATAACAAAGTTCATTTTCTCCAGAAGATAAGTTGTAGATATACACAGGATTGTTTTTAGAGGAGTGTTCGTACAGTTACCGAATAGGACTAATTGGGTTTGCCCACTTGGGCTTTAGTCTTCAATGAATATGCAGTGATTCTTCTGAGCACAAGGGAGCACTATTTAGACTACATTATTTTTGGATGTTGATTATTGACTAAATTGCCAAAGGAAGTGGTGTTGGTTAATCAAAAGCCCACTTGGGCTGAATTAGTTTTCTAAGAAACGGTGTTTATGTCCCTATTGGGGATAGAAGATTGGGTACATAAAAAAGGATACATTTATTGTTTCTTATCCATTCTTTCACTGTTTTTCGCCGCTTTGAATAATGGCTTTATTTATGTATATTGCATCTTGATTTGCTTTTTTACCAAAATGAAATCGAGAAACTACCCATTAATTTAATGTTGAGCTCGAAGAGAACCCATGTAAATAACTCTTTTAGTTCTATGATTTTGTTAATCACGTGATGCATCACGTGAGTACTGAGCACTTTAAATGTTTGTATGTTTGAAATAAACTTTATCGTGACCAAGCCTGCTGGGTCAGGCGAAACGCGTCGTAAGCGACTTCTGAAATAAAGAGAAGGTTTTTCCACTACGCTGTGTCGTCTTCTTCGATAATTGGTTCGAAGGTTTTGAGCGCTTCATATATATATATATATATATATATATATATATATATATATATATATATATATATATATATATATTCACTGAAAAAACCATAGGTTATAGACCATATATAGTTAGGGATTAGCATTCACAAAACCTTATTTTACTCGCACAAAACCATTGAAATTCGCATATATAGTTAGTTGCACTAACTATATATCGCGCACCCGCAATCCACTGCTGATGATGTCACATATTACATCATTCATGACATGGTCAGTGACATCACTGATGACATCACTGATGACATCTCAAATGACATCACTGATGACAACATTCAGTGACTGTATGTTTCTGTAAAGTTAAAATATGTCTTACATATTGAAGAATGAGTAGATGTATACGTGTCTGGATGAAGGATTTAGTAGGTGCATGACTGACTGTATGAGTGAGTGATTAAATGTGTCTCACTGAGTGCATGGGTTAGTGACTAAACTGTCTTAATTTGTGCATCATTATGTCTGTTGTTCTGTAAGCTGCTGCATGTGTTGATCAGTAGCTATATGAGTAACTATATGGGTTATTGATTGGTTGCCCAAGTATATGTATGGGAGACTGAGTGTGTGTGTGTGGGTGGCTGGGAGGTGTGTAACTCTGTGCATAGATGTGTGAGCAGTTGATTCACTAGCTGTATGGGTTCAAAAGTGCATGTGGAATGAGCTGTATGGGCGGTTGACTGTGTGCATGAGTGTATTTGTGAGTGAATGGATATCTCAGTGCTACATGTCAAAGTAAGTACATATGTAAAACACAGTACATGTGAGAGTTGACATATATAAATAACTGTGCATAAGAGCCAGTGAATGTGTGAGTGGCTGTATGGATCATTGTAAACTTGTATCAGGGATTGTATAGGAGAGTAAATATGTGTTAGTATATGTTTGAATAAGTAAGGTGTGTATAACTGTATAGTTGAGGAAATGGAGGTGTGATTGATTTTTTGCATGACTGACTAGGTGTGTGAGTAACTCCATGGATGAGTGACAGTCTGTGAGTGTCTGTTTACACTGATTGTATCTAAGGTTATATTAGAGTCTGAAGAGGTTCATCGTATTATCACATGAATGATGTCATCAATGATGTGTTCAGTAATGTCAAATGAGATGTCATCAGTGATGTCATCAGTGAATTCATTTGAGATGTCATCAGTGATGTCATCAGTGATGTCACTGACCATGTCATGAATGATGTAATATGTGACATCATCAGCAGTGGATTGCGGGTGCGCGATATATAGTTAGTGCAACTAACTATATATGCGAATTTCAATGGTTTTGTGCGAGTAAAATAAGGTTTTGTGAATGCTAATCCCTAACTATATATGGTCTATAACCTATGGTTTTTTCAGTGAATTTTCAAGGTTTTGTAAATGCTAATTCCTAACTATATATGGTCTATAACCTATGTTTTTTTCAGTGAATTTCAATGGTTTTTTAATAGCAAATATCAAAAGCTGTAAAATGTATTCTTATTCTAATTAAAAAATATATTTTATATTTTTGTAATATTATTTTTATATTTATTTGTTAGCTTAAGAAGGTTCCGCGACCCGGTCCGCGAACCGGTAAACGTTCCATTAGCGCAACCACCGCGTTAGAAAACGACATGGTGACGCATCGCGTAAGCGGGACGTATTGCCTTACCGCGTAATACGTCTTATGACGCGCCGCATTAGCGCACTCGGAAGCGTTCTGGAACGCGAACCAAGACGCGAAGCGCAGCTACTCGGAAGCAATCCGGGTCGTGTTACGGGACGCGTAACGTAAGCATAACAGGTCATGTGACTTGAAAATAACACTTTTTATTGGTTGATTTCATTTTTTATTTCTGAATGATGTAAAGCTAGGTCATGTGACCTAAAAATTACACTTTTCATTGGTTTAGAACATTTTTTTTCCCAAAATGATGAAAGCCCCCTCCTATTTTTCTCACTCTGACTTTCAACTTTGTGAGAGGAAGAACTATTTTCATTATTGGAAGATGGCTTCAATTGTAGCTGCAGCTGGTGGACCCCCACCACCACCACAACCTCCTAGGAAGGATGGACCACCTCCCCAGTTTATTCCCAACCCTGAAGAAGAGGAGGAAGAAGAAGAACCAGATGTACATCAAATAAAATGTTTCCCTGAAGAGCCCCGGAAATCACACCTCAAGGCCAATTTTATTTGGCAGTTTTTTTTCATTTCCTGCAGGCCAAAAAAAGGTGAATGCACGTTATGTTACATGCCTGATATGTAAAGAACCTCTGTCTTGAGGCACGGATAAAAAGTATAGCTTTGGTAACTATACAATGCATCGCCACATGCAAAGGTGGCATCCAATAAATTATAGTATGGCATAGGTGCGTAACCTACGTGAAAATCCACCAACTCTTGTGGCCACCACCTCATCCCATGAAAGTATTTCAGGACCAGTGGCGAGGGAGATGGTCCCCGCTTTTCAAACTAATTTTCAACATATCAAGCTGGTGTGCATTTATTGTGGGGGTTAGCTTTGTTATGGCGAAATGAGCTTTACAATAATGAACAGAGCATTTGAAAATCACAAGTGCTCAAAACGCCCCAGAAAGTGATTTTTTGTTTTTTGTTGCTCCTGTTGAGCCGTTTCTAATGCCTGTTTTTCGTTCTTCCCCCTGAAAAAAAACCCCAAAAATATAAAACCGTTCAAAAAAATACAAAAAAAGTATAAAAATGTTCAGAAAAATAATAAAAAGAATAAAAAACAACAAAAATAATAAAAAAAAGTTCTTTTCAGAACTACCTTCCCTTTATGAAAAATTGCTAGAATGTATTGCACTCTAGCAACCTCTATATCTTTTGATTCGCTTCCCGGTTCGCGCACCGGTACGCGAACCGGAAGCGAACTAAAAAATTTTTTTTTTTTAAAAACAAGAGTAAGTAAACAGAGAGTAATATTAAAAGAAATACAAAAAGAGGGAGTAACACACAGACACTATTGAAAGAGGAACTGAGAAAAGGAGTGGAAAGAGTAGTATAAGTAAGTAATAGAAAAAGAAATGAGAGTAGTAGCAAAGGCAGGAAACTGAAGGGTAAAGAAATGAAGCAGTGGAACTAATAAAAGTTAAATTTGATAGAGATGTAACGTAAAGAGTACTAAACACTTACCTTATAATTGAATTTTGAAGGTGGAAAGTCAATCTTTTTTTGAAAGTTAAAACAGAATCATTGCAGAATGACCAGCCGTTTCCAGATTTTAAATAAGCTGTGTAATGTCCTGAAGTAGTTGAAGGACCGTCATGATATATAATTGCTGTAGTTACAAAAGTCCTTCCTGATATTGACAACTGCGAAGCCACAAAATTATAACTCACCTTAACAAATGCTTTTTGAATTTCAAAACAGTCTCAGAAACACACCAATTACCCGAATAAAAAGTATGCACTCCAGAGGCTGGAACCAACAAAGGCACTGAAATGCTGATATTCATCATACATATCTCTCATGTCAGCCAATCAAAACTCTTCCCTCACTATGTTCAAATCAACACCCTTCCCCCCTCTGCCCTTTCTGCCCTTTTTCCATAGCAACTACCGCCTTCCAGACCTCTCATGTTTACAAGTTCACACAACAATGTTTCAAATGAACTCTGAACTCTCAGTACACCTGCTAATCCGCTGCAATCTTTCATAGCATAATTTTTAATTAACCATTCAAATTACAACTTTCAAAGAACACATCCATGCACCCTAACTTTCTGTTTTCAGCAATGGAAATCCACCAATCACTACTAATGAATCATTTGCACTCAAACTCCACAGTTTTTTTCATTACAAACTTCACTATTTCAACTGCCATTTCATTCCCACACTTCAACTGACTGCAGCAAAAACTCCTCTAGCCATGTTTTCAGTCTGGATTCTTGGACATAGCTACATCCACTGGGCTCACAGGTATGCTGATAACAGAAATTTACACAACCTCAATTTACAAAATGTGGAAATCAAATGGATTGGCCGAAGAGGATTGAAATGTCACCAATTGATACCATTGGTGAAAACCTTTTTACATTTGCCAAACCCTGACCTCATAATAGTGCACTGTGGAGGAAATGATTTGGGCACTTTGACTGGGGTAGGTCTGGAAATGCTCTTAAAAGACACCTTTGAGCAATTGATGACACTTTTTCCTCAAACTGCCTTGGTATATTCCAATATATGCCAAAGACAGAAATGGAGGTGGTCCAATCAATTTTGTCCACAAATTGAGACATCGAGAAAGCATGTAAATAAGTCTGTTTCTGCTTACATGAGAGACCATGGAATGGGCTCGATCTACAACAATAACTTGCGTTATTACATGCACGATATCTACAGAGAAGATGGCGTGCACTTCTCAGATGAGGGGAACAGAGTTTTCATACAAAATTTAAGACTGTGTATTGGTACCTACTTATAAGTACCTAGAACTTACACAGAACCCAAAAGCTCTTTTTAGAGCTACCTTTACTTTAATTACTCTTTTTAAATTTCGAATGTACCTTTTTTCACTAATTTTCACTTATGTTCGCTTCCCGGTTCGTGTACCGGCAGCTAACAGCGCGAAAAATTCAAAAAAAAATTTCAACATATATGAGCCTCCTCAGCCACCCTCAGAAAACATAGGGGGTCAGGATACGTCTAAAGTGCCCCCTTCTACCCATTCTGAACATTATTTACCCTCCATCTTGTATCTCATTTCTACCGAAACACAAAATGGAGGACTCCCGTAACGCTGCAGGTTCGCGTACCGGAACACGCACTGACAAGCACTCGCTCGAAAAAGGTGGGAAAGTAATTTACAAAAAAAAACACAAAAGGCACTTTCACCAATTAAACATTAGCTCATACTACATACCAATCCCTACCATTTTCACAAATTTGGTTGGAATTCCATTTAGCCATTTAGCATGTAGACCTCTCTAAATTCCCTGAGGTAAATTACTTCACAAAACACATCTGAAGTGTTGGAATTGACAACCAATTAAAATGTTACTTTCAATTTCTACTATTATATCATGACATTTGATTGGTTATGTACCTGAATATATATAAAGAAAGAGAGAGAAACCCAGCCATTTTGACTACTACTTCTTGAAGTACATATCAAGTACATTTCAACTGATAACTTGAAGTTCTATTTGAAAGGTAATATGTTATTTTAAAAACTGAAGTATGTTCTGTACTGTAAGCTAATTAAGAATTGACTTAGAGTTTATTTCATAAATTTTTTCATATTTCTACTTCCAGTTTGATGCCATACACTGCCCAACGAAAAAATCACTGTTTAAAAAACCAAACTACCTGTCTGTACTTAAACCCAACAGTGCCCTATCTGTACTGATATATTTTTTTAAAATTCATTTTACAGCACAAAAATGGAAGGAGAGAACAAAACTAACTTGGAAATTGTTGCAGGAAGCAAAACAGATACAGAAATTGACTCTGAATTCTTTGATGATTCACGGGACTTTGAACTTCTGCAATGTGTGGAAGCAGTAGATTTCCTACTTGAAAATGAAAAAAAACTGACAATGAATTATTAGAATTTCTTTTTAATTTTGAAAAAGAATCAGAAAAATAAATTTTTATTTAATAATTCAAAAATTGTTTGAGACATTATTCATATTTATATGTATTTTGTAAACTAATAGCAAATTGATTATAATGTAAAGTCAGACTTTAAATATACTGTGCAACTTTTTTGTGTTACATAGTAAGTTTGCTCATAGTTACTTCCTTTCTTCCACTATATTATCTCCAATGAGTATTTTACATCTCTTTATCATCTCCTGCCTCCATATTGTTTTGGCTTTCCAGACAGACTATGGTATAAATTCCATATACCACAAAAACTTCAGAAACAACTTGCAAGATATCTACAAAGGAGACGGTGTTTATTTATTTTTAGACTCTGCATTGGTACCTACATTTTGCTACGTAAATAAAAATAAACAAAAAAAACAACAAAACGAACAATCAATAAACATACAATATTTTGAAAGTCAATCATTCTTGTTTCCTTATAGTACGCTCCCCGGACCGCTTTTTTTTTTTGCCCCGCGGGGCCCTTTTAAAGCCTCCACATCAAACCTAGGGGGTCAGGGAGGATCTACTATGCCCCCTTATGGTCATTTGCCTCTTCGTTTTGGCCTCCTCTTGTCTCTCGATCCTACCGAGAGACAAGATGGCGGCCGCTCCGGACTGTTTAGAATGTGGACAGACACCGGAGAGCCAATCAGCTTCGCTTCGCAAAGCTCCGTTACGCGAAAAGTACGCAAACCGGAGCGCTACCCGGAGCGCTGTCACAGATATATCTGTTTTTTAAAACGTTAATTTCTCAAAATCCACTGGAGCACACATATTGAGACCCAGCAAAGGCACATCGGGCTAACAGTCCCTACAATTTTGCCAAGTTTCGTGCAAATCCATTCAGCCGTTCGAGCTAAAAGTGAGGCCAAACGCCTTATGGAAAAATGAATAGAAAAACGTGTTTTGGGACCCCCCTTTTTTTCTCGGCCCCCCCCTTGAGGAAACCCCCCAAATTTTTAGGAGCTGCTCAGAAACAAAATGTGCCATTTTCCTGAAAATATCAGCCGATTCCGTCCACAAACGCCAAAGTTATTAGACATAGAATTTTCAAAAGTCCCATAGAGAAAAAATCCTAACTATATATATATATATATATATATATATATATATATATATATATATATATATATATATATATATATATATATATACATATATATACATATATATATATATATATATATATATATATATATATATATATATATATATATATATATATATATATATATATATATATATATATATATAAAACCTACTGGCAGTCATCAGTAGATAGTTATAGTTAGAACCTATTTTCTATTGGAAATCTACAACATTCTATTTGCAATAACTGTGGTGCCGGTTGACAAATCTTCATGACAAAACTCGTGGGGTGCTCCAGGTCGCTCCTATCTTGAAAGTTTGAGGGTTACTCGTCAAGCGGGGGCCGAGAAAAAGGGGGACCCAAAACATGTTTCCCCCAAACAATTTTACATAGGACCCTTTAATTGCAGCTACAGCCCGAACTGCTGAACGGAATTTACCCAAATTTGGCAAAGAGGTAGTCCTTGATTTACACTCGTGCCTTTTGGTTAAATGTTGTAAATCTGTTCAGTAGTTTTTTTTTGTGTTCAAAGGTTTTTTATTAGGAGCTGCAAGAGATACAACAGTACAAGAAGACCAGTTCAAGAAACTTACGTACAGTGCTATAATGAAATCATAAAAAAGGAAATATAAAATTTGCTACTAGTATCGTAAATTGCATTCTGTAAAACTGGCAAGTCCAGATAAAACAAATAAGTCCAGAAAAAACAAAGGGTCCACACATATTGTCTAATAGGCAGATGTAGACACGTTGTGCCCAAAGTTACACGATGACTTGTATAACATGACCATTATCACATGACCTGAGGAGAAAAGAACATCAACACAGAAGAGCAGAGGCATCATGAGCTATGCATTTGTGTAGATCTACCCTGTATATATAGGAAAGATGCACGTGACAGCTATGTAGAAAAACGCTCCGAGTACCATGTGCTCAAATTCATGGAGGTTTGAATGCGTCAAAGTGGTCATCTAGTGAGGACCAGAGTTTCCTGAGCGGCGGCCTCCATGGGGTAGAAGTTAAGGATATGTTGTCCGCACCTCTTAAGTGGGAGACCCAATTTAGCCAGTGGGGAAAGGAAGCTTTTTTCGTGCTTTTCCAGTTATTAAGTATGATTTTGACCCCAGCCGTCAGTAGCAGGTCCAGTAGGGCTTTGTCATCATCATTGAGTGTGACGGCTTTGGCAAAACCTAGAACAAGCGTTGAAAATTCCCTTGGTAAGGTGATATGGAGCACTGTGTTTATGAAACCAAAGATCCTGTCCCAATAGGATGTAACACAGGGGCATTTGAAGATTAGATGTTCCAGATCTCCTCCCACATTCGTACAATTCCAAAATGTGTTGTCGGGCTTGATTTTGTGTAGAAACAACCTCCTGGGCGTCCAGAAGGCCTTATGAAGGAGCCAGAACTTGGTCTGTGAGAGTGTAGGGCTAATTTTGTGGCGAGTGGTGGATTCCCAAGTGCTGGCCCAGATAGTGTCAGAGTTAGGTGTGGAGGAGAATGAGTCCCAGTACCGTTGGAGAGATGCATTTAGGGTGGACGATTGTGGCCGCATTAGTTTGTACAGTCTAGAGACTTGGTGCCCCAATTTGTTAAGTGAGGTGAATAGACCTGGGAGGGAGGGAGGGACAGCTGTCAGGTTAGCCTTCGCTAGTGCTACTTTAATGTGTAAGAAGTTATAGAATTCAACGTTATGGAGATGGAACGTATCCTGAATTTCTTTGAAGGTTAATGGAAGCGAGTTTTCGGCGAGTTGGTGTGGGAATAAGATACCCTTGTCTATCCAGGTGGGGTGGTTTAGAGGTTTCCCTTTGTATATAATGGCGGGATTATGCCATAAAGACTCCCAAGAAGAGTGACGGAATTGATGCGGGAGGCATTTACTGACCTTTAGCAGAGCCAATTTAGTATTTTTGAAGATGGGCCCCGGACCTAGGCTGGGACGGGGTTTGGCGGTGAGTAGGGCGCAGGGGTTAAGACCCTCCAGAATAGACTTTTCCACAGAGAGCCACACTGGTGTATAGTCAGATTGGGAGGATATCCAATGTGACCCTTGTTTTGCTAAGAAGGCGATTTGGTAAATTTTGTAATCCGCCATATAGACCCCTCCTAATTTCTTATCTAGCCGAAGTTTTTTCAAACTGATTCTGGCTTTTTTGCCCTGCCAGAGAAATGCCGAGATGACTTTATCCAATTCTAAGTGGAATACATTGGAAAGGAAGAGTGGGAGCATCGTGACAAGGTAGTTAACCAGGGGGGATATCATAATTTTTATAGTTTCAACACGGCCCCACCAGGTGATGGAGCGGGGTGACCATCCGTCCAACAGACTTTTGATTTTGTCTAGGGTTTTGTTCTCGTTATGTTTAAGGGTACTCAAAAGCTCATCAGTGAACTCAATCCCCAAATATTTATTCACTCCTGTTTGCCAGAATAGGCCTGAATTGCCCAGCACTTCTCTCGAAGTGTGGATATTAAGAGGTTTTACTTCGGACTTATCTCTGTTTAATTTGTACCCGGAGAGGGAGGAGTATTTATCTATTGAGGACATTAGCGCGGCAATGGAGTTGGCAGGGTTTTCGGTCGCTATCAGGATGTCGTCCGCATATGCTGCTAATTTGATGCGTGAGTTCCCAAAGGAGATACCCTCAATGTCCCTGTTATTTTTGATATCTGTAAGGAGTGGTTCAAGGGCTAATAGAAAGAGAGCTGGTGATAGAGGGCAACCCTGTCTGGTCCCCTGGTACAGACGGAAGGGATCCTAGAGGGTGCCGTTTATAGCTATCCTGGCAGAAGGGGCAGAGTAGAGGGCCATCACCATCTTAATAAAGGGGTCACCAAGGTTGAATGAGTGCATGCACTGGCGTAGAAAAGACCACAAGACCTTGTCAAAGGCCTTTTCTGCATCTAAGGTTATCGCCACCATTGGTACAGAAGTGGATTTTGCCTTTTCTAGAATATGACACAATAATCTAGTGTTGTCGTTAGACATCCGTTTTTTTAGGAAGCCAACCTGCGAGGGGCTAATTAATTTGTGAAGGATGGAATTTAGTCTGGTCGCCAATATTTTAGCATATATCTTGCAATCTATATTTATCAGGGATATTGGACGGTAATTTTTAGTGAGTAGTGGGTCCTTCCCTTCTTTGGGTAATACTATAATTGTGGCCTCACTCATTGAAGGGGAAACTCCGCCACAGGCTGCAGTAGTTATAAAGCTTAAGGAGCGGATGGTTAATTTGGTCTGCAAAGGCCTTATAGAAGGGTGCAGTGAAGCCGTCTGGGCCTGGGGCCTTATTATTCTTCAGGGTGTTGATTGCTGCTTTGATTTCTGAACTAGAGATTTGGGAGCCCAGATGAGCACTGTCAGCTTCGGAAAGTTTTGGAAGGCGGAGTGAGTTGAGGTAGTCTTTGCAGGCGGGTTCGTCTAATACCTTGTCATTTTTATATAGATCTTCATAGAATGTCTTGAAGGTGTCGAGGATGTTTGACTGTTTAGTGTGTGTGACGTTGCATGAGTTTTTAATGGACGACATGGTAGACAATTTCTGTTTGTGTTTGAGGTAGGAGGCCAACAGTTTCCCGGCTCTGTTGCCTTCGCATAGTTTCAGGGCCTTAAAGCGATTAATCCAAACCCCCGCCCGTTTACTGGTGATGGTGTTGTATTCGTATTTTTTCTTGGTTAGCGTATCTAAAACACATGAGTCAAGCGGGTTGGATTTGTGCTGAGCTTCTAGAGTGCCTATCTGGCGTTCCAGAGACTCAAGTTCCTTATTAAGTGCCTTGTTTGTCTTGTCCCTAATGGAGATGATGACCCCGCGTATTGTGGCTTTCAGCGCATCCCACAGGGTGCTAGGTGAGGTGTCGGGGGTGTCGTTTAGGGAGAGGTATTCCTATGGAGAAGTGTGGCTCACTGGTTAGAGCAGGCAGACCCTGAAGCAGAGGTCCGACCCGGGACCAGGGTTCGATTCCCGACGCGGCAGGGTCTTGAGCTCAAATGTCCATGGACTTGATAATTCTCGCTTCGGTGCCTGACCTAATCATGGGTTCACACTCTGCAACTCTGGACATTAAGTTTGCTTAATCTCCACAACGGCCCCCCCGCGGCGGGATGCCTGGCTTTCACCTTGGGGATGCACTGTAGGGGCTATCTCACAGGGAAAAGCCAGGACGGGTTCCCAAGGCAAGCGCGGAGATACCCCTTCGGGGGTCGATTCTGGCGCTATATAAGAAACATAATAATAATAATAATAATAATAATAATAATAATAATAGCGTTCGATATTAGTAATTTGTTTGTGGGGTCTGAGAGTGTCTCCTCATTAAAGCGCCATCCCTTCGGTGGGAGGATCGATCTGGAACCAGCCAGTTTGGTGCGGATACAGGCGTGATCAGAGACTAACTTGGGGGCTATATCGGTCTCTTCTATAAGATGCGTGAAGGGGCTTGAGATCAAAATGAAGTCGACACGCAAATAGGAGTTGTGTGGAGCAGAATAAAATGTGTAATCCCTACCGTCCGGGTGTTGTAGGCGCCATGAGTCTTTCAGGTGATACCTGTCACATAGACGAAGGAGGGCTTCGTGTGAGCGGGAGGGGTGGAAGGCACACTTGGATTGTCTATCGAGAATTGGGTCAAGGGGGAGATTAAAGTCGCCCCCCACTATCAAGTCATCTGAAGGGATAGGTTCTAATGAGCGGGCGACAGAGTTCCAGAATTCCGGGTCGTCTGCGTTTGGGCCGTAGATATTTAGTACATGTATGGGGTCATCTTCCCTGAGAAGGTTAGTAATGGATAGCCTGCCTGCATCGTCATGGGAGTGTGAGACTAGAGTAAGGTTAGCTTTTTTCGCTAAGATGGTGATAACCCCTCCCTTCTTGTGAGATGCTGGTGAGGATAGGATATGTGATGCCCAGTGGATGTTCAAGAAGCGGAGATCATCCTCGGACAGTTTGGTTTCTTGGAGTAAAATTATGTCCCCCTTGGATTTGGAGATATACTCAAGAACTTTCCTCCTTTTTACCGGGTGGTTTAGGCCCTTAAAAATTAAGAAAGACAATCGTAAGATCGTAAGATCGTCGGCTAGTGAGTTTGTCTTAGCCATTTGGGGTGAGAAGCATCGTTGAGAGAATGCACTCTGATCTAAGGGAGACCACTAGTGACTCCCCCAAATGCTCCTTACAGTCGGCGTGAGGGCCAATGCGTGAAGGTACAGTGGACTGCAACGAAATGCATTTGATAAATGTGGAAAAGGTAAGCATAGGAACAAAACAGTACTTAGTATAAAGAAAGAATAAGGCACTTTGAACTCTTGTAGCTCCATTTTCTCCCCTCCCTGCCCCCCCCCTCCCCCCACCCCCTCCCCCAGTCCCTCCCACCCCTCCCCCCCTCCCCCCCTATACGTACATCGGGAGTGCGACGGCAGTCCCGTGCAAGGCCGAACAGGGATACAAATGTGGTAGCTATAAGCTTCCTTAGGCTAATGTAAGGTAATGTTGGCATTAGTTCCTGCAATTTTACAAAATTCTAACCAGTTCAAACTGCCTAGGCGGTGGAGAGAGCGACTTATTAACCATAACAGTGATATGGGCGGTGAATGGAAAGCAGTAGTACGAACAGGATATAACTATAGCACATATAACTACTTGTAACGGCGAGCCAAAAAGAACATTGCTGAACAAATGTAATCGGCACTATTTCAACAATATTTCAACGTTATACACGAAGGATCAACAGATTATCAGGGCTCAAGGCCTACTCACAGTACCGATGTGGGTACCTATTTCCACACGGAAGAGTCCAGCAAAGGGAACAAAATGACCGCTATTAAGCATAGTTCGGCATGCTGCGCTGGAGGACAAACAACACGGCGCAGGACAACATTTGTGGAAGTATAACAGTGAAGGTGGAATCGAGATTAGACTGACAGATTACTCATGGACTTTTGTGCAGACTACAAGTGGGGTCAAGTCTTCCTCTTGTTCGAGAGGCCGGACGCCAGGTCCATTTCTTGTTCCTGACGGTCTTCCAGAAGATCGGCAAGGATTTTGGGGTCCGTGAAGAATCTCGGGTGGCCGTTGACTACAATCCTGAATTTCGCTGGACCTGCAAAGGAGAAAGGAATGCTTTTGGACCTTAGCTTTTCTCTGAGCTCCAGGAAACCTTTGCGGATTGCCACTGTGTCCCTTGAATAATCTTGAGTAAAGATGATTCTATGGCCGTCCCATGAGATGGAGTGGTTTCTTCTTGCGAATTGGAGGATCATCTCGAAGTGTTGGAATCTGAGTGGTTTGCAAATAAGTGGTCTGGGACCATTTGAGCTCTTAGTAGCGAAAGTGGGGATCCTGTGTGCCCTATCCAATTCAAGGCCGTGTGGGAATTCCAGTTTGGTGACCATTGGGATCCATGATTCAAGGAATGCCACGCAGGAATCCGCATCTTTTTCTGAATTTTCCGGAACGCCAAAGATTTTGATGTTACCTCTTCTATTCCTGTCCTCCAACTCCGCGTTATGGCGTTTCAACTCATCCGTGGTCTTTTCTAGGCATTTGATTTTGGAGACTGACTGTTTTGAGATGTCCTCCATGTCGCCTATTCGCTGTTCTGCCGCGCCCAAGCCTGTGTTAATTACATTTATATCAGCTCTGATCGCAGTGAGTTCAAGTTGCATGGAGTCGGTATTGGATTTGGTGGATTTAGAGAGTTCATGTAGGTCTGCCAGTTTCCTGAGGATCATTTCCATATTATCTGCCATATCGGCTTTTACTTTGATGGGTGAGTCCAAGAGAGAGTCTGGTTTCACCTTTTTAGGATTATTCCTGTCCTCTCTGTACGCCATTATTGCCTGATGAGTGTGCTCGCTCGCAGTGAGTCTGTCTGACCCTATATAGTGTTGCAGGAGAACACCCCTGGACGGCACGGATGAGCACCTTTGCGATAGGAGTGGGTTGCAGGATTGCTGACCACGTCTGGATTGTGCTCGTGTTTGTCCTGAAGCAGTCAGATCGTAGGCGTTGTAGAAGGACACCACTGGCTGATAAGGGTGAGCTCTCTCGCGACAAGAGAGTCGGCTGCAGGACTGCTTATGCGACTGGGAGCGCCTGAGGGGATGGGGCCAGGGTCCAAGGCATGAATGGCACCGGTTGTTGCTTGCAGACAGGCAGGAAGTACATAGATTATCGTGTAGATGCAAAGGACAATCACTGCATAGTAGGTGAGGTGCGATGCTCTCTCTCCAGGGTGAGAAATGCCACTATGGGTGGTAGAATGCAGCCATGCGACAATGAGGTCGGTTTAGGCACACCACGTGGGCACAGTGACTCAGGTGCAGGCAGTACACAGACATTGGTGATGAGGCAGGCTGGGGCTGCACATCCCTTCACTTGGAGGGAGGTCAGGGCTCAGGATGGCAGCGGATGTCCTCGAGGTGCATCAAGAAGCTCTCTGAGAGCCGGAGTGTAGGGATTGTGTGGAGATCGAGTACAGTGTCGCCGCCATTTTAGGGTCAGGCATTACGAGCCGGTTGAAGTCCGCATTGCCTTTCCGCTACTCTCTCCTGACGGCAAATGAGCATTTAGGGCAGATTATCAGGGCTGGGGAGTCCTTACCGCCGGCTGTGGCGGACCGATGGTATACAGCGCACTATCGGTGCTCGCGTGGGTCAGGCACACCGGCCGTGACTAGGCGCCGCCATTTTGGGCTGAGCCCGGAGCGAGGATCGCGCGAATGCCTTAAGGCCAGTAAAGTCCCCAAACAGCACCCACAGTCAGCTCTCAGGGCATCGATAGGCGCAGTGAAGGTCCTGGTGCAGGTACCTACGATTGTAGACGGATAGCGCCGTTGGAAGCACTAGAATCACGGAGCTTGCTCTCCCTCTCCGCGGAGCACTCGGTCTAGGCGGCCATTCCTCCTGCCGTCCAAGCCACGCCCCATTTGTTCAGTAGTTTTTTAGATAATAAAGTAAAAATTTTTATATATCTGGGTGGAACCTAACAACACATCTTATCGTGAGATCTGTTTGGCTGTCAGCACTTCATCCAAGAAGTGATGGCAGCCATCTTGGGACCAAAATACATGATAGCACCTCATTAAAAAGCATTGGAGTTAATAGAAAGTTTTAAGACTTTAGTTACATTATAAATCATTTGTTGATGGTACCATACTCATTTTAGGAATTGTGGTGTGTTCTAAAGGGATTTTACCATGTGAAAAAGCCTTCTGCTGGGATATCATGAATCATGTTTGGGAAAACTTTTTTCTCATGCTTTTGCCACAGAGGTTTGGAAGGTGACCTATAAGCTAAACTGAGAGCATATTTCCTGTAAATTCACATTATCTTTCTCAGTCATGTGAGAATGAAGTCTGACATTCTCAGTAAAACATGTACATCCAACAAGGGCAGAGACTGTCAGTGATTCATTTGTGTTCTACCGCAACTTCCCAGAGTGTTCTAAAGAACAACTAGAGTGCTAACAGCCTTATTTATGACAAACGTATAGCACACCTGAAGCCATCTTGATTGGAATAAAGTGGTAACTCTTAAAACATTTAATTTAAAATGGAACAAAATGAGGGGCTTCATTTTGCCAGAGAAATTATGATTAGTGCTGCAGAAAGAAAAATTAGGGCACATTTTGACTTCTCAAATCCTCTTCTATTTCATTAAAAAATTCTAACAAGCAGACTGAAACATGTACTTTGAATACCAGCAGCAGACTTCCCAGGTGAGCAGTATGTTTACTACAGAAATCTACTGAGCAACTAGAGTGCTAACATTCAGAATTTATGGCAAATGTGTGACACATCTGAATGCCCTCTTGATGGAACCAAAGTAAATAAGCATTGAGAATGCTATAGGTCACGCCCTCGTTTAAGTTAAAGCAATTTTGTTTGTAATTAGGTGGCTTTTTAGCTTTGCTTTTATTAGTGTTTTTCAAACTTTCATGTACATAACATGCATATGTGTGCAAATATGTATATGTATGCATGCATTTATTTTTGCATTTATATAGAAATTCAGATTATTTATATGTTTATATATGTCTGTATATATACACATACATATATATAAATGCATATATATGCATATATATATATGTCCATATGTGTGCGTGTAGAGAGAGGTAGAGAGGCTAGAGGTGTAGAGGTAGAGGTGTAGAGAGAGAGGTAGAGAGTAGAGAATGAGTAATAGAGAGTAGAGAGTGAGTAGTACAGAGTAGTAGAGAGAGTAGCAGAGAGTGAGTAGTGGAGAGTAGTAGAGTGAGTAGTAGAGAGTAGCAGAGAGTGAGTAGTAGAGAGTAGTAGAGAGTGAATAGTAGAGAGTAGTAGAGAGCGAGTAGTAGAGAGCGAGTAGTAGAGAGGGAGTAGCAAAGAGAGAGTATTAGAGAGGGAGTAGTAGAGTGAGCAGTAGAGAGTACCAGAGAGAGAGTAGAAGAAAGTGAGTAGTAGAGAGTAGTAGAGAGTGACTAGTAGATAGTAGTAGAGAGTGAGTAGTACAGAGTGAGTAGTAGATAGTGAGTAGTACAGAGTGAGTAGTAGAGAGAGTAGTAGAGAGTGAGTAGTATAGAGTAAGTCGTAGATAGTAGTAGAGAGTGAGTAGTAGAGAGTGAGTAAAAGAGAGAGAGAGTAGTAGAGAGTAGTGGAGTAGTAGAGAGAGAGTAGTGGAGTAGTAGAGAGTGATTACTAGAGAGTAGTAGAGAGTGAGAAGTAGAGAGCAGTGGTGAGTGAGTAGTAGAGAGCAAAGAGTAGAGAGTGTGTATTAGAGAGTGAGTAGTAGAGAGTAATAGAGAGTGAGTAGTAGGGAGAGTAGTAGAGAGAGTAGTAGAGAGTGAGTAGTAGAGAGTAGTAGAGAGTGAGTAATAGAGAGTGAGTAGTGGAGAGTGAGTACTAGAGAGTAGTTGAGAGTGAGTAGTAGAGAGTGAATAGTAGAGAGTAAGTAGTGGAGAGTGAGTAGTAGACAGATAGTAGAAAAGAGTGAGTAGTAGAGAGTAGTAGAGTGAGTAGTACAGAGTGTGTATCAGAGAGAGAGCAGTAGAGAGTACTGGAGAGTGAGTAGTAAAATAGTAGAGAGTGAGTGGTAGAGAGTAGTAGAAAGTAGTAGAGTGAGAAGTAGAGAGTAGTAGAGAGTGAGTAGTATAGAGAGTAGTAGCAATTAGTAGAGTAGTAGAGAGTGAGTAGTAGAGAGAGTAGTAGAGAGTAGTAGAGTAGTAGAGAGTGAGTAGCAGAGAGTGAGTAGTAGAGAGTAGTAGAAAGTAGTAGAGAGTGAGTAGTAGGGAGTAGTAGAGAGTGAGTAGTAGAGAGTAGTAGAGAGTGAATAGTAGAGTGTGTAGTAGAGAGTTGTAGAGAGTGAGTAGTAAAGAGTGAGTAGCAAAGAGAGAGTAGTATAGAGTAGTAGAGAGGGAGTAGTAGAGTGAAGAGAAGATAGTAGAGAGAGAGAGTAGTAGAGAGTGGGTAGTAGAGAGTGAGTAGTAGGGAGTGAGTAGTCGAGGGAGAGTAGTAGAGAGTGAGTTGTAGAGAGCAGTAAAGAGTAACTAGTAGAGAGTGAATAGTAGAGAGTGAGTAGTAGAGAGAGAGAATAGTAGAGAGTAGTGGAGTAGTAGAGAGTGAAAAGTAGAGAATATTAGAGAGTGAGAAGTAGAGAGTAGTGGAGAGTGAGTAGTAGAGAGTAGTAGAGTGAGTAGTAGAGTGCAGTAGAGAGTGAGTAGTAGACAGTGAGTAGTAGAGAGTAGTAGCAAGTGAGTAAAAGAGAGTAAGTATTAGAGCAAGAGTAGTAGGGAGTGAGTAGTAGAGCGTGAGTGGTGGAGAGTAGTAGAGTGAGTAGTAGAGAGAGAGTAGTAGAGCGTAGTAGAGAGTAAGTAGTAGAGAGTAGTAGAGAATAGTAGAGAGTGAGTAGTAGAGAGTAGTAGAGTGAGTAGTAGAGAGTAGTAGAGAGTGAGTAGTAGAGAGTAGTAGAGAGTGAGTAGTAGAGAGTAGTAGAGATTGAATAGTAGAGTGTAGTAGAGAGCGAGTAGTAGAGAGGGAGTAGTAGAGAGTGAGTAGTAGAGAGTGAGTAGCAAAGAGAGAGAAGTAGAGAGGGAGTAGTAGAGTGAGCAATAGAGCGTACTAGAGAGAGAGTAGAAGAAAGTGAGTAGTAGAGAGTAGTAGAGAGTGACTAGTAGATAGTAGTAGAGAGTGAGTAGTACACAGTGAGTAGTAGAGAGTAAGTAGTACAGAGTGAGTAGTAGAGAGTAGTAGAGAGTGAGTAGTAGAGAGTAGTAGAGAGTACATCGTAGAGAGTAGTAGAGAGTGAGTAGTAGAGAGAGAAGTAGAGAGTAGTAGAGTAGTAGAGAGTGAGTAGTAGAGAGTAGTAGAGAGTGAGAAGTACAGAGTAGTAGTGAGTGAGTAGTAGAGAGCAAGTAGTAGAGAGTGTGTATTAGAGAGTGAGTAGTAGAGAGAGTAGTAGAGAGTGAGTAGTAGAGAGAGTAGTAGAGGGTGAGTAGTAGAGAGAGTAGTAGAGAGGACTAGAGAGTGAGTAGTAGAGTAAGTAGTGGAGAGTAGTAGAGAGTTAGTAGTAGAGAGATAGTAGTAGAGAGTGAGTAGTAGAGACTAGTAGAGTGAGTAGTAGAGAGTGAGTAGTAGAGAGAGTAGTAAAGAGTACTAGAGAGTGAGTAGTAAAATAGTAGAGAGTGAGTGGTAGAGAGCAGTAGAGAGTAGTAGAGCGAGAATTAGAGAGTAGTAAAGGATGAGTAGTAGAGAGTGAGTAGTAGAGAGTAGTAGAGAGTGAGTAGTAGAGAGTAGTAGTGTGTGATTAGTAGAGAGTAGTAGAGTATGAATAGTAGAGTGTGTAGTAGAGAGTAGTAGAGAGTGAGTAGTAGAGAGTGAGTAGCAAAGAGAGAGCAGTAGAGAGAGAGTAGTAGAGAGTGAGTTGTAGGGAGCAGTTAAGAGTAAGTAGTAGAGAATAAAAGAGAGTGAGTAGTAGAGAGTGAGTAGTAGAGGGAGAGAATAGTAGAGAGCAGTGGAGTCGTAGAGAGTGAGTAGTAGAGAGTATTAGAGAGTGAATAGTAGAGAGTAGTGGAGAGTGAGTAGTAGAGAGCAAGTAGTAGATAATGTGTAGTAGCGAATGAGTAGTAGAGAGTAGTAGAGAGTGAGTAGTAGAGAGAGTAGTAGAGAGTAGGAGAGAGTGAGTAGTAGACAGTGAGTAATAGAGAGTAGTTAGATTGAGTAGTAGAGAGTAGTAGAGTGAGGAGTAGAGAGTAGTAGAGAGTGAGTAGTAGACAGTGAGTAGTAGAGAGTAGTAGCAAGTGAGTAGTGGAGAGTGAGTATTAGAGAGAGAGTAGTAGGGAGTGAGTAGCAGAAAGTGAGTAGTGGAGAGTAGTAGAGTGAGTAGTAGAGAGTGAGTAGTAGAGCATAGTAGAGAGTGAGTAGTAGAGAGTAGTAGAGAATAGTGGGGAGTGAGTAGTAGAGAGTGAATAGTAGTGTAGTGTAGTTCCTAGTTTCCCACTAGGCCCTGCGCATTGGAATAACATAAACAGTAGTATCAACGTGGAACTGCAGATATTCCAGGCCTCCACTGACTATGCTAAACTTAATTGGGTTGTGTTACCAACTAGCTCAGAGGTCACTGGAAACATTCTTCTCTGCATAGGAAGTGATCAGCTTCCTTGGCACAGACAAGAAGGGATTCAGTTTTCCAACAACCGTGCAACATGACAACTTTGCTCCTCAGATCAAGAGTCAATCTCTAGGGTCGTGTGAAACAATAGACATGTATTTCACTCAGTCAGTCTAGTGCAGTTTACTTTCACGAGATGTAGAGAATAGAGAGACGGGCGTTTGTCAATAAAGGGTTAACATTTATTGAACAGTCTTTCTTCTCGTACAAGAGAAATGAATTGCCACAATTGCAATAATTGTTATTATGAAAAGTACGTACAGTAAGATAAGTATTGCGAAATAGAACTGTAAAAGCATTGATATGGTTTCTTAGCCATACAATGGTTTAAAAGTAATAAAACATATATACAGTCATATATACATTAGGCTAACATACTCAACTGGTGCTTCTAACTAAGCCTACCCCAGTGTGCCTGACCTAAGCCTAACACGTGAAAAGGGAGTAAGTAAGTAGCTTAAGTTAAGTTGGTTTTGCCAAGGTTTGTTTCAAGAATTCTCGTCTAAGGGTTTAGTCAACACCATACCTCTGAATAGAATGATGGAGGATTGGTATCTCCTTCAGGGGTCTCTCTCGATATCCCAGTCACCCGCGAGGGTAAACCGGAAGCGCCGGGACTGGATTTCTCTGCACGAGAAAGGCAGCGGCTCTCTTCAGCGCATCGAGGAAGGAGGCGGGGGACAGCGTCCGCGGGCAGCTGGAATCTGCTGGATGTCTTCGCAGAGGACGGCTGTTCAGCTCCTTAAGCGTACTGCACCATAGTTCGCGCTGTAGCGGCGATAATGGTAATCAGCAGCTTCACCACCACAGGATAGCAGGCTGCAGCGACAGAGTGCTAGATTTACCGACACAGGGTCATGCAGGCAGCCAGCATCAGCAACAGTAGCTTGTAGCTCACAGCTCACATTGCTTAAGGCAACGTTGGTAATATTTATACCTGACAGGTGCCGGGTTTGACGCAAGTTTGCTGGACATAAGACGTCAATTAAAGATGTCACTAGGAAGTGACAGTTATCAGTTGCTCATTAGAGTTCCATTACTAATCAAAACATAGCAAGCGGGGATTTCCAGGTTTGCTAAGTTTTTATCTTGTTGAAGAACTCGGAGTGTTATCTAGGAATATCAGATAGTGACTGCTGCTCTGTCATTGCACTAATTGGTCGCAAAGGAAGTTGCAGAGAGTCATGCTGGAATGTGGCTCTGTTCGTGTGAGGCCAGAGATGACTTTTCAGAAAATCGCACTTGAACGGTTATGCCAATATAGGGAATAAATGGATCTATAGCCGAATAGGGGCATAAGGTCACAGTATCGATCAGGAACCTAGATAAGCACGCAACACCCACTCCACGTTTTCATGTCCATCCAAATCACTAAAACTAAGCAATTAGATGCATGTGTAACATTGCCCACCCCAAAATACATAAATGCATTCGAAATAGGCGTACTTGTAATACATGGAATTTAGGTACTGTACGTTTTTTAAAGCATAGTAATCATTCAAAAATTATTGCATATGAAATCAATGAACGATTATGCATAGAGAATTACACATGAAGTATCTCTGACAGAAGAAATGCGAGATAAATCATCACATAAAAATGCATTGTAATAACATGTGTGCTAGAGGCTGGTGTTATGTTGTTATGTCTCTAGATGTGTTTAGAAATAGAAGTGTGAAGCTTCTGTTCTCTAAGAATAGTTTTTACGTTAAGCAAAGAATTGTTTGTGCCAAAAAAAGGGTCAATATTAGAAAAATTGTCCAATTCAAAGAAAATAGATTTCCAAAGCTCCTGGCAGTTTTTGTTGATCAAAACTGAAGGCCGAATTCAGAGTTCATGGGAACGCTGTGTGTCGGAAAGCTTCTAAAAGTTATTGTTTCTCTGTGGGTGAGAACATCGTATCAGACAGGCTCGCAAAGAATTGGTCTACAAATTCAGGTGATAGTTCAACCAAATTAGATAGCGCTGTAACTTGGCAGGTGTGAGAATGATTGCTGTCATCGAAGGCAGGACCAGCAATGTTCACAGCACGTTGTACCTGGATGATGTTGCTTTTGTCACTCGCTCCACTGTTACCACTTGGCTGTAGTACAGGAGTCTCCACAAATGCCGTCATCAGGATTGGTAGCCGCTGGGGACAACACAATGCGTGAGCCGTTATTGGACTGAGCAAAGTATCGACGTCCATTGGTACTGCTGATGGAAGTGAAAGACAGATGTCCAACACGCATTCATCGCCGCAAAGCATACACCGTAGCACAGGTAAAATGCAATTTTGCCATATCGGTCTGAATGAAAGGAACCAGGTCATGTTTAGATCTCTCAGCCTGGCCAATCCGAGGACGTCAGTTATCCTGTCCCTGTAGCGCATTGCTAGGATTGTCTCTTCCATTCCCATGGGAGCTATGTCTGAGCCGAGGCTTGCCATAACGTAGCAGGAGGGTCAAAAATAGAATCCCTGCGATGAGTCCCAAAAATAATGGTATGCCGCCAAAAATGGAGTGCACAAAATTAGGAAAGATTCCCAAAATTGCCCGGAAGGGTGTTCGCAGTCCCGTAAAGACTGTCTTAAATATGCCTGGGATGCTTGTTGCACTAGACATGTTAAGGAGTTGGCTGAACATTTCTACGAAATGCACGGGGCAATTTGTTGATAAAAGGTCATGGACTTCAGTAGCCGTCCTTGCGACTAGAAGATCATACGTCTCTTTAGATGACGTTATAGGCACTGTTGTCTGTAAAAGCACAGATTTCATTTTGCTTAATGTATCAATTCGTATAGAATAGAGATTTAGATGAGGCCAGAGGGGAGTCACTATGTCTGGAGGCCCGCTCGGGAACAATGCTTGCATACAGCATTTGACCATGGACGTAACATGTACTAGATAACTTGTCCCTGGCGCGAGGCCACAACACCTGTGATCCGTTCTAAGAATGTAACTCCCGTTTGCGAGTTGCATAAAGAAGGGCTCTATCTGAGTTGCAGGTGTGACTAGCTGGTGGCATGAAAGGTTGTTTGAATTCCCATCACATGCTCCGTGTAAATTAATACCCTGACACAAAAGTATACCGCTTAGTGAATGTTTACAGTTCTCACCACTAAGAAATAAATTTTTGTCGCTGTCACTATAGCAAGAATGAGTGTATGGTAATTTCCATTCGGATTTTACATATCCTTTACCCAATTGTTCATACTGGCCAGCAGGTATGTACTCAAGGCACTTTTTAAATCGGAAAGTTGTTATCGGAATTGTGATAATTCCGTGTATTATCCATTCAATGACAGGACTCTCTGACATTGTCAATGGTAATCTCTCGAGTCTTTCGATGCTCAGGATTGTATAGTCTGCTCCTTTCTGTGCCAAGCTGATCTGTTTATCAGTAAGGTTAAAACTGGAAAATAATGACGTTGTGTTGATTAAACGCCAAGGCATATAGCCTGAACGAAGGTTTTGCAGCGTCCAGCCTAGTTCTATAATAGAGCGTAATTGAGACTGGCCATGTTGTAACATTAGCAAATCTCTGTCTATCACATCAAAGGCAGAGGATACAATATTGTCCAACGAATATATTCTGGAAGACAGAGTTGTTAATCCATTGTCTACCACAGAAAGTGATTTCTCCAAATTAATACGATCAATTTCTCGTATTTTTTCAGCAGTTTCAATTTGCTTTACTTTTCAAGCCTCGTTGTAAGCAGCATAGATACTGGTCGCTATGAAACGCTTTTGACGCTGTTTGCGTGGTCCAAGAATGAAATCGCGCAAATCAGCACCATCTTTTAATAAAGACAAGTGTTGCTTAATTTCAGCCAGTGTGGATGAAGTTAGCCATTCTAGGCAGAGTTTCCCTACACTGTATGTTGTTATAATCCCTGGATGTTGTCTCTGGGAGTATCTAGAGTCTAATCTGGTCATTTTTAAACCCTGTGTTTTATTCAGGAATCTATCTTGACAGCTATTTGTGTCTGTAGGCCAGATTAACCACTTTTCCCAATCAGGATGTGTTCTGTTGAAATGTAAAATTTGTGACACGTCTAACTCAATATCTGCGGTTACATTTTCAGGTATTGGCTTTGGTATTGACGGTTTTTTAAGGTCTTTGATCTTAGCTAGGCCAAGACAAGATGTTTGGTGTATAGTGTCATTTAAAAACAACATTTGTTCTGGTATCATGCAGGTTCTAAATAGTGCTTCTATGCCTTGCACCTGCCAATCTTTTGTACCCCAAATTGTTTTCGTTTCAATATTATTTTTCCAATAATCAAAACCAAATGTCATCATTTTGTCATAAAATGCTTCTGAATATATCAATTTAGAATTTGTCAGCATTGTTTTCATTCCTGTTTTATCTAACAGTTTATAATAAAACGTTTCTTCATCACTGGTGTTAAACCCTGAAAAATATTTGAATTTCTCAAAAAATGCTTTAGAACTGCTTTTAGGTGGTGTAGAACAATGTTCCCATTGATTATACATAAAAACATTTCTAGGCTGTGCAGATTTATGCAAGTAATGATCCCCATAGTGGGTGTAACAGAATAATTGCTCATAACTAGATGAACCTTGTAAATAATCATGATCTGTGAATCTAGCTGACATTACTAAATCAGACATCATGTCATTAATACTGTTAAAGTCCCAATCATCAGAGAATGTACTAGGAGTCACAAAGTCACTTAAGGAAACCTTTAGTTGATGAGGATACTTCAGGATTTCGACCGGACCATATATCTCATAGTCTGTTTTCTCCCATACTACCCCACCAGGTATTGGAATTGCTGTGACATTTACTGTTGACAGTTCTCTTTTCTTCACGTGTGATGATCTGCGTGGTTTCAGGACTAGGTTGATGTTCTGACTTGCTGTGTCCATTGTAATATATTTTCCTTCAATTAATTTTCCCAAACACAGTACCATGATGAGCCAAAGCAGGAGGAAAAATACACCTAGACCGAACCAGAACTCTAGCCAAGGGGAAACAAGGTAGATTTTCTTCAGTTGATGAAAGAGTTCCGTTGCTTTTTCTTTAAAAGACTTTTTTGTTTCTGGCATCACTTCGGGGTCATTTAAATCTTCAGAGAAGTTGTCGAAGTTGATGAAATAACCAGAGGCAGTTCTGTCAATTGATGGGATTGTTCTTTCAATCTGTCTCTCGGTAGCACTTTCTGATGCCACATCATTGTAGACTGGTGTTGTTTCTTGACGAACTGTTTCAATCTGTGTTTCAAGAGGCACGAGTTCCATGGCATTATTGCATAGTCCTTCATTGTGCACTGCAGGCTGATCGAATGTGATGAGTCTTTCAGTTTGAACCTCTTGGATTGTTGCAAGTTTGGGTATTCTGTTGTTTCTTGGGAGTCCACTGGGCCTACTGTTGATTATAGGCCACATGCTTGTGGTTTTACCAGATCGATAGACACGACTCTGTTCTCCTTTTTACCAGCAAGGGGCGGTAGCACAACTGATCTTGTTCCAGTGACTGCCAAGACAGGTACTGCTTTTCTGTAAGAAGGCCCAAATTCCTTCTTAACAGCGATCTTTTCTCTGACTAGATCCCCAATCTTTGGAATCCAGACAGGCCTTGCTGGGGCTGTTGCGGGTGGTGCCTCGTCAGTGGTACTTGGCTGTTGCTTTAACTTTATGTTGCTTAATGATTTTCTTGTTTCATTCAGTTCCTGTAAAACAGCCAAACGATCCTTTACATCAAAGTGCGTTGTTTCTTCTTGTACCACTGACATCTGACTATCGAGGTCCTGAACGCGCATTCTAATTCCGAACAATAGTTCGTATGGGCTGAAACCTTTTAGAGAATTTCTTGGCATGTTGTTAAGACTAGTCTGGACACTTATTAAATGTTTGACCCACCCAGCGCCTGAACCTAATACCTTCGCTGTTATAGATTGCTTTATGTCACGTTTTTTTCTTTCTACCACACTATTCCCTTCGGGATGCGACGGACAAGAATACCGCAACCCAATTCCCATGCTGGCCATGGCCTCCTTATAAGCTCGAGAGCTGAAAGCAGGACCCTGGTCAGAATGGAACGTGGTAATTGCGTATATGCCGATAAAGACTCGCAAATCTTTTATAACAGTTCTAGGCGTCAGCCGAGTGCTGGAGGACTCATTTTTAAAGTGCTTTTCGTCTTAACTAATTAATAGGACGCAGGTTGGGGTGCAGGCAGCGTTACGCTCTTTCTGACTGGTAGCCGGTAGCAAGGTTCGCTACTGCGATCCCTATTGCAGTTTTCACAGTTGTTTGCATATATTTGGTGTTCTACACTCATTCCCGGCCACCAGAATACTGATTGCAATTCAGTCAGTGACTCCTTAATTGTTTGGTGTCTCAGACCCAAACCCATATGTGCGTCTGCTATTAAAAATATTCTCCTGTTCATGTTTGGAATTACTCTATCCCCCACTCCAGGGATTCGAGCAAAAGGAACGGAGTTTGCATCGATTATGTATGCATAATTGAGTGGATAGTTTACGGGTAGTGCTGCACAGTCGCCTTTTACGGTCGTTTTTACTGCCAGCATGGTTTCCCCGTCTATGTATTTATCTGTACGCTTTTTTGTGGCTACGGAAGCCGGTTTAGTTGCTTCCGCTGTGGCTGTATTAGCCAATGAATTCCCTGCAACGTGAACGACATCACGTCGAAGACTCTGTGCGTGAATCACGTGAGTCTTTTGTAGTTCTTTGTGTAAAAGAGCTACCTCGTTCCAGAGCTTTTTATGCTTTATTGTGGCACCTGTGTCATCTTTGTAGTTGTTTTCGATCCAACTCTGCAGTTTATTGTTGTAAGAGTTGACGCAAAAATGAGAATCGCACACTATAAGTGTGGGGAATTCGCGTTCTGCATTTTCGAGCGCCATCTTTAAACATCTGATTTCAGTTCTTTGAGCCGAACAGTACTTTACTGATTCAGTTTTTGTTATTTTCGGTTTGATTTTACCGCACAGCCAACGACATTTAATGATCGCACATGCTGCATCGTAGGATTTTCTCTCTACGTTGAAATGCTGTACAGAGCTATCTGTATAGATTATACAGGCATATAATGGGAGAGGCAGAATTTCGATTGGCAGAGGATATTCTTCTTCATACTCTAAATCATTCAGTTCTTCGTATTGCGGGGCGAAATAGTATTTTACGTCTTCCGCTCCTAGAGAATCTATGCACTGTATCCATTTAGGATCCAGTGACACTGTAGGCAGGTTTACTGGGCTGAATAGCGCTTCGAAGGCGGATTCCGCTGTGAGGATGTTAATCCTTTTGCCGTGTGCTAGTTCTCGTTCATTTGCTAATGCGATTTGCACTGCGTTCACAGTTCTTTCTGTGTGACTGAATGTTTTTTCTGCTTGTGTGTACAAGTGAGATTTAATTGAAATTGGTACCTTTTCTCCCTCATTAGAGGTTAGGTATGTGAATCCGCATCTTCCTGGGATGACTCGGATTACAAGATCGATCGTGTTGTCACGTGTATCTAATTTTGTTTTTGCTAACATGTCTGTTTGCAGTGATCTCAAAATTTCTGTGTGTTTTTGAGTCCAATTGATTTGTTTAAAATCAGGTTTAATTAGTTCGTAGAGAGGTTTAACCCTCTCTGCGTAATTTAGGATGTAAGTTCTTCCGAAATTCAGAAAACCTAGAATGGATTGTAAATTCTTCAGCGTTTTTGGAGCTTGGAGTACAGCGCACTTCTCTAAGAAGTTGTCCGCTAGGCTTTTCCCTTCACTTGATAATTCGTACCCTAAAAACAGTACTGTCAGATGGGCAATTCGGGACTTTTTAAAGTTGAATTTGTAACCCTCTGCTGCGAACCCAAGCATATTGGTGTTCACTCTTTTCAAGTGAGTATCCAAGTCGTCGTCTGTGAGATAAATATCATCTACGTAAGATAATGCTTCATCATCATAGATTTGTAGTAACTCTGTTACCCTAGCTGAGAATAGTCCTGGGCTGTTCTTGAACCCCTGTGGGAGTCGACAGAATTTTTTCTGCGACCCAAATGCGGAGAAAGCGGTCAAATATCTGCTTTCTGGTGCAATGTTTTGACAAAAGAAACCGTTAGATATGTCTAATGTCGTTTTATATTTTTTCCTAACTATGTTATTCATTAGGGCTGCACTATGCGAGTTTTGTACTGCAAAAGTTTTGCAACATGTATTAAGGTGTCTGTAGTCCAAAACTAGACGATATGAATTGTCTGGCTTGGAGACAGGAAACAAAGGATTGTTCATTTGAGAGGTGCATGTTTCAATCACCCCCTGGTATTCAAGTTGATCTAAGATCTCCCTGACCTGTTTTTTAGCTTCTTGCTTTATGGGATACTGCCGTTGGGCAGTTGGTTCACTTTTTAGTTGGATTTTGTGAGGAGGAGAGTCCTCATCCCATCCTACATGATTTTTATATAATGCAGGTGCCTGGGCTACTGCCCATTTCCTTGCATATGTATATTTTTTGTGAATCAGTATGTGATTCGAGAAGGCAGGCATAATCACTTCTTCGCCACGAGGGCACTCCCTGACAAACTCCGGGGGCCAATCTTTTTCAGCTAACAGAATATCATAGCCTTTTGAGAGCTTATCCCAAAATAGACCCTTAATTTTCCTAGTCTTATCACCCTCTATACGCAATGTTATTTCGTATATTTTATGGGGCTCGCTAAGTCTGGCGTCGGCAGTTTCAACCTGAATGTACTCATTCGTGTCCACTGTCTCCAGATGACTCATCAAGATCTTGCGTGCTATACTGATCTCTGCTGCACTGTCCAACATTGTCAATGCCCACTCCCCGTTTTTCAACTGTGTCCTCAGTATTCTCGGCATGGTTGATTACTCTAATACTGGCTACCTTCTTTTTAGGAAATTGAGATTTTTTACTCTGAGCAGGTTCCTTGTCTTTGGACTTGGTGTGCTCTCCTGGGTCTGACCGTCCTCTTCTTTCCGAATTCTGTGGAAGAGATCGAGAGGGACGTGTATCAATACTTTGATATCTATCAGGTTTTTTCAGATTTTTCTCAGAGGGCTCCCGTTGGGGAGACTGGCGTTCTCGAGTCGGAGTTCTTTCCCTCCGTCGAGGAGACCTTCCTCTGGTCTGGAAAACTTTTTCCTTGGGAGTGGATTGTTTATTTCCATCCCAGCTCTTTTTAGGAGTGTTTAAATTATTTTTAATAAATAATTTTTCAGGATTTTCAAGCAGTTGGGGCTTTACTGGTTTCCCACCCAAGCTGTCTCTACCTAATTCTTCATAGCATTTTTCTATGATTTTTGCAAGCTCAACAGGATCTTTTATATCTGTTTCCCTCAACTTCTGGCGAATCGCCACAGATGCTGCTTCTCCCTTTATGTTGGCTAATAATATAGCCGTGACCTGCTTGAAGTCTTTCAGTAATTTCATACCTAGATTTAAAGCAGGCTCTGGACCGAATTCATTTTGAATCTGTTTTAGCACTTCTGGTATTACCGCCATAGACGGCACACCGTGTGTTTTTGTGTAGATGGAAGCAAAGACTGTACCCCAAGTGTCACAGTCCTCCACGTGTGGTGCGATTCCCATAGGAAGGCAGATGGTCAAGATTCTGTGTTTCTCAATAGGGGTAGTATCAGGAAATACTGCCTCTATTTGAGTGATTTTCTGTGCTAACCAGAAAGGAATTTGTTCCCGTTTTACGGGTGTTTTACCAAGACATGACTGTATGTTCTGTGGTGTAATTTTATTTGTGTTTCCCTGATGAGGGGTCAGCTGGTGTGAATTAACAGCTGGCTGGACTGTTGCAGTCCGCATTACATATTGGACTAATTGCCTATGTATTTTTATTAATGTGTTTAGCTGTACTAACAGCTCTTCTCTTGACATTCTTGCAATGTCAGGATGTGGTGTGTAGCTGGCTAGAACCGGCCACGTTGCTCCTGGTCTCCCTAGAGGACCGAGCCTAGTTATGTGATTATTGTGTTTTAAGGCGCCATTAAACCAGAGCAGGTGCTCTTGAAATTTAAGTGGGATTTCAATCTCCTCGAAAGGAGCGTACTCTCCCGGAGGTTCCTCTATTTTGTAATAGTGAAACTCTTGTGTTGCAGCGTTTGCCGCTGGAAAGTTTATCCATGAATAGAATACCTCTGTCTGCCGATACTCGTGAGCCTCTATCACGAAAATTACTGTACCACCCTGAGGTGTCAGTCCGTTTTCTATAAGTTTTAAAGTTATAGATCTTCTTAAGTGAACCGGGATGATAATAGCATCCGGGTCTGCTTGTAGGAGACTCGAGTCCTCCTCTATTAGTATGGAAGCCAGCCTAGCTGCTTCCCTTTCTTCTTCACTGTCTGACATTTAAAAAATGCAGGCTTTGCAGAGTAGGTCTCCAAGGAGACAAAGATTAGGTGCACAATATTTTGGAACACTGTATCCTTCAACGTTGAATAAACCGGAGCTTTACATAGGAATCTCTTCCTACTAAGGTCGGGCGGATTTTAACCTTTCACCCACTCCAGACGTCTATTGGAGTATTTACGGGAGAAAGGGGTCTGTGAAATATGCACGACTGAGTTACTCTATAAGTCTTACGTTAGTTTATCGCCTTACCAAACGTTGGGCGCCATGTAGTGTAGTTCCTAGTTTCCCACTAGGCCCTGCGCATTGGAATAACATAAACAGTAGTATCGACGTGGAACTGCAGATATTCCTGGCCTCCACTGACTTTGCTAAACTTAATTGGGTTGTGTTACCAACTAGCTCAGAGGTCACTGGAAACTTTCTTCTCTGCATAGGAAGTGATCAGCTTCCTTGGCACAGACAAGAAGGGATTCAGTTTTCCAACAACCGTGCAACATGACAACCTTGCTCCTCAGATCAAGAGTCAATCTCTAGGGTCGTGTGAAACAATAGACATGTATTTCACTCAGTCAGTCTAGTGCAGTTTACTTTCACGAGATGTAGAGAATAGAGAGACGGGCGTTTGTCAATAAAGGGTTAACATTTATTGAACAGTCTTTCTTCTCGTACAAGAGAAATGAATTGCCACAATTGCAATAATTGTTATTATGAAAAGTACGTACAGTAAGATAAGTATTGCGAAATAGAACTGTAAAAGCATTGATATGGTTTCTTAGCCATACAATGGTTTGAAAGTAATAAAACATATATACAGTCATATATACATTAGGCTAACATACTCAACTGGTGCTTCTAACTAAGCCTACCCCAGTGTGCCTGACCTAAGCCTAACACGTGAAAAGGGAGTAAGTAAGTAGCTTAAGTTAAGTTGGTTTTGCCAAGGTTTGTTTCAAGAATTCTCGTCTAAGGGTTTAGTCAACACCATACCTCTGAATAGAATGATGGAGGATTGGTATCTCCTTCAGGGGTCTCTCTCGATATCCCAGTCACCCGCGAGGGAAAACCGGAAGCGCCGGGACTGGATTTCTCTGCACGAGAAAGGCAGCGGCTCTCTTCAGCACGTCGAGGAAGGAGGCGGGGGACAGCGTCCGCGGGCAGCTGGAATCTGCTGGATGTCTTCGCAGAGGACGGCTGTTCAGCTCCTTAAGCGTACTGCACCATAGTTCGCACTGTAGCGGCGATAATGGTAATCAGCAGCTTCACCACCACAGGATAGCAGGCTGCAGCGACAGAGTGCTAGATTTACCAACACAGGGTCATGCAGGCAGCCAGCATCAGCAACAGTAGCTTGTAGCTCACAGCTCACATTGCTTAAGGCAACGTTGGTAATATTTATACCTGACAGGTGCCGGGTTTGATGCAAGTTTGCTGGACATAAGACGTCAATTAAAGATGTCACTAGGAAGTGACAGTTATCAGTTGCTCATTAGAGTTCCATTACTAATCAAAACATAGCAAGCGGGGATTTCCAGGTTTGCTAAGTTTTTATCTTGTTGAAGAACTCGGAGTGTTATCTAGGAATATCAGATAGTGACTGCTGCTCTGTCATTGCACTAATTGGTCGCAAAGGAAGTAGCAGAGAGTCATGCTGGAATGTGGCTCTGTTCGTGTGAGGCCAGAGATGACTTTTCAGAAAATCGCACTTGAACGGTTATGCCAATATAGGGAATAAATGGATCTATAGCCGAATAGGGGCATGAGGTCACAGTATCGATCAGGAACCTAGATAAGCACGCAACAGTAGGGAGTAATAGAAAGTGAGTAGTAGAGAGTGTGTTCGTAGAGAGTGAGTAGCAAAGAGAGAGTAGTAGAGAGGGAGTAGTAAAGTGAGCAGTAGAGATTAGTAGTAGAGAGAAAGTAGTAGAGAGTGAGTAGTAGAGAGTGAGTAGTAGAGAAAGAGTAGTATAGAGGGAGAAGTAAAGAGTTGTGGAGAGTGAGTAGTAGAGAGCAAGTAGTAGAGAGTGTGTTTTAGAGAGTGAGTAGTAGAATTTAGTAGAGAGTGAGTAGTAGAGAGAGTGGTAGAGAGTAGTAGAGTGAGTAGTAGAGAGAGTAGTAGAGAGTGAGTATTAGAGAGAGCAGTAGAGTAGTAGAGTAGTAGAGAGTGAGTAGTAGAGTGAGTACTAGAAAGTAGTAGATAGTCAGTAGTAGAGAGTAGTAGAGAGTGAGTAGTAGAGAGTGAGTAGTAGAGAGTAGTAAAGTGAGTAGTAGAGAGTTAGTAGTAGAGAGAGAGTAGTAGAGAGTGAGTGGTAGAGAGTAGTAGAGTAAGTAGTAGAGAGTAGTAGAGTGAGTAGTAGAGAGTAGTATAGAGTGAGTAGTAGAGAGTGTAGTCACCAGTAGTAGAGTACTAGAGAGGGAGTAGTAGAGAGTGAGTAGTACAGAGTGAGTAGTAGAGAGAGTAGTAGACTGTTAGAGTAGTAGAGAGTGAGTAGTAGAGAGTGAGTAGTACAGAGTGAGTAGTGGAGAGTGAATAGCAGAGAGTGAGTAGTAGAGAGAGAGTAGTAGAGATTGAGTAATAGAGAGTAGTAGAGAGAGTAGTAGAGAGTGAGTAGTAGATAGAGAGTAGTAGATAGAAGGTAGTAGAGAGTAGTAGAGAGTGAGTTGTACAGTAGTAGAGAGTGAGTGGTAGAGAGTAGCAGAGGAAGTAGTAGAGAGCAATAGAGAGTGAGTAGTAGAGAGTAATAGCACGTGAGTAGTAGAGAGTGAGTATTAGAGAGAGAGTAGTAGAGAGTGAGTAGTAGAGTGTGAATAGTAGAGAGTAGTAGAGAGTGAGTAGTAGAGAGATATTAGTAGAGAGTAGTAGTAGAGAGTGAGTAGTAGAGAGTAGTAGAGAAGTAGAGTTTGAGTAGTAGAGAGTGAGTAGTAGAGTAGTAGAGAGTGAGTAGTGGATATTAATAGAGAGTGAGTAGTAGTGAGTGAGTAATAGAGAGACGAGTAGAGTAGTAGAGTAGTAGAGAGTGAGTAGTAGAGTGAGTACTAGAAAGTAGAGAGTGAGTAGTAGAAAGTAGTAGAGAGCGAATAGTAGATAGTGAGTAGTAGAGAGTGAGTAGTAGAGAGTGAGTAGTAGAGAGATAGTAGTAGAGAGTAGTAAAGTGAGTAGTAGAGAGTGAGTAGTAGAGAGAGAGAGTAGTAGAGAGTGAGTAGTAGAGAGTGAGTAGTAGAGAGAGTAGTAGAGAGTAGTAGAGAGTGAGTAGTAGAGAATGAGTAGTAGAGAGTAGTAGAGAGTGAGTAGTAGGGAGTAGTAGAGTGTGAGTAGTAGAGAGTAGTAGAGAGTGAATAGTAGAGTGTGTAGTAGAAAGTTGTAGAGAGTGAGTAGTAAAGAGTGAGTAGCAAAGAGAGAGTAGTAGAGAGTAGTAGAGAGGGAGTAGTAGAGTGAACAGATGATAGTAGAGAGAGAGTAGTAGAGAGCGAGTAGTAGAGAGTGAGTAGTACAGAGTGAGTAGTCGAGGGAGAGTAGTAGAGAGTAAGTTGTAGAGAGCAGTAAAGAGTAAGTAGTAGAGAGTAGTAGAGAGTGAATAGTAGAGAGTGAGTAGTAGAGAGAGAGAACAGTAGAGAGTAGTGGAGTAGTAGAGAGAGAGAAGTAAAGAATATTAGAGTGTGAGAAGTAGAGAGTAGAGGAGAGTGAGTAGTAGAGCGCAAGTAGTAGATAATGTGTAGTAGAAAATTAATAGTAGAGAGTAGTAGAGAGTGAGTAGTAGAGATAGTAGTAGGAAGTAGTAGAGAGTGAGTAGTAGACAGTGAGTAATAGAGAGTAGTAGAGTGAGTAGTAGAAAGTAGTAGAGTGAGTAGTAGAGTGCGGTAGAGAGTGAGTAGTAGACAGTGAGTAGTAGAGAGTAGTAGCAAGTGAGTAGTAGAGAGTGAGTAATAGAGAGAGAGTAGTAGGGAGTGAGTAGTAGAGCGTGAGTGGTGGAGAGTAGTAGAGTGAGTAGTAGAGAGTGAGTAGTAGAGCGTAGTAGAGAGTGAGTAGTAGAGAGTAGTAGAGAATAGTAGAGTGAGTAGTAGAGAGTAGTAGAGAGTGAGTAGTAGAGAGTAATAGAGAGTGAGTAAAAGAGAGTAGTAGAGAGTTAATAGTAGAGTAGTAGAGAGCGAGTAGTAGGGAGTGAGTAGTAGAGAGTAGTAGAGAGTGAGTAGTAGAAAGTGAGTAGCAAAGAGAGAGTAGTAGAGAGGGAGTAGTAGAGTGAGCAATAGAGAGTACTAGAGAGAGAGTAGAAGAAAGGCAGTAGTAGAGAGTAGTAGAGAGTGACTAGTAGATAGTAGTAGAGAGTGAGTAGTAGAGAGTGAGTAGTGCAGAGTGAGTAGTAGAGAGTAGTAGAGAGTGAGTAGTAGAGTGTAGTAGAGAGTAAGTCGTAGAGAGTAGTAGAGAGTGAGTAGTAGAGAGTGAGTAGTAGAGAGTGAGTAGTAGAGAGAGAAGTAGAGAGTAGTGGAGTAGTAGAGAGTGAGTATTAGAGAGTAGTAGAGAGTGAGAAGTAGAGAGTAGTAGTGAGTGAGTAGTAGAGAGCAAGTAGTAGAGAGTGTGTGTTAGAGAGTGAGTAGTAGAGAGAGTAGTAGAGAGTGAGTAGTAGAGAGAGTAGTAGAGGGTGAGTAGTAGAGAGAGTAGTAGAGAGGAGTAAAGAGTGAGTAGTAGAGTGAGTAGTAGAGAGTGAGTATTAGAGTGAGTAGTGGAGAGTGAGTAGTAGAGAGTAGTAGAGAGCGAGTAGTAGAGAGTGAATAGTAGAGAGTAAGCAGTGGAGAGTAGTAGAGAGTTAGTAGTAGAGAGATAGTAGTAGAGAGTGAGTAGTAGAGAGTAGTAGAGTGAGTAGTAGAGAGTGAGTAGTAGAGAGAGAGTAGTAGAGAGTACTAGAGAGTGAGTAGTAAAATAGTAGAGAGTGAGTGGTAGAGAGCAGTAGAGAGTAGTAGAGTGAGAATTAGAGAGTAGTATAGAGTGAGTAGTATAGAGAGTAGTTGCAAGTAGTAGAGTAGTAGAGAGGGGTAGTAGAGAGAATAGTAGAGTAGTAGAGAGTGAGTAGTAGAGAGTGAGTAGTAGAGAGTAGTAGAGAGTGAGTAGTAGAGAGTAGTAGTGTGTGAGTAGTAGAGAGTAGTAGAGTGTGAATAGTGGAGTGTGTAGTAGAGAGTAGTAGAGAGTGAGTAGTAGAGAGTGAGTAGCAAAGAGAGAGTAGTAGAGAGTAGTAGAGAAGGAGTAGTAGAGTGAACAGTTGAGAGTAGTAGAGAGAGAGTAGTAGAGAGTGAGTAGTAGAGAGTGAGTTGTACAGGGTGAGTAGTCGAGAGAGCGTAGTAGAGAGTGAGTTGTAGAGAGCAGTAAAGAGTAAGTAGCAGAGAGTAAAAGAGAGTGAGTAGTAGAGGGAGAGAATAGTAGAGAGTAGTGGAGTAGTAGAGAGTGAGTAGTAGAGAGTATTAGAGAGTGAGAAGTAGAGAGTAGTGGAGAGTGAGTAGTAGAGAGCAAGTAGTAGATAATGTGTAGTAGAGAATGAGTAGTAGAGAGTAGTAGAGAGTGAGTAGTAGAGAGAGTAGTAGAGAGTAGTAGAGAGGTAGTAGTAGACAGTGAGTAATAGAGAGTAGTAGAGTGAGTAGTAGAGAGTAGTAGAGTGAGTAGTAGAGAGTAGTAGAGAGTGAGTAGTAGACAGTGAGTAGTAGAGAGTAGTAGCAAGTGAGTAGTAGAGAGTGAGTATTAGAGAGAGAGTAGTAGGGAGTGAGTAGTAGAGAGTGAGTAGTGGAGAGTAGTAGAGTGAGTAGTACAGTTAGCAGTAGAGAGTAGTAGTAGAGAGAGTAGTAGAGAGTGAGTAGTAGAGAGTGAGTAGTAGAGAGTAGTATAGAGGGAGAAGTAAAGAGTTGTGGAGAGTGAGTAGTAGAGAGCAAGTAGTAGAGAGTGTGTTTTAGAGAGTGAGTAGTAGAGATTAGTAGAGAGTGAGTAGTAGAGAGAGTGGTAGAGAGTAGTAGAGTGAGTAGTAGAGAGAGCAATAGAGAGTGAGTAGTAGAGAGAGCAGTAGAGTAGTAGAGTAGTAGAGAGTGAGTAGTAGAGTGAGTACTAGAAAGTAGGTAGTGAGTAGTAGAAAGTAGTAGAGAGCGAGTTGTAGATAGTGAGTAGTAGAGAGTGAGTAGTAGAGAGTGAGTAGTAGAGAGATAGTAGTAGAGAGTAGTAAAGTGAGTAGTAGAGAGTGAGTAGTAGAGAGAGAGGAGTAGAGAGTGAGTGGTAGAGAGTAGTAGAGTGAGTAGTAGAGAGTAGTATAGAGTGAGTCTTAGAGAGAGTAGTAGCAAGTAGTGGAGTACTAGAGAGTGAGTAGTAGAGAGTGAGTAGTAGAGAGTGAGTAGTGGAGAGTGAATAGCAGGGAGTGAGTAGTAGAGAGAGAGTAGTAGAGATTGAGTAATAGAGAGTAGTAGAGAGAGTAGTAGAGAGTGAGTAGTAGATAGAGAGTAGTAGAGAGTGAGTTGTACAGTAGTAGAGAGTGAGTGGTAGAGAGTAGCAGAGAAAGTAGTAGAGAGCAGTAGAGAGTGAGTAGTAGCAAGTGATGTAGCAAGTGAGTAGTAGAGAGTGAGTATTAGTGAGAGAGTATTAAAGAGAGAGTAGTAGAGAGTGAGTAGTAGAGTGTGAATAGTAGAGAGTAGTAGAGAGTGAGTAGTAGAGAGATATTAGTAGAGAGTAGTAGTAGAGAGTGAGTAGTAGAGAGTAGTAGAGAAGTAGAGTTTGAGTAGTAAAGTAAGTAAGTAGTAGAGTAGTAGAGAGTGAGTAGTGGAGATTAATAGAGAGTGAGTAGAGTGAGTGAGTAATAGAGAGAGAGTAGTAGAGAGTGAGTAGTAAAGAGTAGTCAGTCAGTGTTAGTCAGTGTCAGTCAGTCAGTGTCAGTCAGTCAGTGTCAATCAAACAGTGTCAATCAGTCAGTGTCAGTTAATCAGTGTCAGTCAGTGTCAGTCATTCAGTGTCAGTCAGTGTCAATCAGTCAGTGTCAGTCCGTCAGTATCAGCTAAAGCAGCTCTGCTTCCTTGTTCTCTGGCTCTAAAGCAGCTCTGCTGAACTGGTTCTCCGGCTCTAAAGCAGCTCTGCTGACCTGGTTCTCTCCCTCTAAAGCAGCTCTGCTGACCTGGTTTCTCTGGCTTTCCAGCAGGTCTGCTGACCTGGTTCTCTGGCTCTAGAGCTGCTCTGCTGACCTAGTTCTTATACTATAGAGCAGTTCTGCTGATCTGGTTCTCTGGCTCTACACCAGCTCTGCTGACCTGGTTCTCTGGCTCTAAAGCAGCTCTGCTGACCTGGTTTATTTGGCTCTACAGCAGCTCTGCTGACCTGGTTCTCTGGCTCTAGAGTAGCTCTGCTGACCTGGTTCTACGGCTATAAAGCAGCTCTGCTGACTTGGTTCTCTGGCTCTAGAGCAGCTCTGCTAATCTGGATCTGACTCTAAAGCAGCTCTGCTGACCTGGTTCTCTGGCTCTAAAGCAGCTCTGTTGACCTTTTTCTCTGGCACTAAAGCAGTTCTGCTGACCTGGTACTCTCCCTCTAAAGCAGCTCTGCTGACCTGGTTTCTCTGGCTCTACAGCAGCTCTGCTGACCTGGTTTTCTGGCTCTAGAGCAGCTCTGCTGACCTAGTTCCTAGGCTCCAGAGCAGCTCTGCTGACTTGGTTCTCTGGCTCCTCAACAGCTCTGCTAACCTGGTTCTCTGGCTCTAAAGCAGTTCTGCTGACCTGGTTCTCTGGCTCTAGAGCAGCTCTGCTGACCTGGTCCATTGGCTCTAAAGAAGCTTTGCTGACCTGGTTCTCTCCCTCTAAAGCAGCTCTGCTGACCTGGTTCTCTCACTCTAAAGCAGCTCTACTGACCTGGTTTCTCTGGCTCTACAGCAGCTCTGCTGACCTGGTTCTCTGGCTCTAGAGCAGCTCTGCTGGCCTGGTTCTAAGGCTCTAGAGCAGCTCTGTTGACCTGGTTCTCTGACTATAAATCAGCTCTGCTGACCTGGTTCTATGGCTCTCAAGCAGCTCTGCTGAGCTGGTTCTCTGGCTCTAGACCAGCTCTGCTGACGAGGTTCTCCTCTTCTAAAACAGCTCTGCTGACCTGGTTTCTCTGGCTCTAGAGCAGCTCTGCTGACCTGGTTCTCTGCCTCTAGAGAAGCTCTGCTGACCTGGTTTCTTTGGCTCTACAGCAGCTCTGCTAACCTGGTTCTCTGGCTCTAGAGCAGCTCTGCTGACCTGGTTCTTAGGCTCTAGAGCACCTCTGCTGACCTAGTTCTCTGGCTCTACAGCAGGTCTGCTGACCTGGGTCTCTGGCTCTACAGACCTGGTTCTCTGGCTCTAAAGCAGCTCTGCTGACCTGTTCTATGGCTCTAAAGCAGCTCTGTCCACTCCTGCAATCATCCTGACAGAGGCATGTCCTTATCTAATCACTCTGCTGAAACACAAGTGTTTATAAACGTATCCTGCTGTCAACTACTAGCACTCTGGGAACCCAGTCACTGTCCATGCACTTGCAGACTGACTCAGGCATTGAGACAAGCAGTGGTACAGTCAAATGTGCACAATATATGCGGTCCCTTAACCCCTTGCAGACTACTGAGTCAGTCCTGCAAAAGTCCAGGTAATAGTCATGCTTGTCTGGAATCACACTGTGAGTCTGTGTCCACTCCTACAATCATCCTGACAGAAGCATGTCCTTATCTAATCACTCTGCTGATACATAAGCGCTTATAAACTTATCCTGCTGTCAACTATGCACTTGCAGAATGTCTCAGGCATTGAGACAAGCAGTGGTACAGTCAAATGTGCACAATGTATGCAGTGTCTTGACCCTTTGCGCCACCAGTACATCAATTTTTGTAACATAGTGTTGGCGCTGGGGACTCCACCATATTAACAAGGAGAGGAAAAGCCACCCTAAATGGCTTCTCCTCTCCTTGAAAATACGACCCATTCAAACGCAGCACTTTGAGTTGAAGGGGCGTTCCGTAAGTGTTGCTGTGTCAGTTCCCACACAACACCCATGGAATAACACATCTCAAGACTTACGAGAAAGTGTAAATCTGTAGATAGGTGTGAATGGTGCACCACCCTAGAGGTAGAGAGTAGAGAGTAGAGAGTGAGTAGTACAGAGTAGTAGAGAGAGTAGTAGAGAGTGAGTAGTGGAGAGTAGTAGAGTGAGTAGTAGAGAGTAGTAGAGAGTGAGTAATAGAGAGTAGTAGAGAGTGAGTAGTAGAGAGTAGTAGAGAATGAATAGTAGAGAGTAGTAGAGAGCGAGTAGTAGAGAGTAGTAGAGAGTGAGTAGTAGAGAGTGAGTAGCAAAGAGAGAGTATTTGAGGAGTAGTAGAGTGAGCAGTAGAGAGTACTAGAGAGAGAGTAGTAGATAGTGACTAGTAGATAGTAATAGAGCGTGAGTAGTAGAGAGTGAGTAGTAGAGAGTGAGTAGTAGAGAGAGAGTAGTAGAGAGTAGTGGAGTAGTAGAGAGTAGTAGAGAGTATGAAATAGAGAGTAGTGGTGAGTGAGTAGTAGAGAGCAAGAAGTAGAGAGTGTGTATTAGAGAGTGAGTAGTAGGGAGTAGTAGAGAGTGAGTAGTAGAGAGAGTAGTAGAGAGTGAGTAGTAGAGAGAGTAGTAGAGGGTGAGTAGTAGAGAGAGTAGAAGAGAGGAGTAGAGAGTGAGTAGTAGAGTGAGTAGTAGAGAGTAGTAGAGAGTGAATAGTAGAGAGTAAGTAGTGGAGAGTGAGTAGCAGAGAGTAGTAGAGAGCGAGTAGTAGAGAGTGAGTAGTAGAGAGTAGTAGAGTGAGTAGTAGAGAGTGAGTAGTAGAGAGAGAGTAGTAGAGAGTACTAAAGAGTGAGTAGTAAAATAGTAGAGAGTGAGTGGTAGAGAGCAGTAGAGAGTAGTAGAGTGAGAATTTGAGAGTAGTAGATAGTGAGTCATATAGAGAGTAGTAGCAAGTAGTAGACTAGTAGAGAGTGAGTAGTAGAGAGAGTAGTAGAGAGTGAGTAGTAGAGAGTGAGTAGTAGAGAGTAGTAGTTAGTGAGTAGTAGAGAGTAGTAGTGTGTGAGTAGTAGAGAGTAGTAGAGAGTGAATAGTAGAGTGTGTAGTAGAGAGTGAGTAGTAGAGAGTGAGTAGCAAAGAGAGAGTAGTACAGAGTAGTAGAGAAGGAGTAGTAGATTTAACAGTAGAGAGTAGTAGAGAGAGATTAGTAGAGAGTGAGTTGTACAGAGTGAGTAATCGAGAGAGAGTAGTAGAGAGTGAGTTTTAGAGAGCAGTAAAGAGTAAGTAGTAGAGAGTAGTAGAGAGTGAGTAGTAGAGAGTGAGTAGTAGAGGGAGAGAGTAGTAGAGAGTAGTGGAGTAGTGGAGAGTGAGTAGTAGAGAGTATTGGAGAGTGAGAAGTAGAGAGTAGTGGAGAGTGAGTAGTAGAGAGCAAGTAGTAGATAATGTGTTGTAGAGAATGAGTAGTAGAGAGTAGTAGAGAGTGAGTAGTAGAGATAGTAGTAGAGAGTAGTAGAGAGTGAGTAGTAGACAGTGAGTAATAGAGAGTAGTAAAGTGAGTAGTAGAGAGTAGTAGAGTGAGTAGTAGAGAGTAATAGAGAGTGAGTAGTAGACAGTGAATAGTAGAGAGTAGTAGCAAGTGAGGAGTAGAGAGTGAGTATTAGAGTGAGAGAGTAGTAGGGAGTGAGTAGTAGAGAGTGAGTAGTGGAGAGTAGTAGAGTGAGTAGTAGAGAGTGAGTACTAGAGAGTGAATAGTAGGGAGTAATAGAAAGTGAGTAGTAAAGAGTGCGTTCGTAGAGAGTAGTGGAGAGTGAGTAGCAAAGAGAGAGTAGTAGAGAGGGAGTAGTAAAGTGAGCAGTAGAGAGTAGTAGTAGAGAGAGAGTAGTAGAGAGTGAGTAGTAGAGAGAGAGTAGTATATAGTGAGAAGTAAAGAGTAGTGGAGAGTGAGTAGTAGAGAGCAAGTAGTAGAGAGTGTGTAGTAGAGAGTGAGTAGTAGAGATTAGTAGAGAGTGAGTAGTAGAGAGAGTGGTAGAGAGTAGTAGAGTGAGTAGTAGAGAAAGTAGTAGAAAGTGAGTATTAGAGAGAGCAGTAGAGTAGTAGAGTAGTAGAGAGTGAGTAGTAGAGTGAGTACTAGAAAGTAGTAGATAGTCAGTAGTAGAGAGTAGTAGAGAGTGAGTAGTAGAGAGTGAGTAGTAGAGAGTAGTAAAGTGAGTAGTAGAGAGTTAGTAGTAGAGAGAGAGTAGTAGAGAGTGAGTGGTAGAGAGTAGTAGAGTAAGTAGTAGAGAGTAGTAAAGTGAGTAGTAGAGAGTAGTATAGAGTGAGTAGTAGAGAGTGTAGTCACCAGTAGTAGAGTACTAGAGAGGGAGTAGTAGAGAGTGAGTAGTACAGAGTGAGTAGTAGAGAGAGTAGTAGAGACTGTTAGAGTAGTAGAGAGTGAGTAGTAGAGAGTGAGTAGTACAGAGTGAGTAGTGGAGAGTGAATAGCAGAGAGTGAGTAGTAGAGAGAGAGTAGTAGAGATTGAGTAATAGAGAGTAGTAGAGAGAGTAGTAGAGAGTGAGTAGTAGATAGAGAGTAGTAGATAGAAGGTAGTAGAGAGTAGTAGAGAGTGAGTTGTACAGTAGTAGAGAGTGAGTGGTAGAGAGTAGCAGAGGAAGTAGTAGAGAGCAATAGAGAGTGAGTAGTAGAGAGTAATAGCACGTGAGTAGTAGAGAGTGAGTATTAGAGAGAGAGTAGTAGAGAGTGAGTAGTAGAGTGTGAATAGTAGAGAGTAGTAGAGAGTGAGTAGTAGAGAGATATTAGTAGAGAGTAGTAGTAGAGAGTGAGTAGTAGAGAGTAGTAGAGAAGTAGAGTTTGAGTAGTAGAGAGTGAGTAGTAGAGTAGTAGAGAGTGAGTAGTGGATATTAATAGAGAGTGAGTAGTAGTGAGTGAGTAATAGAGAGAGAGTAGTAGAGAGTGAGTAGTAGAGTAGTAAAGAGTAGTCAGTCAGTGTCAGTCAGTGTCAGTCAGTCAGTGTCAATCAATCAGTTTCAATCAGTCAGTGTCAGTTAATCAGTGTCAGTCAGTGTCAGTCATGCAGTGTCAGTCAGTGTCAATCAGTCCGTGTCAGTCCGTCAGTATCAGCTAAAGCAGCTCTGCTGCTTGTTCTCTGGCTCTAAAGCAGGTCTGCTGACCTGGTTCTCTGGCTCTAAAGCAGCTCTGCTGACCTGGTTCTCTCCCTCTAAAGCAGCTCTGCTGACCTGGTTTCTCTGGCTTCACAGCAGGTCTGCTGACCTGGTTCTCTGACTCTAGAACTGCTCTGCTGACCTAGTTCTTAGGCTATAGAGCAGTTCTGCTGATCTGGTTCTCTGGCTCTACACCAGCTCTGATGACCTGGTTCTCTGGCTCTAAAGCAGCTCTGCTGACCTGGTTTCTTTTGCTCTACAGCAGCTCTGCTGACCTGGTTCTCTGGCTCTAGAGCAGCTCTGCTGACCTGGTTCTTAGGCTCTAGAGCAGCTCTGCTGACCTGGTTCTCTGGCTTTAAAGCAGCTCTGCTGACCTGGTTTTATGGCTATAAAGCAGCTCTGCTGACTTGGTTCTCTGGCTCTAGAGCAGCTCTGCTAATCTGGCTCTGACTCTAAAGCAGCTCTGCTGACCTGGTTCTCTGGTTCTAAAGCAGTTTTGCTGACCTGGTTCTCTCCCTCTAAAGCAGCTCTGCTGACCTGGTTTTTCTGGCTCTACAGCAGCTCTGCTGACCTGTTTTTCTGGCTCTTGAGCAGCTCTGCTGACCTAGTTCTCTGGCTCTCAACAGCTCTGCTGACCTGGTTCTCTGGCTCTAAAGCAGCTCTGCTGACCTGGTTCTCTCCCTCTGAAAAAACTCTGGTGACCTGGTTCTCTCACTCTAAAGCAGCTCTACTGACCTTGTTTCTCTGGCTTTACAGCAGCTCTGCTGACCTGGTTCTCTGGCTCTCGAGCAGCTCTGCTGACCTGGTTCTTAGGCTCTAGAGCAGCTCTGCTGACCTGGTTCTCTGGCTATAAAGCAGCTCTGCTGACCAGGTTCTTAGGCTCTAGAGCACCTCTGCTGACCTGGCTCTCTGGCTTTAAAGCAGCTCTGCTGACCTGGTTCTATGGCTATAAATTAGCTCCGCTGACTTGTTTCTCTGGCTCTTAAGCAGCTCTGCTAATCTGGCTCTGACTCTAAAGCAGCTCTGCTGACCTGGTTCTCTGGTTCTAAAGCAGCTCTGTTGACCTTGTTCTCTGGCTCTAAAGCAGTTCTGCTGACCTGGTTCTCTCCCTCTAAAGCAGCTCTGCTGACCTGGTTTCTCTGGCTCTACAGCAGCTCTGCTGACCTGTTTTTCTGGCTCTTGAGCAGCTCTGCTGACCTAGTTCTCTGGCTCTTCAACAGCTCTGCTGACCTGGTTCTCTGGCTCTAAAGTAGCTCTGCTGACCTGGTTCTCTGGCTCTAAAGCAGCTCTGCTGACCCGGTTCTATGGCTCTAAAGCAGTTCTGCTGACCTAGTTCTCTGGCTCTAGAGCAGCTCTGCTGACCTGGTCCTTTGGCTCTAAAGCAGCTCTGCTGACCTGGTTCTCTCCCTCTAAAGCAGCTCTGCTGACCTTGTTTCTCTGGCTCTACAGCAGCTCTGATGACCTGGTTCTCTGGGTCTCGAGCAGCTCTGCTGACCTGGTTCTTAGGCTCTAGAGCAGCTCTGCCGACCTGGTTCTCTGGCTATAAAGCAGCTCTGCTGACCTGGTTCTATGGCTCTAAAGCAGCTCTGCTGGCCTGGTTCTCTGGCTCTAGACCAGCTCTGCTGACCTGGTTCTATGGCTATAAATTAGCTCTGCTGACTTGGTTCTCTGGCTCTAGAGCAGCTCTGCTAATCTGGCTCTCTGACTCTAAAGCAGCTCTACTGACCTGGTTCTCTGGCTCTAAATCAGTTCTGCTGACCTGGTTCTCTCCCTCTAAAGCAACTCTGCTGACCTGGTTCGCTGGCTCTAAAGCAGCTCTGCTGAACAGGTTCTCTGGCTCTACAGCAAGCTCTGCTGACCTGGGTCTCTAGCTCTACAGCCGGCTCTGCTGACCTGGTTCGCTGGCTCTAAAGCAGCTCTGCTGACCTGTTCTATGGCTCTAAAGCAGCTCTGCCCATTCCTACAATCATCCTGACAGAGGCCTGTCCTTATCTAATCACTCTGCTGAAACACAGGTGTTTATAAACGTATCCTGCTGTCAACTACTAGCACTCTAAGAACCCAGTCACTGTCCATGTACTTGCAGAATGACTCAGGCATTGAGACAAGCAGTGGTACAGTCAAATGTGCACAATATATGCGGTCCCTTAACCCCTTGCAGACTACTGAGTCAGTCCTGCAAAAGTCCAGGTAATAGCCATGCTTGTCTGGAATCACACTGTTAGTCTGTGTCCACTCCTACAATCATCCTGACAGAAGCCTGTCCTTATCTAATCACTCTGCTGATACATAAGCGCTTATAAACTTATCCTGCTGTCAACTATGCACTTGCAGAATGTCTCAGGCATTGAGACAAGCAGTGGTACAGTCAAATGTGCACAATGTATGCAGTGTCTTAACCCTTGCGCCACCGGTACATCACTTTTTGTAACATAGCGATGGCGCTGGGGACTCCTCCATATTTACAAGGAGAGGAAAAGCCACCCTGCATGGCTCTAAATCAGTTCTGCTGGCCTGGTTCTTTGGCTCTAGAGCAGCTCAACTGACATGGTCCCTTGGCTCTAAAGCAGGTCTGCTGACCTGGTTCTCTCCCTCTAAAGCAGATCTGCTGACCTGGTTTCACTGGCTCTAGAGCAGCTCTGCTGACCTGGTTCTCTGGCCCAACAGCAGCTCTGCTGACCTGGTTCTCTCCCTCTAAAGCAGCTCCACTTACCTGGTTCTCTGCCTTTAGAGCAGCTCTGCTGACCTGGTTCTCTGGCTCTAAAGCAGCTCTGCTGACCTGGTTCTATGGCTATAAAGGAGCTCTGCTGACCTGGTTCTCTGGCTCTAGAGCAGCTCTGTTGACCTGGTTCACTGGCTCTAAAGCAGCTCTTCTGACCTGGTTCTCTGGCTCTACAATGGCTCTGCTGACCTGGTTCTCTGGCTCTAAAGTAGCTCTGCTGACCTGTTCTATGGCTCTAAAGCACCTCTGTCCACTCCTACAATCATCCTGACAGAAGCATGTCCTTATCTAATCACTCTGCTGAAACACAATTGCTTATAAATGTATCAACTACTAGCACTCTAGGAACCCAGTCACTGTCCATGCACTTGCAGAATGACTCAGGCATTGAGACAATCAGTGGTAGAGTCAAATGTGCACAAAATATTTGCGGTTCCTTAACCCCTTGCAGACTACTGAGTCAGTCCTGCAAAAGTCCAGGTAATAGTCATGCTTGTCTGGAATCACACTGTGAGTCTTTCTCCACTCCTACAATCATCCTGACAGAAGCATGTCCTTATCTAACCACTCTGCTGAAACATAAGCGCTTATAAACTTATCCTGCTGTTAACTGTGCACTTGCAGAATGACTCAGGCATTGAGACAAGCAGTGGTACAGTCAAATGTGCACAATGTATGGAGTGCCTTAACCCCTTGCGCCACCAGTACATCACTTTTTGTAACACAGTGTTGGCGCTGGGGACTCCTCCATATTAACAAGGAGAGGAAAAGCCATCCTGAATGGTTTTTCCTCTCCTTGAAAATATGACCCATTCAAACGCAGCACTTTGAGTTGAAGGGGCGTTCCGTAAGTGTTGCTGTGTCAGTTCCCACACAACACCCATGGAATATCACATCTCAAGACTTACGAGAAAGTGTAAATCTGTAGATAGGTGTGAATGGTGCGCCACCCTAGAGGTGGTGTAGCGAGGCAGAACAAGGAGAAATGTTTTCATTTCTCCTTGTTTTTTCTTCTTTCAATGCATGCTGCATTCCACAGCACACATTGAAGGAGGAAAATGCCTTTAGTGATTGTTTTTGTTCAGGAAGTAGTCCCTTCCTGCACAAAAACAATCTCCCCACGACACAGATATCCTTGCACCATGGTGCAAGGGTGCCTGCGTCACTGTATGGCTGCAGTTTGTGTGCTAGTGCAAAGGGAGCACAGAATTGCGACATATTCATGTAAATATGTCACATCCCTGTGCTTCAGAAGTGCCACAGCGCGGTGGATAGTATTAGATGTTATTCAATCTCACTTTGCTTTGCTTTCGCTCCAGCTCCCGCTGATTTCCAAGCTGAATGCAGGGGGTTTGCCGATTCCAAAACGTGGGGCTGCTGTGTTTGTGAGGCCGTCGTTGCAATGGCAGGAGCTGCTCTAACTGTCTGACAGCGGCAGAGCCGTGAGCACGGTTCTAAAGCGGCAGGAGCTGCGAAAGCCATTCCACAGCAGCAGGAGCTGCGAAAATTCACCCCACAGCGGCCGGAGCCGCAAAAGGCACTCTTCAGCGGCCGTGGCCGCGAAAACCACTCTACAACGGCCGGCGCCACAAAAGGCATTCCATAAGCGGCAGGAGCCGCAAAAGGCATATCACAAGCGGCTGGAGCCGCAGAAAGCTTTTCCACAGCGGCAGGTGCTGCAAAAGGCGTTTCCACCGCGGTCGGTGCCGCGAAAGTCATTCCAGTGCGGCAGGAGCGGCAAAAAGTCACCCCGCAGCCGCAGAAGCCACAGGAGCAGAGTTTTGATCCAGTTCGTGTTTTTGTGTCTGCCGCCAACCGCCGGTCCCAGTAAGCAAGCGAGGGAGAGGAGGAGTGGACGCCTTACTGCTCCATGCTGCTTGTGCTTGTGCTTTGCACGACTAGCACGACTAGCACAGCTCCACAAAGAGCCCTCCAAAGCTTCTTTGAGACGTGGAAATCGCGGCAATCGCCAGAGCGGAGCTCAGTCTCAGCTACAACCACAACCCCCTGCCTTGAACCGGAAATCAGAAACCGATCACCGCAGCCAAACATTTTCCTCACGCGGCCGGAGCCGTGAGTGTTTCAAACTACGGCAGGGGCTGCAAAAACTTTTCGTTACGGCGAGAAGAACTGCAAATTACTAATAGTGCTGCCGGAACACAACCCATGCCCCTACTGCGGTAAAAGCTGAAAGACCTTTTTTGCTGTGGCAGAGTTCCTCAATCAATGACCAAGGTTGAATGATTACAATGATTACATTGATCTGTTGTTGGAGAGTCTAGACCGTGTTTTCGCATTAGCCATTCAACGGCGTTGTGCGAGCGGTGGGTAGTGAGAGTCACGTTGAGTGGAGCCGCAGAGAGAGCCGCAGGGGTGATTTCCGGTCACTGCCTTTGTGTGTGTCTCAGGAGAGTAGGAAGCGGGCGAAGCATCAGAAGGGTGGCAACGGCAGCAGCCCGGACCTGAAAACCGAGTGCTGCAATTTATTTGTTGTGATCTACGGGGGAAACCTGCCCTGTCTTGCCAACTCACGCCCTTCCTGAATTAGAAAGCTCCTTATCTATTATAGTAGGAGCCATTTGCTCACTGAAGGGTGCCTTTATTCGGTTATTTGGTCTCTGTACCTGGTTATCCGTGTGAGATGACCTCTAGAAAATTGCGCTCAGGCCGGGTGCTCTCCTCCTCACCCTGTCATAAATTGAGAAGATCTATCAGCGGCACCAGGCAATTGCAACATCTTTGCTATAAATCCCACCCTGCTATTACTGGTTTCTTTCATAAAAAGCCTCGAATGTATCCGGAGGTGGCAGTTGTGGCCAAAGATGGCCATACTTTAAACTTCCACCCTGCACTACTGTTAATTTCCTCTTTATCGCCCCCTATAGATTTTCTGGAACCCCAAGGTAGCCGGGCTGGGGGGCAGGTACAGTTTAATGGAGGGTCTCGGTCTGCGGATCAGATTACTGAGAAAGTGGAGGCTGGATACAGTGTGCAATTGTCTGACGTACCCACTGGTGCCCCTTTGGATTTGTATCTTCTTGCTAGCAAGCAGAGTCAGTCAATTATTCTAATAAATGGGTTAAAGCTGTTAAATCATTCAATTATTGCCAGTAAGAAGGAGTCCCCACTGGTTGTTTTATCTCCACGGATGGGCTTCCAAAAGGGACCAGGTGGGTAAGGTATCCCGGATGACCACCTTGATGTCCACCTGGGTGACCACCTTGGCGTTACCCCTGCAGAGAGGATAACATCACATGAAGAGCCATCGCTAGGGGAAGACTTTACACTCCCGGACATTGATATAGAAGCCCTAAAAAGGGTCTTGGGAGACTGCTTCGATCGTAGACATAATGACGTTCAGTCAAAGAGTGGTCACAAGCATGTCAATACCCCAATTGTAAGCTCTTCGCCAAGGCGCCTATCTATGCCTCTCTTATACAATAGTATAAGTCACTTGATTGGCATCTCCATGGAGTCCGGCCATGATGTATTCTTGCCTGATTCCCAACAAAAATGGGGAAATGAGAGAGAGGGGGCACCATCAGAATATCTTGTGTATATTGAAAATATCTTAAATTCCATATTATCCTTATTAGAGAAATATGTCTTAAGCTCTGACCATATGCTGGAAATGATTTATGTAATGTTATTTGAAATCCAAAAAGGAAACAAGTCTGTTACCCTTGTTACCCTTAAATCTAAATCTATCCGTACGATTCTCCCCCACATGGATGGACGGTCAAGGGATATGTCGGTATCAGACCTTCCCTCTGGAGAGTCGAGAGATGTTTCTATACAGGCAGGAACCCTTCTCTCCCTGATGCCCCTATGGCTCTCGTATGTAATCTTGAAAAGGAAAAGCTATGTCTAAGTACATTATTTGAGGAGGTCGAACTGAGTCCTCCTGTGAAAAAATCCACCTTGAAATTTTTCCCACTGTTTAAAAAGTGTAGATTGGAGGACACCGGAGAAAATAAGAAAATCAGGGCCGTTACTAAGCAACCCAAACAGGTGGAGAGGGCATGAGGGGAGGAGGTGGCTTTAACCTCTCTGACTACCTCTCAGGTGTACTCTCCTACATCGTCAGGGAAGGGAGAACAGAGAGTAGGAAAGAGAGATGGCTCAGTTTCAAAACCTAAGATGGAAAATATGAAAAAGAAACACAAAAAAAGTGTCTAAATTGCATTTTCCCGGATTTTGGAAAGCCAGAGCAATGCCCACTTAATAACAGAGAAGGGAGGCCCGAAAACTCCATCAGCTGATGGCAACCTAAGGGAATCCATCAAAGTATCCACAGTATTGACTGGGAGTTTGGGGGACTCAGGACTGTAAGTACCTCCTTTAACCCAGTCATTGCAGTCCCTCCAAGGAACCCTGCCCCCCACTAAGGAGACATTAGACTCATTGGGTGGAGAAAAGCATATGGGTTACGGGGTCTCCTCGCTGTACATAGGGTCTGGGGCAATTGACTATTGATTCCACGGGGGCTGGTACCCAAGAGGGAGGGCCCCAAGCCCCAATTACATCGCAGGTTGGGCCAAATAGAACCCTCGGAAGGAACTTATTTCCGTCTGTTGGATAGTCTGAGGCCTCAATACCCAATACAGTCCCATACTTGAATATCCAACACCACGGTGGGTCGCAAGTTGCCTGCTCCACGGACAGGGTTCCCTTATGGATCCCATGGAGAGATGCACCAAAGAATATTAGCAGGGCACAGCTTGGCTTATCCCCCATGGTGGATTTTACTTGGCTATTCGATACTGAATCCATCCCGGTAAATAGAGGTTTAATTCTCAATTTATTTTCAGAATTAGAGTCACTAAAGCTGATAGCTAGTAAGGATATTTCAAATGTGATGATTTATGCACATGACATTGTCCCGTACTCCAGGGTTACTTTCTGTTCACCGATGGTGGCTAATTTGGTTTTGAAGAACTGTGAGGCTTTTTTGAAACGAGGGCTTGATGTAACACCTGTTATTGAATTTGATGAAAATCAAACTGCGGGCACCAAAAGCCAAAACCTGAAAGTCTTGAAGGCTACTAATTCAGTGGCACAAGACGTACTGGGCCCTGAAATAGAGTATTCTGCGTTCAATCCTTAAGATATAGTGGTCTCCATGGACTGGAGGGGGCGTTTAATAAATGTTGTACCTGCCGTAGTAGCTGCCCCACAGACCCCAGACACAGAAGATGAATTTGCCCAGTGGAGCTGGGTTGCAAGAACCCTGAATAACACCAATGTGAATGCAGTAAGAAGTGCTCCATTGAGGTAGCCTGGGTGGGCTGCTCGTGTCCTGGAATATGGCTGGCCTGGGACCTAAGGGAACAAAACTCCTTAAAAAGTATGAATCCCATAATTATATGTCTACAAGAAACGGGGTCTTGTAAAGAGTTTGAATGTGATGGCTATTTTGTATATTCGTGTTCTGCAAAGCGATTGGAAGGGGACATGCCAGTTGGGGGATATCTATTCTGCTCAAAAACTCCATCAACTGGAACCAGAAGGTTTTTCCTCACCCCCTCAAACCTTTGTATATGTTTGAAGTTGGCATGCTTGGGAGATTCTGACACGCCCACCTCCTTTCTTGTGGCAAACTTGTACTTACCCCCTGGGAAAATTTTTGATCATCTTTTGCCCGTATTTTTCTCTTTTATTCAGGAAATAGCTACTAGGGAAGATTGCCCCCTAGTGATAGTAGCGGGGGACTTAAATGCTAACATTTCAAATTCTGCCTCTGAGATTTATGCCAACACTGATAAAGAGGAAATCTGGCACATCCCCAGATCATATTACCAAATAAAGTAAAGACAGACACGCTGGGGTTTTTCTTACTGGATAGTATTAGAAGTTCGGATCTTGTTATCTTAAATGGGAGAGTGCCCGCCGATAAAACAGCCCATTTCACCTTTCATTCTCAACATACCGAGAGCCTTTTAGGTTACGTGATTGTTTCCTACCAAAAGTTCGGGGCTTGTGATAACTTTTTTGTATGCCCGTCGGTATGGAGCGGCCACTGTATAGTGGGTATGTTAGTGGCTTTTGATCTACCGACTCTGGACTCAGGGAATGCCGGTCAGGGCTTGGCCACCTTTAATAAAGGAAATGGCTGATCCTTTTGGACACAAAAAAACACTGTTGAAGTAGGCTCTATTGTGAAGAGGGTGTATGTCAAAAAGGAAGGGTTTACTCACTCCAGTATCATATCCTTTTTTGAGGCTCAAATGAAGAAGATCTTTAACTTAAGCTCCACATCTTCTGAACCCCTCACGTATAAACAAGATAGGTCTCATATGATAATTTTAAAACAGGCAATTAACCATCTTGTTTGAAAACAGTACATACATTATCTTCTTGGTCGACAGCAGGAAATTAATCGCCTCAAGCGAGCGAGAAGTCGCCTCATGCTCAGCGAAAAAAGAAAGGAGCTCGACACGAAGTGGATAGGGCTGAGGGAATCCGCAAGGGCCAAGGACTCGAGAAAATATTGGCACTTGATCGCTGAATATTGTGATTCAAGGAAGAGAGCTACTTCGATACCGATTCCCGAAAAGGAATTGGTGGATTATATCTCTCTATTATATAGAAATAACAGCCCAGTTTCTCCTGTGTTGCCTGATGAGGTTAAACCAATATCTGCTGTCCTTACTGAATTTGGTCCCCCACTAGGAAAGGAACTGATAAAGTACATAAAGATGGCTAGGACTTCCGGCGCACAAGGGCCGTATCATATCCCAATTGCATTCATCAAAAAGGAGCCAGAAGCATGGGGTGATTTTTTTAGAGCCACTTTTTAAACATTGCTTTTCTATGAATAAAATCCCCCCCTCTTGGAAGGGGAGCATTATAGTCCCCCTGTATAAAAAAGGACCAAAAACTGTGCCAACTAGTTTTAGGCAGATTGCCCTCCTGGGTGCCGCTGGTAAATTATTTGCAAAAAGCATATTATGCCACTTACAACAATGGGTCCATGATCAAGATATCCTTCTGCCAGAACAAGCTGGTTTTAGAAAGAACCATGGCACCTTAGATAATATAGCGGTTGTTCAGACAATTGTGGAGAAATATGTTTTTTCCTGAGGGATGCTAGTTTATACAGCTTTTATTGATTTCTTCACGGCGTTTGACAAGGTGGACCGCCAGACCCTGTGGAGAAAACTTGTTTCCCTCAGCATTACAAATCATCTCCTGGGTTTGATCACCGAATTGCATACTGACACCTGGTGCCAGGTTCTAATGGGAGGCTCGCAGGGGTTAACATGCAAAATTAGAACTCATAATGGGCTTAAGCAGGGCTGTCTATTAGCACCACTTTTATTTTCACTGTACATTGTTGATCTCCCTGGCGCTTTTAACTTGGCGAAAGCGGATGCCCTCAAAATTGGTCGAATGTCAGTTAAGTCTTTATTGTACGCAGACGATGTTGCAATTTTCGATTTAACACCTATTGGCTTGCAACACCATCTGGACATTTTAAATAAATATGCAGAGGTTCATTTTTTAAAAACTAACATTGCAAAAAGCAAGATCTTGGTTTTTCGTATGATGGGGCTCAGAATCAAGAGATGTTTTAGATGGATGCTGGGTTCTGAAAAAATGGAATTGGGGGACGCGTATGTATATTTAGGGAAAGTTTTTTCAAAAACAGGTCGAGATTTGGAACATACTAAACACTGCGTTGGTAAAGCTGTCTCCCAGGCAAGTGCATTAAATAGATTCTATAATACCTGCGGGAGACGCCATTTTAGCCATGTCTTATCTGTTTTTAAGGTTAAAATCCCACCCTCATTGATATATGCTGCTGAGGTGGTGGACATGAGTCATTGGCATATGTTTGACAAGGCAGAAGGACGAATTATGCGCCAAATCTGTAATTTAAATTCTTTGGCTGCCCCACATGTTCTGAGCCTTGAATTTGGATTAGTCCCGTCCTTTATTTTAGCCCAGGCAGCAGTTCTTAGGTGGGGTAACTCTCTCTTCTTGGGGGAAGAGGGTACTCTTAGGGCTGATTTGAGAACAGAAATGTTTTGCAATCTAAAAGTACAATCCATGTTTTTTAGGTCTTTTTTATGTGCAATTGACAGTTTCGGTCTCAGTTTAACTCCCGCTTCTCCAATGCCTAAATCTGGCTTGAAACAGTTCTTAAAGAAATTTAGATCCCCTATCAGTTTAGCCAGAGCCATCGCTTTAAGTAAATCCAGGCCTAGCAACGTGGCGGTCAGTGGGAGTACATTGGGGAATAAACCACAGCCTTATTTAACTTGGAATATCCCTCATGGGATTAGAAGGCTGATACTCCTACTGATATTTAATCTGCTGCCTTTAAGAGACGTCACTGGCATCTGGGATAAAACACCTAGAGAGAAGAGAATCTGTGAACTGTGGCAGTTGCAAATCCAAGATCTTAATCATGTTTTATTTGTATGTTCAAAGCTGCAAAGTGCCAGGCGAGTGTTTTTAAAACCAGTATTTATTAAATTTAACATTCACTCTGCTCAGGATGCACGTTCTCTGGTTTTGTCACCTCCGAATGAAATGGTTTGTTTTAAGATATACCAATTTTTTAGAACATTTTTGCCTATTTACTAGAATTTTGTCTAACACTAGTACCCTGGTTTTGTTTTAATATCTACTGGTTGGCTATTTAACAGTTTCATGTATTCATTGTATCATCTGCACATTACTTAGTATATATATAAGAAATTTTATTGGCCGTTCATGCGATTGTTTTATGTATCATAGCTTATTTGCACTTTTTACACTATGTTTGATATCATGTTATAGTAATGTATAAGGAAGGGATTTTGTACTGTATGGAATGTCAGTCTTTTTAAATTGTCAGTGTGTTTTGTGGACCTCAGTCGGAGTTCCAAAACAAAATAAATAAATACATTGAATTGAATTGCCACAGCGCGGTGCAGCTAAAGGGCTTGCAGTGTCGCACTGCAGCACTTCCTCATAGATCTGCCCCTATAAATTCACCATACAGTACTAATGCATTCTTTCAGTCAATCATGCTCTACACATACATTCAACCAAACTTCCAGACATTACAATGCAATTATATTTTTTTAAACCAGATAAGGTAGTTTTGAACTTCTTTTCTTCTTCTTCTTCTGTTTTTTGTTTTCTATTTTGTTTGTAGTTTTTTTAACAATTTTGTACTTTCTTTGGTGTTTTTTAAAAATTGAACAAAAAAGGAACTAAGTAAACAGTTAGCTTTTGGAATTCAACATCATTCCAAAAACAAAAAAATTAAAACAAATTGCATTTGTGGTTCCGTTGAGCTGCACAAATAGTGTCCACTGACTGTTCACCATAACAGGTGAGGGTTTTGCACTTAGTGCAGTGCTGCTGCAGAAAAGCAAATTCTGGGCGAATGTCTACTGGTGGTGCGGAAGTGGATGCTCCGGAGGTGCTAGCAATGCCTGGTGGTGGATTTTTTGCTGCACGCCTCATTTCTTCTTGTACCAGATTCTTCGGGTGAATGGTCCGCAGATGTTTATACATACTCGCTATTCCACAGGAGTATTTCTTGTCACTGCCTCACAACAGGACCCTGTCACACAGCAAGCATGTGACTTTTCTTGCATGGACCTTCTATTCTCTCTCAGGAAAGGTGGACATTTTCCATGCCACTGATTCAGGCCTCTGCTTGGGTGGATCTTCCTCCAAGATATCTTCATCTGAAGAATGATGAGGAGCTTGCGAACCAGATGCCATTTCTCCAATGCTATTTTTTAAAAACACCAAAAAAGTTCCAAAACCAGCTCTGGAAGAAGAAGAGATGTCTCTCATCAACTGCTCCAAACAGAATAATTAAAATTGGTGGGGTCCTTCAATAGTTACAGTGCGAAATGTTAGGAACCAATCAAATCTTTTTTTTTAGGTCACATGGAATCCGCGCACCATGCGCTCACGATTCGCGCATCCGACACGACTTCGTAAAAATATTTTTTAAAATAATATAAGTTTATTACAAGTAGAAATATATTATTTTTATGAATACCTTAGATAATCTTATGCCCTAATATGTACATTAAAGACACAAACATATCATTTTAGAACATAAAAAATTTCAGGGGAGTCGCGCACCCAGTGCGCACTAGCACATATATGATGTTGTGTGTGGCCCGCCACCGCACAAGCATCGCGTACCATAATACACATGTGTGGCGAATGCGCAGGAGCAGGAGTCGTGGTCCGGTTGCATACCGGTCGGGCACACCGCGTAACATTGTACGTATGTGACGTAACTGAAAAAAAACCACCCACTCATCGCTCACCATATGCGGATCCTTTGCGACGTTTCCAAAATGGCAGCTAGAATACGTGGACCCGCTGCGGTAGGTACGCTTTGGGTGCGCAACTCCCCAAAAAATTTGAAAAAAAAATTTAAAACGAAAATTATATAAATGTATTAAAATACAAAAAAAAACTAAATAATTACAAATATTTCAGTTTCACAAATATTTAATGTATTTGTTGCAATTTTCTGTAAAATATATAATGTTGTTTAATAAATAAAATATTTATAAATAAACAGTTAAAAAACTGCAGAAATTCAGTACAAAAAAATAGGTATAACTACTATTGCACTTAAAAATTAGCATTTAAAAAGCCTTTGAAATTCACTGAAAAAACCATAGGTTTTAGAGAAGTTATAGTTAGAAATTAGCATTTAAGAAACCTTTGAAATTCACTGAAAAAAAACATAAGTTTCAGAGACGTTATAGTTAGGAATTAACATTTAAAAAACCTTTGAAATTCACTGAAAAAATTATAGGTTTCATGAGTGTTATAGTTAGCTGGACATTTCACTCTTATTAAACCATAGAATTTCCTCTTTTATAGTTAGTTGGGCTAACTATAACTCGCGCAGCCCCAATGCACTGCTGATGATGTCACATATTACATAATTCATGACATGGTTAGTGACATCACAGAGGACATCTCAAATGACATCACTGATAACATTACTGATGACATCTTCCCTGTGACAATCTGATTCACTTCATCACACACTAGTATAACCTTCGATCACTCACTGTAAAATACAGAGTACCATATTTGAAAGCATTGACACACACATACCAATTACTACATATGCACTTACTGATTCCTAAGTCTACACCCACAGAATCACTTATATATGCAGTCACTGATCAATAGTAACACTATCAAATTTACTCATACACCTATATAGACATTAACACATCAGCAGTCCTCCTAGTCGGTTATGCAGTGATGCTACTCACTCATGAAAAGAATCAGTCACACTTACATTTACTAACCTACACAGTTATACACACAACACCTGATTTATACATACACATAGTAAATCATAGTTACTATGTTAAAAAATCACTATTACAACAATTATGGACTCATTCATACAGTTACTCTGAAAATCACTGACTCTTACGTCTACTTATTTATATACACCAACTCTCATATACAATGAATTTTATTTTTCTACTTTTTTGGAGATGTGCCACTGACACATATATTCACTTACCAACACACAAATAAACACACTCAGACACCCAAACAACTGATTCCATAAACAATCCTAAACCCATATGCCTAGCCAATCAACCACTCACACATCTATGCATAAAGTTACAACTCCCCCACCCAACCACAGATACACTCAGTCTCCCTTACAAATACTCAGCCAACTAATCAATAACTAATATAGATACTCATGTAGTTAGTGACCAATTGATGCAGCAGGTTATACAGCAAAAGAGTATATATACATACATATACAATGTATTGCCCACTGCAGAAATCCAGCCACACCTAAAAGGGCTATTAAGCAAGGTGTTCTTCAATCTGCACCACGAAACAAAACAATAACGTATTTCTACCTGCTTCAGTTTTGGATATGTATATCTCTTTGAAAGGGAGAAGTTTGGGACATATATATATATATATATATATATATATATATATATATATATATATATATATATATAGCAGGCGTACGGAGAGGGAGAGAGGTGGCGGCTCTCGAAGCGTTTGACGACTCTCCCGCTGGGGGGTCAAAGGTGAGCACTACTGAGGAACCAAGTGCAACAGGATGTTCCAGCGTTCGTGAAAAATTTTAAATCCTGGAAAAACTCCTTAAACGCGAACAGTCTAAGTGGTGGGAGCATCGCTTCCTGAGCAGATATCTTGAAGTGAATCGCATCCCTCGAGGGCTAAGAGTCATGCTGGCCCCGAGTTATGAACATCCGGATCCAGAAATGCTCAGGGAGAGAGCAGAATGCAACTTGGACTCGTCCCGACAACTTGTGGAAATTCTGGTGCGCTATGCGGAAAGTGATCGCATTAAAATTCAACAACAAATAGATGAGGTGAATGCAGAAATTGATAGTATGAGTGCAGACAATATGGATATTGTTTCGGACTGTAAAAAATACAAAGAGGAAATGCTGCTGAGAGTGCAGAAGGAGGAAGATGTAATCAGGAAAAGGAAAACGTATAAGTTCCACCGCGATAAGACTGATTACATGGAGGGGCGTATTTTTACATTTGCGCGCAAGTATTCTATTCTAGGGTTTGGTAGAGCGCAAACAGCTGCCCCAGCAATGAGGCGTCCCGGCGCTGAGAACCCAGATCTAAGCCTGAGTGGAGGAAACACGGAAGAAGGGAATTACAGGAGAGGGAATAGAAAAGTTTTCACTGCCTTCCTGAATGCCGGTAGGCTATCTATGGAGCGAATGTGTTGCGGCAAGTCGTTCCATAGCTTAGCTCTGAGGAACCTGAAGGAGCGGCCGCCCATGCGGCAGAGTTTTATGCGTGGGACGCATAGAAGGTTTTGGTTGGAGGATCTTAGGTTCCGTGATGGCGCATAAGGGGTAAGAAGTGGTCGAAGCAGAGGGGGGGTGTTGAGTTTGAAAACTTTGAAGCACATAATGAGGGTCTTGAATTTGATTCTAGAGTCATTGGGCAGCCAGTGTAGTTTTTTGATGGTCGCTCTGGCTGAGCATCTGCGGGGGAGGCCAACCAGAGTTCTCGCCGCAGAGTTTTGCACGCGCTGGAGTCGTGTTATCTCACTTTTATTGGCGCCAAGAAGGAGCACATTGGCGTAGTCTAGACGTGAAAGGATGGTGGCTTGGATAATGAGTTGACGAGTTTTAGCGTTAAAAAAGCCTAATATATGGCTAAGGCTCCTCAGCAAGCCAATACAGGTGCCGGCAACTTTTTTGGTGTGGGCCCGGAAGTTGAGTGAGGCATCCATCCAGACGCCCAGATTTTTCACTAGGGTTTTGGGGGGGGGGTAGTGCCCAGGGAAGAGGGCCACCAGTGCTCATTCCAGAGGTTGGTGTCTTTGCCAAGGAGCAGCACCTCTGTTTTACCGGCATTGAGTTGTAAACAATTCATTGTCATCCATTGTGCGACCGCAGAGAGTCCGTTTTTGAAATTAGTAGATGAATTGGAAGGACCTTCTGAGAGAGCGATGGTCAGCTGTGTATCGTCGGCGTATGATACTAATGTCAATCCCCACTCTTTGGCCACTGCCGCCAAAGGCTGGACATAGAGATTAAAAAGGGATGGGCTCAACGCAGAGCCCTGCGGAACTCCCTGTGCAATGGGGTGGGGTTTGGATAGAAAGGGAGGAGCAGAGACTCGAAAGGATCTGTTTTCGAGGAAAGATCGGAACCAATCCAAAGCAAGACCAGATACTCCAAAAGACTCCAAACGATTGAGAAGGATGTCATAGGATACCGTGTCAAAGGCCGCGCTGAGATCCAGAAGAATCAGCGCAGCACTTTGACCGGCGTCTAAAATCGTTCGGAGGTGCTCTGTGGTGGCTAGGAGAGCAGACTCAGTACTATGGCCTGGTCTGAACCCATTTTGCGAAGGGTCCAGAATGTTGTTATCGACCATGTGCTGGGATAGAGTACTGTTGACATGGGCTTCAGCGAGTTTGGACAGCCATGGAAGCAGGGAGATTGGACGAAAATTCTCTGGTTTTGTTGGGTCTAGGGTGGGCTTCTTGATGATAGGCGAAACCCACGCTTGCTTCCAGGCAGTTGGTACACACGCTGAAGTGAAGGAGAGGTTCAGGATAGCGGTAAGTGCCGGTAGGAAGAAGTTGAGTGACTCTAGGAATTGAGCCGGGCGCATAGGGTCCGCAGGGGAACCAGATTTAACTTTTTTACATAGTCTGATGAGGTTATCATCAGAGATTTCCGGGATACAAGTCAAGGTCGAGTAATTGGGGGGTGAGGAGGGACTGCTGGAGGTGCTAGGGGAGTGCTGAGGAAAGGAGGTGTAGATTTTCTGTACCTTGTCGACAAAGAACCTAGCGAGATCTTCGCATTGTTGCTCGGAGGAGATACTAGGGAGGGGAGCTTTACTGCTCTGAAGTTCTTGCACGAGCTTAAAGATTTCTTTAGCAGGAGTAAGACTAGATTCGATCTTGTCGGCGTAAAAAGCAGTCCGTGCTGCCCGGATGGCTTTGTGGTACGTTTTTTGTAGCAGTAAATAGTTTGTTTTATCTTCCTTGTTTACAAAACCTTATTTTACTCACACAAAACCATTGAAATTCCATATATAGTTAGTTTCACTAACTATATATCGCGCACCCGCAATCCACTGCTGATGATGTCAAATATTACATCATTCATGACATGGTCAGTGACATCACTGATGACATTTCAAATGACATCACTGATGACATCACTGATGACAACATCCAGTGACTGTATGTTTCTGTAAAGGTAAAATATGTCTTACATATTGAAGAATGAGTGGATGTATAAGTGTCTGGATGAAGGATTTAGTAGGTGCATGACTGACTGTATGAGTGAGTGATTAAATGTGTCTCACTGAGTGCATGGGTTAGTGACTAAACTGTCTTAATTTGTGCATCATTATGTCTGTTGTTCTGTAAACTGTTGCATGTGTTGATAAGTAGCTATATGAGTAACTATATGGGTTATTGATTGGTTGCCCAAGTATGTGCATAGATGTGTGAGCAGTTGATTCACTAGATGTATGGTTTCAAAAGTGCATGTGGAAACAGCTGTATGGGCGGTTGACTGTGTGCATGAGTGTATTGGTGAGTGAATGGATATCTCAGTGCTACATGTCAAAGTAAGTACATATGTAAAACACAGTACATGTGAGTTGACATATATAAATAACTGTGCATAAGAGCCAGTGAATGTGTGAGTGGCTGTATGGATCATTGTGAACTTGTATCAGGGATTGTATAAGAGAGTAAATATGTGTTAGTATATGTTTGAATAAGTAAAGTTTGTATAACTGTATATTTGAGGAAATGGAGGTGTGATTGATTCTTTGCATGACTGACTAGGTGTGTGAGTAACTCCATGGATGAGTGACAGTCTGTGAGTGTCTGTTTACACTGATTGTATCTAAGGTTATATTAGAGTCTGAAGAGGTTCATCGTATTATCACATGAATGATATCATCAGTGATGTGATCAGTAATGTCAAATGAGATGTCATCAGTGATGTCATCAGTGATGTCATTTGAGATGTCATCAGTGATGTCATTTGAGATGTCATCAGTGATGTCATCAGTGATGTCACTGACCATGTCATGAATGATGTAATATGTGACATCATCAGCAGTGGATTGCGGGTGCGCGATATATAGTTAGTGAAACTAACTATATATGGAATTTCAATGGTTTTGTGTGAGTAAAATAAGGTTTTGTAAATGCGAATTCCTAACTATATATGGTCTATAACCTATGGTTTTTTCAGTGAATTTTCAAGGTTTTGTAAATGCTAATTCCTAACTATATATGGTCTATAGCCTATGGTTTTTTCAGTGAATATATATATATACATACATATATAAACATATATCATCTGTATATCTATATAAATACAAACATAAATGTATGCATACATATACTTATATGCATACAGATGCATGTTATTTACATGAAAGTTGAAAAAACACTAATAAAAGCAAAGCTAAAAAGCCACCTCATTACAAACAGAATGGCTTTAACTTAAACGAGGGCGAGATCTATTGCATTTTCAATGCTTGTTTACTTTGGTTCCATCAAGAAGGCATTCAGATGTGTCACACATTTGCCATAAATTCTGAATGTTAGCACTCTAGTTGCACATTAGATCACTGTAGTAAAGCTACTGCTCACCAGGGACGTCTGCTGCTGGTATTCAAAGTGCATGTTTCAGTCTGCATGTCAGAATTTTTTTAATGAAATAGAAGAGGATTTGAGAAGTCACTCAAAATGATCCCTAATTTTTCTTTCTGAAGCACTAATCATACTTTCTATGGCAAAATTAACCCCCTCATGTTGTTCCTTTTTAAATTGAGTGTTTTCAGACTTACCACTTCATTCCAATCAAGATGGCTTCTGGTGTGCCATACTTTTGTCATAAGTAAGACTGTTAGTGCTCTAGTTGTTCTTTAGAACACTCTGGGACAATCTGTCATTGGGCTATACTTGGGGTACATCTGGGTGATATTTGGGCTACATTTAGGCTCTTTTGTCTCTGGTGGCCATCTTGGGAGACTGTATGTCAGAATTTTTTAAGGAAATTGAAGAGGGTTTGAGAAGTCACTCAAAATGTGCCCTAATTTTTCTTTCTGCAGCACTAATCATAATTCATATGGCAAAATATACCCCCTCATTTTGTTCCTTTTTAAATTAAATGTTTTAAGAGTTACCACTTTATTCCAATCAAGATGGCTTCAGGTGTGCCATACCTTTGTAATAAGTAGGACTGTTAGCGCTCTAGTTGTTCTTTAGAACACTCTGGAACATTCTGTCATTGGGCTATACTTGGGCTACATCTGGGTGATATTTGGGCTACATTTGGGCTCTTTTGTCTCTGGTGGCCATTTTGGGAGACTGCATGTCAGAATTTTTTAATGAAATAGAAGAGGATTTGAAAAGTCACTCAAAATGTGCCCTAATTTTTCTTTCTGCAGCACTAATAATACCTTCTATTGCATAATATACCCCCTCATTTTGTTCCTTTTTAAATTAAATGTTTTAAGAGTTACCACTTTATTCCCATCACGATGGCTCCAGGTGTGCTATACCTTTGTAATAAGTAGGACTGTTAGCGCTCTAGTTGTTCTTTAGAACACTCTGGGACATTCTGTCATTGGGCTATACTTGGGCTACATCTGGGTGATATTTGGGCTACATTTGGGCTCTTTTGTCTCTGGTGGCCATTTTGGGAGACTGCATGTCAGAATGTTTTAATGAAATAGAAAAGGATTAGAGAAGTCACTCAAAATGTGCCCTAATTTTTCATTCTGCAGCACTAATCATACTTTCTATGGCAAAATATACCCCCTCATGTTGTTTCTTTTTAAATTAAATGTTTTAAGAGTTACCACTTTATTCGAATCAAGATGGCTTCAGGTGTACCATACCTTTGTAATAAGTAGGACTGTTAGCGCTCTAGTTGTTCTTTAGAACACTCTAGGAGGCTGCAGTAGAAAACAAAGGAATCAACTGACAGTCTCTGTCCTTGTTGGATGTACATGTTTTACTGAGAATGTCAGACTTCATTTTCACATGACTGAGAAAGATAATGTGAATTTACAGAAAATATGCTTTCAGTTTAGCTTATAGATCCCCTTCCAAACCACTGTGGGAAAATCATGAGATATTAGTTTTCTTTCAAACAATATTCATGATATCACAGCAGAAGGTTTTTTCACATGGTAAAATCACCTTAGAACCCACCACAATTCCTAAAACGAGTATGGTACCATCAACAAATGATTTATAATGTAACTAAAGTCCTAAAACCCTCTATTAACTACAATGCTTTTTTAATGAGGTGCTATCATGTATATTGGTCCCAAGATGGCAGCCAACACTTCTTGGATGAAGTGCTGACAGCCAATCAGATCAGATGTGTGGTTAGGCTCCGCCCAGATATATATCTTTTTTTGAACCTAAATTACTCAAAATCCACTGGAGCACATATATTGAGACCTAGCAAAGGCACATCGGGCTAACAGTCCCTACAATTTTGCCAAGTTTCGTGCAAATCCATTCAGCCGTTCGAGCTAAAAGTGAGGCCAACCGCCCTATGGAAATTAACATGGGAAAAACGTGTTTGGGACCCCCCTTTTTTCTCGGCCCCCCTTGATGAAACCCCCCCAAATTGTCAGGGGCTGCTCAGAAACAAAATGTTCCATTTTCCTGAAAATTTCAGCCAATTCCGTCCACAAACGCCAAAGTTATTAGACATAGAATTTTCAAAAATCCCATAGAGAAAAAATCATAACTATATATACCTACTGGCGACCGCCATATATATATATATATATATATATATATGTGCGTGTGTGTGTGTATATTTTCTCCCCAGGATTCACAAGACCCTAATTCACCCCCCAGGGAGACGCATTGTCTCCTCGTGTGGCTCACTATACGAAAACATCTCCAATTATGTTGATAAATTTCTAGCTCCTATTGCCCAAAGTCTACCTTCCTATATCAAAGACACCGGGGATTTTCTTAGAATTTTGATGAATGTGACCTGGAATTCAGAGTATCTTTTAGCTACCATCGATGTGGTTTCACTTTACACGTCAATTCGTCATGCAGTCGGAATGCAAGCGTGTGAATATTATCTCAAACAGCGTAGCATCGCATATCTAGACCACTCAAAGATGCTGATAAAAATGATTGACTTATGTTTAAAGAACAATATATTTCTCTTCAACAAGCAATTGTTTAAACAAACATGTGGTACTGCCATGGGCATTTCTCTATCTCCCAACTACGCGAATATCACCATGGGGTGGTGGGAGAAGACCATAGCATGGAATCAGGACAAACAACAGGATTTGGATCGAATAATATTATGGGTACGTTATATCGATGACCTGTTTATTATTTGGCATGGCACAGACACTCAGTTCAAAAGTTACTTCAACAAACTGAATGAGAACGATCTTGGTCTACAATTTACATGCAATACAAGCACACAAGAAATAGACTTTCTGGACACCAAAATATATGTGTCTGATGACAAACTTGAATCCACTCTATTTCGCAAAAAAACAGCAACAAACAGTGTGCTACATGGGACTAGTTTCCATCCCAAATCCCTCCTACGCAGTATACCATATGGAGAATTCACACGATTGAAGAGAAATTGTTCTGTACCAGAGGATGCGGAAAGAGTGATACAAGAAAGCAAATGCAGATTCAGAGCAAGAGGATATGAAGAACGTGTTCTGACAAAATGTAAAAGAAAAGTTGATTTGAAAACGAGGACTCAAACATTAATCAAACAGACCAAAACCATTGAAACCAACGCACCACCCAGATTCATAACGACCTTCAGTAAAGAAAGGGGAAACATTGCCCGCATAATGAGAAAATACTGGCATCTCCTATCAGGGGACCCTGACATTGGAGCAACACTTGGCGAAGCTCCATCAATAACATACAAGAAAAATACATCTCTCAAAGACTTACTGGTTAAAAGTTACTTCCAAACAGAACCAAAATCAAACTGGTTACAAAATCAACGTAAAGGGTTCCAACCATGTAATTCATGCAAAGCGTGCAAGATCGGTAAAAGCATGAAAGTAATTGAAGAACCAGATGGCAAAATAATGAGAATCGATCAACAGATCACTTGTTCCTCAAAAAATGTAGTATACATCGTGGAATGCAAGTGTGGAATGAAATACGTGGGATGTACCACATGTATGTTAAAGAAAAGGATTTTGGAGCACATCAGAGCGGTAAAAAACTTGAACATGCAATACGCCACAGCCAAACACATGAGTTCGTGCCAAAATGGAGACTGGAGACAAATGCAATTCTATGGAATAAAGATGCTGGACAAAATGGAAAGAGGTGGAGACTTAGTTCGCAAACTACGTCAAATTGAGTCGCGGATGATAATCAGACTCAGAACAAAGCATCCGAAAGGGATGAACTTTGGAGAGGATCTGCATATTCATCTGGAATAACATGTTCTTGAAATGACCAGGGTACTATACCCAATAATTCAGAAAAATTATCGATGAACTATAAAAGACTCGGGTACTATACCCAATAATTGATACATTACAATGGATATGCCACAGTGAGCTTTCAGTCACAAAAGTGCAGTAATTGATATGCACACAATGTCCTTTTACTGTTATTTTTATTTTAATTTTTTCTCACTAAATTGTAACTACAATTCCCATAATGCTTCATAACCAGCTAACATGGGATAGTATAAAAAGCAACACTGTGGAGGGACTAACCGACCGTGAGCAAGGCCAGTTGTGGCTGAAACGCGTTGGTGGGGTGAAGTGAAATGAACAAGGCTTGAAAAGTATCCTGGTTGTGCCGCCTCCTTTGTATACTCATATATATATATATATACATATTCACTGAAAAACATTCTAGTTGGGAATTAGAATTTAAAAAACCTTAGAAATTCACAAAAAAAAACATAGGTTTCAGGGACATTATAGTTAGTTGAACATCTATGATATATGTTAAAATCATAAATGAAGTTAAAAATAAAATAGTTAGTTGAACATTTGGCTAATATAAAACCAGAGAAATTTGCCTGTTATAGTTAGTTGAGCTAACTATAACTCGTGCGCCTGCAATGCACTGCTGATGACGTCACAAATTACATCACTCAATGCATGAAAATCGCTAAAAAGTCAGCGATATTCAGGCATTACCGAGCTAATGCTCTTAGCCATGTTATCCACCTACCATTGGATAACATGGCTAAGAACTGCTCTGGGGCAGGTGTTAGCTTTTGGAGATATTCGCACTTAGCGCGAATATCTCCAAAAGTTGGTAATAGGAGATAGCGATGTTAGCGACTGTTTCCAGTCGCTAACATCTTGGCACACCCACTTTGCATGTCATTAGTGATAAATATCACTGACATGCAAAGTGGGGCCCAAGATGGTCGCTATCTCCTACTAGCTGTCGCTAACTGGTGTTAGCGAAAGCTAGGTAATGGGGAGATAATTTTATCTCTGCTTTCTTGGCTTTTAAAGCCAAAAAAGCGGAGATAAACCCCCTTGATAATATGCCCCATAGTATTTTCGGCAAGATCAACATTTTAAGAACATTACAGCTTCTCACCATAGTCAGATGTAGGCACTCACAAGGATCCAATTGTTTACGAGTCTCCAATACCAACTGCCCCCAATTAGACTTAACCATTGCCTTCAAACAAACTTGAATCCTAATCCCCAAATAGACCACCTCCTGTACTACCCTTTGATCAGCAAATGCATGTATATTAGTACATTGAATTTGAGTCTTTGTAGAATAAAATTTTTAGCCAGATGCCGCCCCATATTGTACCGCTAATTGCTCTATTTCACATATAGTCATTGCTGGGTTAGTTGTTACAACTGCCACATCATCCGCATAAGCGAGGACGCGAAATTGATCTTTCTGCAGCCTGACTGAAGTTATCCTAGGGCTATCTTCTAACATTTTTCAAAATGGGTAGTTATATAAAGAAAACAGTAATGGGGAGTAAAGACATCCTTGCCTTGTACCACGTGTGATTGAAAACGGCTCAGACTCAAGACCCATTATGCAGATCCTAGCGACTGGTTTGCAGTATAAATGTAAATGTAAATGTATAGGCATTTATATAGCGCACTACTTACCCGGAGGGTCCCAAGGCGCTTCGACCGCTGCAAAACCCTTCCAGGCTTCCCTGAGAGATGGTCCCTTAATGGATATCTCCAGGGTGAGACCAGGCATCCCCGGCGGTCTGGTGGGGCCGTTAGTGAAGATGAGGCAAGCTAATGCCCAGAGTTGCCGAGTGTGATCGCTGATCAGAGTGGACACCGAGGCGAGAGAATTATCGAGTCCGCTGACCCTGGTCCAGAAACCTGCCGCGCCGGGAATCGAACCCTGGTCCCGGGCCGTCCTCTGCTCTCGGGTCTGCCGCCTCTAACCAGTGAAGCAGAGAGAAATTGCTGTTTAAACCCTCGTCGCCGCATCACCACCCAAAAAAATCCCCATGAAACGCGACCAAAAGCCTTCTCGGCGTCTAATAAAATAAGGCTGAACGCTTCCCCTCTGCAATTAGCATAATCCAAGAGTGTTATCACTCTATTGACATGGTTCGTCATTCCCCGCTTAGGAATAAAACCGTGTTGTCGAATTGATACCATTGGTGTTATAACTTCCGCAAGTCTAGTCGCGAGACTTTTTGAACATATTTTACCATCTGCGTTCAGCAGAGAGATGGGACGGTATGAGGCCAGGAACTCAGGAGGCTTATCTTTCTTCCCAAATACAACAATGCTGGCCTCATCCCAAGTTGCAGGAGATGAGCCAGTCTGAGCCAGTCTGAATGTCGCCAAAATGTCCTCCTGCAGGACACCAAAGAAAGTTTTATAGACCTCAAGCGGTAATTTATCTGGCCCTTCAGCCTTTCCATATGCTAGCTCATTTATGGCTCTTTCTAATCCTCCCCTAGTTATAGGGGCCTCCAATTTCTCCGCCTCCAAATCATCCAAACTCTGGTCACAAAAACACTGTAACAGAGGCTCAGACTTTTGATGATTGTATTCTTCTCCAGTATACAATGCTTCATAATAATCTTTAAACACCTCTAATATCCCAGCCTCAGTTTCCACACAATTCCCCCTGAGATAAAAAATTGAATTAATTCTCTGAGCCGCTTCCTTAGCTCTCACCTTTTGTGCCAGACACGACCACTTGCCTCCCCATATTCATAATTCAATTGTTGATTCACTAAATATTTTTCAGCTGCCTATCGACTCCAATGGAGGTTTATTTTGGCTTTGCACCTGGCGACTTCTGTTGTGAAGCCTCCAATATTTAATCCGCCATGTATAGCCAACATAAGCTTTTCTTCTGCCCACCTCAACGTATGATACAACTCCTGTAAAATGATTCGAAGTTGTTTTTGCCTGTATAGACCATAGCTAAGGGCTTCCCCCTAAATGCAGCTGTGAAAGCATCACATACAAAACCTGCGGCTGTACTACCACGATTAATTCGAAAAAAAAGGCTACAATCCATTCCTTCATATAAGCGACAAACTTTTCGTCTAATAACAAGTTCCTGTCGAAAAAAAGAAGCCATGTGGCTTACATATTGTTCGAATACCAGCCAAAGTCAATACAAGAGGGCCATGGTCTGATGTAACCCTTGAGTACACTTGAATTTGGGCATCCTTCAAAAGTTAAGCCGGAGCAAAAAAATAATCCAGCCTCACGAGTTTTTGATGTGGATATGAATAGAAGGTGAACCCCGGTTCTCACCCCTCAAAGTAGCCCAAACGTCGACCAAGCCATGCGCTTCAACAAAAGATTGAAGAGCCTTGTATACTTTTGGCTTTCTACCGGAATACCTATAGTTCACATTTCCTACAGAGTTAGGTGCAAGATGAATATTAAGGTCTCTGCAAACTATACGTGGAGGTGGCCATAGCGCCAATTCGACATTAAGTGACTCTAAAACTACTGTCTCATCAAGGTTTGAGCCATAAATGGAGCATATTGTAAGATTTGACGCCCCACTAACACATTCAGCTATGGCCCATCTTCCATACTTATCAGTTAATGTTCTGCCTCTACTGACAATCTGTTTTTTTGCCAGGATTGCAACCCCCCTTGATGTGATTGATTATTTAGTACTTGTCAAAACTTTATACCTCAACTCTGCTAGCACTTTTCTCTTAGCCCATGCTATATGGATCTCTTGGAGACAAATTAGATCACACTGAAGCATCCGCGGATCACTCGCCACCCGCTGCCTTTTATTAAGGTGATTCAGGCCCCTAACATTCAAAGAACCGAATCTAATACCTTTATCCACCATCTACACTCCATATATTTTGCCCTTGTGCCATAGGCCCCTGTTGCTCAAGAATCACCAAATAAGTCAACTCATGGATTATTTTTCTTTTTCTCCTCAAGCCCTTACCTCCCCCCACCCCACCCACCCCAACCGAACCCCTACCCACTCCCAAACCCCCACCCCACCCAAAACGAGGCGTAAGGACCATGTCCTCAGTGATGGGAGTGTTTTTGGACTGTCCCCCCTGCAACCCTCACCCGTGACTCACCCATCGCGAAACAATTCGTCTCTGGCACAAACACCCTTTCAGTTGCCTACAAACTATATATATTGATTACAGCATATTATGTTTCATACTCCCTACAGATAAACCTGGCGTACTGTATAATATACAACCATATAAATAAAAATACACACACTGTATATTAATAATATTATAAACATATTAGCGATGCACTGAAAGAGCAAAAAAAAAGGATAAACAGCATACTAGCCGGACGACAAAAGAATTCTAACTTATACTTATGCTGATGCTTACTGATTTCCCATTGACTTCAAATATTCTTGCGCCGCTATCTCTGATGTAAAGAATTGAGTTTTTCCCTTATGGATCACTTTTAACTTTAGCAGAAAGGCCTGCCCTCCTTTAGCCTGAAAAGCTAATATTAACTGCCGCAGTCTCCACCTTAGCTGCACTGAAGCCGGGCAGAAATCGGAGCGCACGAAAAATTTGCACCCCTTACTTGACCGGCACCTATCTGGCCGAGCAAGATCATATAATGCCTCGTGCAACAAATAATTGTTCAAACAAATTAAAATTGCATGGGGCTGCACATTAAGCTCTCCCCCAGACCCACCCACTCTCGTACGTATGACAAAGGACAATCTGTGGGCCCTGATAACCTCAGTCTCCCAATTCCAGTCTTTTAAATCAGGGAAGGCTTCCTTACACATTTCCACAACAAATTGTCTCACATCCTGCCCTTCCCGCTTTTCAGAAACCCCCAAAATACGAATTTTGATTGAAGTTAGAGAAGATCTTATTCAACCATCACTGTTATCTACATAAACTACTCAAGAGAGAAGCTAAAGCCTAGTGAAGTTTTGGGTAAAGATTTATGCCCACATGCATCAAACTCCCGTTTTGCGTTTCCAAATTTGCGATTTTTACCGAATCGCAAATATGGATTCGGAAAACGGGATGCATCATAGAAAGTGCTTAATATTTCTAATTCGGTAAAAATCGCAATTTTTACCGAATCGCAAATATTATGCGAATTCAAAATTGGGAATTCGCTATTCCCATTGATTCATATGGGCCAAAAGGCCCATAGGAATCAATGGAAATTGCGAATTCGCGATTTTGAATTCGCAAATGTTGATGCATTCCATGGGTGCAGGGGGGGGTCCAAAGGACCCCCCCTGCACCCCTGAAATGTATTTTTAAATGGATGTTTCACACACATGTCCTAAGGACATGTGTGTCTGTAACATGACATTGTTTAAAATGCAAATTAGAATATTTTAAAAAATTTTCGCAAATTACCACGAGGTTCAACCTCGTGGTAATTTGCACTTGCAATCTTTGAATTCGCAATTTGATTAAAAAATGATGCATTGCATTTAAGGAATCGCAAATTTGCGATTCCTTAAATGCAATCGCATTCTGGAAAGTCGCAAAATTAGCGTCTTTCATCAAAAAATAATGATGCATCTGAAAAATCATTTTTGGAATCGCAAACGGCCGATTTTAAGGAATCGCACCGTTTGCGACTCCAAAAATGCTTGATGCATGTCGGCATTAGAGTAAATTTCAAAATAGTCACAAATAATTGAGGTTAGTTAGTAGTAGATCTGTAAATTGCGTGTATGTATTAATCTCTTCCTCTGCAGGAATCTACACCCAATGAAGTTGTAGCTGACCAAAACAGACGAGCAGTCTACCAATCACAAAGGCAGTCTCTCTTTATTTCCACTTCCCCTTTACCCACTGCTGATGTTTAGAGATTACAAAAGATATAATTGTCGTGAACTCAGACATTGGTGGGGAGGATTTCCATCTTCAGTTCCTGTGGAATTTGTCATGAGCACTGTCTGACAGATTGAAGTGCCAAAAAATATGGATTCCACCTGAGCTGAAGCAGGCAGAGGGGTTACATCTTAATACTTTAGAGAAGTGAGGTACAACTCAGGTGTTCTGGAAGTTGTTGTTCCGTCCTTGTTTGTTCCGGCCTACGTTGTTGAGTAGTCTTCGTTGTTCTCTCCTCGTTGTTCCGTTCCAGAAGGTCACGTGTTAGAGGAGGAGCCGCAGCAGGAGCAGGAGCAGGAGAGCAGGAGAGCAGGAGAAAAGGCTACGAAGCCCCGGCGTCTCCCGTGTCTCCGGGTTGCCAAGACTTCGGCATCCATCAGCTGGGAAGAGGCGGCCTGCATTCCGGTATCCTCGCATTCCCACGTTCCCGCATTTTGGCTGGTGAAGGAGTTCAGTGCTGCGCTGTGCCTCCGGGGGCAACAGTTACGTCGGTGCGGTGAGAGGCGGAGGTGGCGGAGGTGGCGGCGGAGGCAAGGACGCGAGCGCAGCCGCCGTTAGAGGCGGCTGTGAAGTAAGAGCCCGGGGAGTCGACCGAGGAAGCAGCCTGACTAGGTCTTCCAGCCTGCGGTCCCCCTGAGAGCTCAGCTCGCTGCGCTCTTTCAAGTCAGAAAACTCGCTTAAAGCTTAACACCACCGTCGCCGCTGCCGCCCCTGCCATTGCCATCGCTGTCCCGCCCTGAGGCCCAGCACTGGCGGTCAACCTCCGACTCGCAGTTACCCTATCTGCGGCCAGCAGGCGTCCTAAAACCACAGCCTCTCAACATTATCACAAGCTATAAGCCTCAATCGGTCAAACAAACTACTAAAAAGAAGACAAGCCTTGCTCCACCGTAGAAAACTAGTGCCCAAGAAGCTACTTAATCAAAAAGAACACATTTAAGTCAATCCTAAGTATTTCGATCATGAGATCAGGAAAGCCTCGAGGCGAAGTAAAAGAAGAAAAACCACAGGGAAAGACAAAAAAAGGGAAAAGGGGACCCTCTGAGCACGAACAAAGAGGCAGAAGCAGGAACATCTACAGGCAGGGGTGTGTGCCCCAAAAGTCAACAACTTCAAAAGAGCCATGCAATAGTCTAACTGAGCATTTAGAGCTTTCAGTCTCCCCTGACTATATAAAACAAGGATCGCAGAGCTCAGTCGCCACCGCAAAGGATTTCCACAGGGACAGCACAGAACGCAGACCCGTAGAAAACAACAAGGGTGAAACCGACAATGATGCAATTCCCTCCCCTGCTCACAACGCACAAGGCCCTGACCTCAAAGCAAGCAAACGGGCACTAATTACCGACTGGGAGCGGCAAGGAACCCTTACAAAATAATGTTAGCTATAATTCTAACATTAATCAACAAAATGTCCCCATGGAGGCCACGAATAACGGCGTAAAATTACCATCTTCACTTCTTAAATCAAGGAGCCAAAGTGAGCCTTGCAATGCCCCCAAAATAAAACAAGAGGGAGTCTAGGGGGCGGGGGATTGGGTCCTCCTGGGTCAGACAATTCGAGCAGCTCACAACCAGTCAAAGGATCGAACCGACCCTCGGCACAACCATTTCCCAAGGCTCAACAAGCAATCCACCCTCCAACTGTTTGTGCTCTAGTCCATCGAGCTCGAGATACAAGCAACGATTCGGTCTTTTTGCAGCAAAGCCCATGGACAGCCCAGAAAATGACCCCTAAAGTAACAGAGGAAGGCTCTTTGCATAACCAAAATCGCATTCAAGAACTGAGCCCACCCTCACTGGTGCATTTCCCCAGTTTAATGAGTGGTCAATTTACTCCGGAAGAAGACAACAGGGATGGAAACTACAGCCTCCTCTTTGTAGGGCCAGAAACCAAAGAAAACGAAGAAAGTAAAATTCTGAAGCCACAAGAAGCAAAGGAAACAGCAAACGAAACAGTACATTTTAAACAAAGTACGTGCAAGTCTCCAGTCTCAAATGAGCTAAGCTATGGTAAGGAAGAGGGCTTTTCAAACAGGACACCTCAGAGGAGCGATCAATCACATGAGCACTACACCCACATATATCATCTAGAGCACCTTGATTCTCCACCCATATTTAGTCAAACTCAGGGGGAAACATCCGATAGTACTCAAACGGCCACCATATGGCCGCAACTATTAAAAACCATGGAAACCATAGGCGTAGCAATGTCTTACCACGCAGACAAACTAGATACGCAAGTCGATCTGCTAAACATCCTGGCCTCCCACGTCCAGGGGATAGAATCAAACTTACAGGATCTAAACAGCATGATAATGAAGGTGCAACTCAACAAGGACACCACCTTTTACACTTGTTATTGTTCCCAAATAATTGACAAACTGGCAACTGTACCCAGTTTGATGACACAGATACTGGGGGCCGTTAAGGAACCTTCAACGGAGACCAAGGTAACCACCAGCCTAGTAAATGCCCAACAAGACGCCAAGGAGGGATTTGGTAGGTCAATCAATGCCTGTAGTAGTGAAGTGAGCTCTGAAACCTGAGATAAATCGCACTCTCCTACTTCAGATGACATCACTACGTTAGCAATTGCAGACGAACAAAATCAGTCTGACATGCGAGAGGAAGCCCCACAAAACTATGTTTCACCAACAAATGGCCTAAAAAGCCCCAAACACACTTAACTGGCAACCACTCTCACAAAGAGAGAAAGGAAGCGCTTGAGAAAAGCAAGAAAAACCAAACCACATACCCGAGGGGTGTTAGCAACTCAGCCTCAAAAAATAAATATCGACTCCAATGTCACCAAAAATAAAGTGAGGACAGAGGGTGACCCATCCCAAAACAAAACAACATCAGAGCCTGGGCCAATTCCAACTGTCAACTCCCCAACTAAGGAATCCACTACCTCAGACAGCCCAACTGAATGCATTAGCCCAATCCAGAAGGCAAGGAAAGTGTATAGCATATTTAATTTCCCAGGAGGGAAAGTAGAACCCAAATCAACAAGCGCAGAGTCAGTAAAAAACACAGACACTGAGCACGGAAATAAAGCCAAATTTAGCACTTTTACCATGCAAGCATCAGCAAACAACAGACAAGTAGATGAAGATAAATCTGAAAAGCCTAATGGAAGAAAGACAAGGGCTACGCCGAGGGGAGAAACACAAGTACCATCAGTCACAATCTCCAATGGTCCAGAGACCGCGAGCTTTCCACACATATTTAGCTCGGCCACACCTGATTTAGAGGCTGACCGAATAGGAACTGTCTTCTCACGTGTTGGAGAGAGAAGACGACCAAAAGACCAAATACGATTCATCCCAAGCAAAAAACTTGAACTAATTCCGCAATATAGCTCAAGAGGGTCTCATGACATTTTGAACAGAGGGTCCATTTTAAAACTCTTAGAAGAACTACCAGGCTTGCCCCATCTAAAATCAGGCGATTTGGAGTCCATTGAATTCAAACCAAACCCTCACCAAGCAGGCCCCGACTCCACGATTACAACGTGGACCGAACATACCTTTACAGAACTAATCCTGACCCATAGGGAGGAATTCGCATTATGGGGCAGAGTTAAAAAAGGTGGAGCCCGCACGATACCCCAGTCCGCTGCAGAAACAAATCCCTAAATGGAGCCATTTAAAAGGTGCCAAAGGCCCAGACCAAAGAAGTAACATCGAAGAAGAAGGTCATCCATCTAGGCAAATCACAATCACATTCACCCACCAGGAAGCAGCGATATTTGAGAGGCACCAACATGCTCCTCTGGTATCAACCCAAAGGAATGTAGAATGAATTAACGGAAGATCAACAGCAGGAAAAGAGCAGGGCTGCAAGATCTGTTCGTGGAACGTCAACGGATTAAACACAAAACTGGAGGAAGACGACTTCATAGAGTTCATCACTCAATACAACATACTTTTGTTTCAGGAAACATGGCAGACAAAAAACTCACCCCATGTGAGATATAAAGAATTTTTTATACCAGCACATAAGGAGGCACGGCCCGGCAGGGCAAAGGGAGGCCTACCAATCTTTATATCCACCGATTTCCTTTTTGCAGATAGTTGTATCGAATTAGATTCCACATGGATGCAATGCATCAAAATTGAAATTTCGCCAACCATTGGTCTATTGATTCTAAACTTATACATGCACCCAGGTGGAAAACATAAAGGGAAAAGGATAAAGCAACTAATAACTGCAATCACTACATTGAAATCCACCTACCCAAGCGATAACATGATAATAACTGGTGATTTCAACATGAACCTAATCCAAGGACAGGAGGGAACTCTAGCTACCTCTATTGAGCCACGACAGGGCAATCAAAGCAGACAATGTGCAATGGGGAGGAAATGTGCAGCAGAATTGGAAGCCCTCAACTTGTACACATTAAACGGAAGGGGCCACTTGGACAGACCAGCCGTCCTAACGAGGGTCACTAGGAAGTCAGGCTCAACAATAGATTACACTTTGGTAGATCCCGATCAATTCCTCATATCAAAGACTTCCATATTCTGGAACGGGGTGAAAGCGATCACTACCCGCAGACATTCGCACTATTAATCAAACTAAACGAGTCCGAGCAAGCACATCCTTTAACATTGAATACTCAACTTTTTAACCTGCAAAGATTAAATTGGAATGAAGACAACATTTCCAATTTAATGGAGACATGCCGCTCAATGCTTTCACCATTAGAAGTATCAAAAGATATAGTTAAGACCTGGGAGTCCTTTGTAGTGAATATTAATAAAAAATATCAAATCAAGCACAGAGGACATAAAACAACAAGAAATGGAGGAGGGAAATGGTACACTCCAAAATTGCGTTTATTAAAAAAGCAACTTAACTCATATCTTAGGTCTTTACGTAAAAAGGATCCTCAACTATCACAACAAACCCTGAAAACAATAGAATATCTAAAAAAAGAGCTAAAACGTGAGACCAAATTGGCCAAGCAAAAGCACAAGGAAAAACATCGACAGTTCAATTCGGACATGACAGACCAGATTTGGGGCACACATATTGATCTATTATACAACTTCACACAGGATACATCCACAGACAACACACTTGTAACCCCAATAAAGTTCACTCCAACTCCAAGCTTGGGAACAACGGCTAAAGCAAAGTCTTCCCAAACCAAAGTAACCAGCAAGCCACCAGTATTGGAGCACACAGGAGAAATAGATCAGATTACACCAAACCAGGTTTCGAGGACTATAAATCATCTAAGAGCAGACGGGGCCCCTGGACCAAATGGCCTACCCAACGCTTTATTTAGGCTAGATCCTACGTTTTGGGCTAGTTACTTATCCCCCTTGTTCTGTTACAGCCTAAGGACCGGGAACATTCCCGACTCTTGGAGGGACAGTATTCTACAACCGATTCACAAATCAGGGTCTTGTTCAGATCCCAACAACTATAGGTTAATAGCTTTAATAGATGTGGAGGCCAAGATTTATGCATCCAATCTACTGGTAGAGCTGGAGTCCTGGGTTAGCAGCAAAGGGTTAATCCCATTGACACAAACAGGTTTCCGGGCCGGTATGGGCACCCTAACAAATTTATCAGCACTAACTCTCCTTGCTAAAAAGGCAATTGACAACTCCACCACTTTATACACATGTTTTTTAGACTTGAAAGCGGCTTTTGATAAAGTGCCTAGATCTAAACTTTGGGTCAAAATGAAAGCCTGGGGCGCTCCTCCAAAGTTATTAGGAGCAATCATTGAACTATACTCACACACCTGGGTCCAAATAAAAAAAGGAGATGGACGATGCCTAACAAAGAAATTTCAAACACTCAACGGGCTAAAGCAAGGATGCGTGTTGTCCCCCAGCCTATTTAACATCTACACCGCAGACCTAGAGAGAGACCTACGCACAATTCAGGGAGATCCACCGAAATTGGGACAAACACCCATAGCGAGTCTGTAATATGCAGACGATTTTGTACTTCTCTCGCAAACTCCGCTTGGCTTACAACGGCTGATTTCTAAACTTGCGCTGTACATCTCCAAAGCACAACTAACAATAAACCTTAAAAAATCAAATATTCTATGTTTCTCCAGATCCTGAACGAAACTACCAAAATTTGTCCGGAGGATAAATTCTTCTACTCTAACACAGGTTGATAAATACAAATACTTGGGCATCCTACTTGACCATCAACTAAAGTACAAATACCACTTAGATCTGGGGAAATCAAAATCCAAACAACTTCAATTTGCTTTCAAAACCATACAAAAACATCTAAGTGGAAGTTCAACCGGTCATATGTTAAAGGTTGTAGCAGCAAAATTCCCGCCCTCGCTCACATACGGCTTGGAAATGATGGCAACCAGGGACTCTACAGTGCTTAACCTTGCCCTATCAAGATTGTTTAAAAACCTCTTCTCGATTCCGCGACATATTTCACAATCCCAAATACGTCTGGAATACAGGCTAACAAACCAGATTCCGGCAAGACAAGGGGCCCTGGTCAAATACTATTGGCGTATGAGGGACGCCGAAGATAACTCACTTGCCCACCTCTGCTGGGAAGAAGTTGAAAAACAGGCTAGGCTTTCCAACTCAACATGTAAGTCTCTCAGGCAAGCGCTTCTATTGTTAAATCTGGAAGAAGCCTGGTTTTCTCCCATGTCTTATAATGTTTTTAAACAGATTACAAACAAAGCTATAAAACAATCATTGCAAATGTACAAAGATTCAGTGGCTGGCAAAAGCCATGCCTGGATCGTGATGTCAACATATAACCAACTGAAACAACAGCCATATTTGCAAGAAAGTTTCAGGGATTATTACAAGAGGAAACTAAGCCTTCTGAGGCTGGGTTGGTTCTCGAGCAAAGACCTTACCCCCAAATGGCTACGGACCTGGTCAACTTCATATTGTCGCCTCTGTGGCAAGGGTGCAGAGTCACTATTGCACCTACTGTGTATTTGCCCGGTATTACAAAATCTAAGGAAGATGCTCTTGATACCACTCTTAAGAGAAGCGCAAGTCAGGACTTGCAGGGCGGCCGTGATAAAATGCCTCAGCGGGTCTTTGATACAACTTTCCTGCAAAACTATAAAATTCCTGGCTTTCGCTGCCCAAGAGCTGGAAAATAAGGCAGTAATTAAAGACGAACTGGGCCAAATGGTCCCCCCACGGCTGGCCCTGGACTCTCCATATTTTCCCAATAGATACCCCTTTTTTTCCACTCTTCCGGCATATGCACTTTATTCTGAGTCAATAAGTCTCAAGTTATATCTAGTTAAATTAAACCCCGAAGCAATTTGTATCCCTTGTCACAATACTCATTTGTTGTCCCGAAGCCTTAATGAGACAGTTATCCCCTTGCACAGCCTTGCTTGCATTTTTTATTATAATTTTTTTTCATTTTACACATTGGATGCATACATGTGCAAAGTTGCTAATGACTTGTGTCATTTCACTGTGCCTTTTTTATGTGATTTACGCTGTTTCTATGCTGACTCAAAGATGTTAACGTTTATCTTATGGTTTTAAGATCCACCCTTTTATGATTTTTACAAATCAAATAAAGTATTATTATCGTTAAAACTTTAGCTGGAGTCCATGGGGGGTTGCAAAACCAATTACCAGTGCAGCAGAAGAGAATAAGGTATTGAGAGAAGTAATAAAAAGGTTACAGCAGGAGACTCAGATTTATAAACAAAGAATGGAGAAATTAGTGATAAACTTTTACAAGTTTTGGATCTGCTTCCACTGCAGAAGGTACCACTCAAGTAATTTGTTCAGTAACCCCTGTGATTCCCTTACCAAACCCAGAAAGATTTAGTGGAGATCTGCATAAGGCACAAGTATTTTTGACGCAATGTTCATTGCATTTTTTGTGCAGACCAGTAATATTTGCAGAAGATCCAGCAAAGGTTGGTTTCGTACTGTCCTATTTGAGTGGCGATGCTGCTTCATGGTCTATGCCTCTTGTTACTCGAAATGATCCGACTCTTTATGATTTTGAACAATTTAAAACGGAATCTTTGAGAATTTTTGATTGAAGGTCAGCAAATCAAGCAACTGACAATGAGTTGTTGGAGCTTAAGCAAGGAAATTGTGATCTAATTGCTTACATTGCCCAGATTAATAAGTTAATTGTAGAAACGGAATGGCCAGAAAGTAGGCGAGCTGCAATTTTTTATCGTGGACTTAAGGGTGAGCTGAAAGACGCTTTAGCTCACATTCCGAAAAGACCACAAGAAATTTCAGAATTAACTGTCTTTTTTATACAGATGGATAATCGGCAATTTGGAAGAAAATCTGAGAAGAGAAGGGAGTTTCATTCTTTACCACCTCGATTTAATAGAGTGAAACCAGATGGAAACAAGACAGAAGCTCAATCAGGAGATGAGCCCATGAAAATTGGGTTTACAAGAGAACCTCTCTCTAAAGAGGAAAAAGAAAAAAGAAGAGCCAGAAATGTATGTCTGTATTGTGGAAATTCGGGGCATTTCGTTAAAGATTGTTCGAAGAAACCAAAATCCAATTAGCTGGTGAAAAACAGATTCCACCAGTAGATGGAGTTGCTCTGGTGGGGAAAGATATGAAGACAACTCCTGATTATCAACAAGTGGCCAACACTCTTCAGTCAGCAGCCCCTCATCTAACCGCTTCTTTCATAGTGAGGTATGGTTCCTCAGAATTAAAAGAAGTATCAGTAATGATTGATTCAGGAGCCACTGGCAATTTTTGTGATTTACAGTATGCCAGAGAAATGGGAATTCAAGCTATCAAAAAGAAGAATGTAGAGATAAATAGAGCAGTAGATGGAACCAATTTGACTTCTGGGCCAATTTCGGAAGAAACGGAGATGATGGAAATATTGGGATCAAATGGGCATCAAGAGTTTTTAAGATTCAATTTAATGGATGCTCCTCAGTTTCAGTTAATTTTAGGTTTTACCCTGGGTAACTGAACGTAATCTGAGGATAGATTGGGAGAAGCATACAATTGAAATTACTTCTGAATTTTGCAGAGAACATTGCTTCTATCATCAAATGTTTCAACCCAAGAGATCACCCGCTTTGGAAATTGCCCAATCTTCTAACATGGTTTGTGTATTAAATTTGACGGAAATTCCAGAAGAATATCAAGATTTGGCTCATGTTTTTAACAAGGAAAGTGCAGAGAAATTACCACCTCATAGAGACTTTGATTGCAAAATTGAGTTAGAACTTGGTGTGAATCTTCCATGCAGTCACATTCATGCTCTTACTGAGTCAGAGAATCAGTAGCTATAAACCTATATGGAAGACTATCTTAAGAATGGATTCATTAGACCATCTCAGTCTCCAGTGTCATCCCCTCAATATTTTTTATTCCAAAGAAAGATGGAAGTCTGAGCGCATGTATAGATTATAGAGCCTTGAACCGAGCGACCATCAAGAATAGATACCCGCTGCCCTTGATTTCAGGGATTTTGGATCGAGTGAAGGGTGCGAAGACTTACACTAAGCTAGATCTACCGGGTGCATACCATTTGGTTGAGTTGCCGAAGGAGACGAGTGGAAGACAGCATTCCGCACTAAGTATGGACTTTATTAGTATCAAGTCATGCCGTTTGGCTTGTGTAATGCTCCGGCAGCATTTCAACATTTTGTGAATGATGTTTTACGTGAATATCTAGATCGAGTGGCTGTCGTTTACATTGATGACATTTTGATCTTCTCTGAAAAAGTTGAAGATCATGTGGAACATGTTAGAGCTGTCTTGCAGAAGCTCTTGGAAAATCATTTATTTGTCAAGCTTGAGAAGTGTGTTTTTCATACTGATTGTGTGGAATTTTTGTGATTTATTTTGTCTGCGGATGGAGTTGAAATGGATCCCTCTAAGATTGAAGCGATTAAGAATTGTCAGACACCAAAGAATGTTAAGGAAATACAAAGGTATTTTGGCTTTGCCAATTTTTATCGGCGGTTCATCCCTAATTGTTCTTCTATCGTCCGTCCTATCAATCAATTGTTGAAGAAGGGAGTGCAGTTTTTGTGGACAGAAGAAGCAGAGCAGTCTTTTATTTCATTAAAGGAGATTTTTACCACAACATCCATTTTGAAACATCCAGATCCGGAAGAAGCGTTCTATGTAAAAATACTGGTCAATTGCATCCAGTGGATTTTCGCTTCATAAGTTTACTGCACCAGAAATCAATTATTCTATCGATGCTAAAGAACTGAAGCAGTCAAGGAGGCTTTATGGGACTGGCGACATTCTCTCCTTGGGGCAAAACATGTGGTAACAGTCTACACAGATCATCAAAATCTTCAATTATTTTAATTTGCCAAAACTTTGACGCCTCGTCAGTTAAGATTGTCTTTGTGTTTCTCAGATTTAAATTTTGTGATCACATACAAACCTGGAGTCATCAATGGAAAGGCGGATGCTTTGTCATGGATGAATGTGAGTGAAGAAGTCAAGATTTCGCAAACTGAGCCTATAATTCATCAACCAAATGTATTCGAATTAGTCAGTATTCAGATTACACTGCTGGTCTACGAGAGGTAAAAGAAGATTCAGACAGAAAAATCATTAATAGTCTTCCATATCATCAAGAAGCCTTATATCTTCCTACGGAGAATTTGCAACAAATGGCTTTGAAGAGTTGCCATGATGACCCAATGGCAGGACACAAAGGCATAAAAAGACCATGAATCTACTAAGAAGACATTTTTGGTGGCCGGGTATGGCCGCTCCTGTAGGGCAGTATGTAGCAACATGTGAGAATTGCATAAAGGGGAAAAATAACCGACAAGCACCACAGGGATCGTTGCAGCCTCTACCCAATGCTCCTCATCCATGGCACACTGTATCTATGGATCTTATTGTGGATCTTCCGTGCAGTCAGGGTTATAACACCATCTTAGTAGTAGTAGATTCTTTTTCTAAAATGAGTCATTTTATTCCAGTGAAAGGTGTTCCGATTGCCCCTCAGGTAGTTCAGTTGTTCAATCATCACATAGTAAAATCTCATGGAATTCCTAAGGTAATCATTTCTGATCGGGATTCTCAGTTTGTGTCAAAGTTTTGGAAAAAATGTGCGTGCAGTTTCGGAGTGGATACTCATTTCTCCACCAGTTACCATCCAGAAACTGATGGACAAACAGAAAGAGTTAATCAGGAGCTTGAGCAGTATTTCCGACTTTATCTTTTAGAACAGGAAGGAGATAAGTCAGATTTACTCTGGATTGCGGAGTTTACTTATAACAATGCAGTGCATGACTCCACAAGTTTTACTCCATTTTATCTGAATTCAGGCTGATATCCCAATGTCACTTTAGGGAGGAATGATGATTCAGTACCACTGGTAAAAGAGATGTTTAAGGATTTGCACCACACTTATTTAGTAGCACAAAAGAATTTACTGAAGGCTAAGACATCTCCTAAAAAGTTTCCTGATAAAAACAGAAGAGTAGGATTTAATTACCAAGAAGGTGATTTTGTGTGGTTATCTACTCGTAATTTGCAGTTAAAAGGGAACCGTAAGTTCCAACCCAAGTTTATTGGACCCTTTAAAATCAAGAAAATAATCAATCCAGTAGCAGTGAAACTACAACTCCCTAGGCAAATTAAGATTCATCCAGTATTCCACATATCCTTGTTAAAGAAGAATCATCCTAATGTAAGATTTAAGAGTCACCCCACATCAATAATTTTAAATTCAGATGAGGAATTTGAGGTTAGCAGAATTTTAGATTCTAAGATCTCAAGAAAAAGGGTGTATTATTTAATTGAGTGAAAGGGTTATGGTCCAGAGGAGAGATCTTGGGAGCCAGCATCCAATGTCCATGCATCTGAGTTAATTAAAAAATGTCATAAGATCTAGCCAAAGAAACCCAAGTTAGGAGGATCTCCTTTGAAGGCGGTTACTGTCAGGAATATAGTGGAAAGTATACATTTTTCATAGTTTCAGAGCAAACATACTAGAAATACAGGAAGGCTAAGCAATATCCTCATTGGAAAAGAGTTTACCAAGCTTCAAGGTCCGCTTTGAGACTTTGTTTTAATTCAATTCGTTTTTCCCCAGAATCGATTTCGAGAAGGACTGTCAGCTGTTTTCAGAGGAAGGTTCAGCGGTCTAGTGTTTCCGAGCACGAGATGGCAAAAGATCCTATTGTGCATGCGCAACATTTGATCGTTGCACTTCAACTGTAGCATTAGAGGCGCTGGCCGCGTCTCTTCTCAGCTGAACATTTTGATGCCGATTTCTCCTGTTAAAAGAAAGGAATTGAACTGTTTAAACTTCGTAGCATTGGCGCGTGAGCCCCTCATTCTTAATTTAGTTTGGCTTGACGCATGAAAATCTGTCTTTTATTTATTTTGACTCGAGCTCGAGTCAGGAGTCAGTCACCTCCTCGATATTTTGGTGAATACTTTTTTTTTAAACAAAGAAATTAAAAACGTTTGGTGAAGATTAAACCTGAATCATCTCAACTGTTTTCACCAGAATTTAAGGTATCGATTTAGTTAAAAATTCTCTGCAGTAGCTCATCTATGGAGGTCATCTGATCTGGTAAGGTAAGCTTTTCCTTAATTCTACTGTAAAACAGTTTTCGGAGAATCTCTGAGAATATTAGACTTGAAGTTTACCAAAGAAGAAAAAAGTTTTGTCAAGAAAGGAAAATTGAGTCAAGAATTTTGATTGAAGTTAGAGAAGATCTTATTCAACCATCACTGTTGTCTACATAAACTACTCAAGAGAGAAGCTAAAGCCTAGGGAAGTTTTGGGTAAATATTTAGAGTAAATTTTAAAATATTCAAAAATAATTGAGGTTAGTTAGTAGTAGATCTGTAAATTGAGTTTATGTATTAATCTCTTCCCCTGCAGGAATCTACACCCAATGAAGTTGTTCCTGACCAAAACAGACGAGCAGTCTACCATTCACGAAGGCAGTCTCTCTTTATTTCACTTCCCCTTTCCCCCCTGCTGATGTTTAGAGATTATGAAAGGTATAATAGTTGTGAACTCAGACATTGGTGGGGAGGATTTTGGATCATCTTGAGTTCCTGTGGAGTTTGTTATGAGCACTGTCTGACAGTTGTGTGTACCCCCATGCTCCCATAGATCTGACTGGGGTCGCTGTCCAGCTGGGTCTGCCTCCCTCCAGGAGACTCTCTTCATGGGATTTCCCAAATGTATTGTAAGAGCCCCACAAGGTATCTCACCTCCAGCAGTTTTCGCTGTGAGCTTCAAGCCAGCCAGCCGATGCAGGCTGCCACCATGGGCCCACTCAATGGGGTAATCGCTGCAAGAGGCTGGCTAAGGCCAGACAAGGTTAAGCAACTCCCCTAAAGTCAAAGCCGGGCCACCAGCATCCTGCAATCCTGGTGAGCTGCACTCCAGCTCAACTCCAGGTCACAGAGGGAAGTGTAAGTCCAGCTGCCACATGTGCTGGATCACACAGGATCATGGCACTTAGTTCAGCCTCGTGGTCGGCCTCCGCCCAGTTGCGGGAAGGCATCGCCCCTCAGCTGCACTCCTAGCACCTATACTCACGGGCCAGCATTCTACTCCGTTCTTTTCCCATCTCACCTCCTCGCTGTTCAAATGCAGATTTTCGATATTGATGTATTAGTTGGGTGTTAGCAGCCAGCGGCCTGAGTTAGAAATCCACTAAGAATTGCAGGTAACCTTAGGATGTTATTGGATTAACGGGCAGAAGTGGGGGCGTGGTTTGGACGCCGATCGGGATGGCGGCGTGAGCCTGCAGCTCTGTACCAGATCCCGCATTTATCCTGCAATCCCTCGCTTTTTAGCCGGCAGGAAAGAGGAAATTCCACCTACAACATCGGACTGGCCGAGGAACACTCTTGAGGGCCGGCGGGTGGTCGGCGGATATTCTGGGACTCGGCACTGGGACCTCGAGGAGCCGTGAGCGAGGACTTAAAATGGCGGCTGCCCCGACCGGCGGAGACTAATCGCAGCGACGGCTCGTGGAGGGAGTTACGGTGGGGCAGGAGGGTGGGGAGGGGGAGGGGCAGGGTGGAGGTTGCTAAAAACCGGCATATGGATAATTGCAGGTAAGTAAACAATTTAATTAATAAAACGAATTTCGTAGTGCGCCTTGCATCGCAAAATGCAATGCAGTGCGAGCTACGAAATTCGTTTTATTAATTAAATTGTTTACTTACCTGCAATTATCCATATGCCGGTTTTTAGCAACCTCCGCCCTGCCCCTCCCCCTCCCCGCCCTCCTGCCCCACCGTAACTCCCTCCACGAGCCGTCGCTGACTAATCGGCAGGTCACGGCGATCTGCGGCTGCGAATCAGAGGGAGCTGCTGCCTGGCGGACACTGTGGAGTGGGGGCCTGACTAAACGGAGACGGATGGCGGTGGACGAGGGACGGAGAGCTATCTGCCGCGTCAGAGACTCGCGATCGGGGAACCCATCCCCCCACCACTGGTCTCGGCGGCTTTCTGGGAGTGGTGTTGCCCCACGGCTCTATGTGGATCTTCGGTGGCGGAAAGGACAAAGGTGGCGCCGTGACACCGGCAGGCGGTGAGGAGGCGGAGGTACCTGGGGGAAAGGCTCCGCGGATTGCAGGAGCCGGTACCCGAAACCGGAATTGACCTGCTGACCGGCGTGGAGCCCCAGGGGACGCCCCGTACTCAGACGGGAATGGCTGCGGCGGTGAGGAGCGCATCCAGGTGAGCGCTATCAGCCCATCGAGCGGACAGAGATCGACGGCTGCCGACAGTGCAGGGCTGCTATTGCGCCAGACAGTGGGAGCGGACAAGACCGGGTGGCACCGACAACCGCCGCGCTTGGCAGCTGAGAGCCCCTGCACAGATTGGGGATCCGGTCCGGGCTGGGATCCTCCCGCCTGACGAGGGACCACGTGCACAGTTTCCCCCCCACGCTCCTCTCTCTGACATTGGTCCTACAACTGATCTGTGAGAACCCTGCGTCTGGCACAGGGAAACGGTGAGATTAGGCCCGGGAACGACCCGCGCAGGACTACTACGGGGGGCCCCCGGGGACATGTGGAGCTAGGTGGGACACTCCCAGAGGGAGCAAACGGTGGTCGGCCATTTTGAGCACAGGAGTGGAACCCCTGAGAAGCAGACGACTTGTACCCTGGAGGTGAGGGCCACTGCCCGGGAAACACGCAGTGAGGGGTGTGGGGGCACGAGAGGTATCAGTGCCTGGCGATTGCGGACTGGAGCCGAGCCGTCCACCCGGAGGCACTAATCAGACAACGCACGTGGTGCCCAAGATGGCCGCTATTGGTGGCGCAGCGAACGCAGGGCAGGGGCATGGCCAGATGACTATGCCGGACACGGATGGCGAGCTCCAGATACATCGGCACAAGAACGCAGATTGAATGCATGGCTAGATAGCATACTGGAGGCGATCACTGCGACCAAGGAGTCTCTGCACCAGGATATAGCGCAGGTGGCTACGGACTGGGCCTCCTGAGGGCGGACCATGCCAAACTTTCCGATAGGGTGAAGGAAAACGAGCAGCTGCTCCAAGAGTTAAAACCGGCGGTGGTCACTGCAGAGCATAAACTGTCCGATATACTCACCCGACTGGCGACGTTGGAGAAACGCGCGGAAGATTCCGAAAGCCGCAACCGAAGGAACAACGTAAGGGTAGTGGGCCTGCCGGAAAAAGTCGAGGGGGACGATGCAGTGGCTTAAATGGAAAACTGGTTCAAAACGGTTGTTGCTCTGGAGGGCTTATCTCCATTCTTGTCGATAGAGAGGGCACATAGGGTCCCGGTCCGCCCACCCATGCAGGGTCGACCTCCCAGACCGATGGTGGCCAGACTCCTACATTTCAAAGATCGTGACCTATTGATACAAAGGGCGCGCTCAACGGGACCCTTCCAGGTGGACAATAGCTCGGTCACGGTTTTCCCGGATTACACGCAAGAAGTCCAGAGGAACAGGGCATCTTTCCTGGCAGTGAAAAAGGAACTAAGAGATGAGGGAATACAATATTCACTACTCTTTCCAGCTAGACTACGAGTGATCCTAGATGGCACAACCCAATTTTTCCAGACCCCTGACGAGGCATGGTCGTGGCTTGAGTTATACCGAGCGGGTACGGACCGCCAGAACAAAGGGGGAAAGGAGAAACAAAGGCCAGTCCAGTTCCGAAAGTCTCAGCGTATCCGCAAACGTAACAAACTTAAAACGGCAATGAGAGCGGACCTGATGGCGGCGGACAGGAAGGGAGTCCTTGGTTGCAACGGCAATCATCACGGGGTCACAGCAGGAGAAGTTGTCGGAGGATTCAGACTCGGAGGAAGGGGAGAGAAAATCTGGAGGAGAACTTTCAGAAGCTGATAGCTCGGTGGGGCCGACGGTCACACCACAGACAGCGGATGGACTGTTTAACGAATAGTATTGGGAATAGGAGACATGATGGTGGCTCTCTGTTGGAGCAGACTATTCCTGATGCTTGGCGAACTAGCAGGTACTCTGTTGTAACTATCATATGGGATCAAGGGCTTGGGGCGAGGGCTTGGCCTGCCCCGGGTCGACTCTGAGGCACCCCCTTACTGCCCTTAAGGCTCTCTGTGGTGACGACCACAGAGTAGTGGACTGTGTGTGATGTTACAGGTTTGGATGGGGGTTGAAGCTGTGTTATTAGGTCCTGTCCTGGGGAGTGGGGTTGGGGTAGTTTGTTGGGGTGTTTTGGAGGAGGGGAACTGCTGCAATGATGTGGGGGGTCGTTTGACACTGTCGAAGTGGGGGGTGATGGCTGCGATGGGGGCGTTACCTGATTTGAAATGCCTCACATGGAATGTCCGTGGACTCAGAACTATGTCAAAGAGATACAAGGTGCACGCCTATTAGGTGAGAAGAGGCGTCCAAATCGCACTGTTGCAAGAAACTCATTTAACCAAGCCAGAGTGTGATGCATTGCAGAAGAGATGGCGTGGCCAAGTGTTTGGCACCTCTTACTCGGCGTTTGCCAGGGGGTGCTGATATGGGTTAGAGCGGGGGTCCCGTTCCAAGTCACAACTCAATTGGTGGACCCTGGGGGTCGGTTTGTGGTGGTGGAGGGGAGGCTCTATGGCCGTGAGGTGGTCCTGTGTAGTGTTTACGCCCCCAAAGTTGACCAGGCCCGGTATTTTGATAATCTCACAGGCTCGCTGGCCCACTTCCTGGCGGGCCCCATTATACTGGGTGGGGACTTTAATTCAATCATTGACGTGACGTGGGATAGATCGCACCCGCCATTGGCCGACTCCCCGGTGCGTAGACTAGCAGCACACAGGAAGGATTGGCAAGAGAGGTGGGGCCTGATAGACGTGTGGAGGGAACAGCATCCTGATGTTAGGGACTACTCCTTCTCAGCGCTACATGTCAGAATAGATTCCATCCTGTGTAGCGGCCCCCTAGCTGCCATGGTAACGCACACAGAATACCTTGCCAGGACCATCTCGGACCACAATCCCTTATTGGTAGCAGTGCGATGGCAAATGACGAGGTCTGCGGTCCCGACATGGAGGCTAAGGCCTGATACACTAGAGGACTTGGTGTTTAGTGACAGGGTCCAACAGGGCATAGAGCATTACTTTGATGAGAACGAGGGATCGGCCGCCACGAGATCGATTGAATGGGATGCGATGAAGGTGGTGGTGAGAAGTATCTGTATGGGCAGCTTTTCGAATGCAAGGACGACTGTCTTGGCCGATTTGGGGAAGGCGGAATGTGTGCTGAGAGAGCTCGAGCAGCGTAGGCCTGAAAGACCGGACCTGCAGGGCCAGCTGCTGGAGGCGAAAGAATTGGTGGCGAAAGAAACAGAGAGATTGCGATGCTATGATTACAAGCTGTACCTCACTAAGGTGCATGCGGAAAGAGACAAGGTGGGCACACTGCTTGCGAAACTTGCTAACCCGGAGCCTAGGGGTTGCCCGGTCATGAGCATCAGAACTGAATCGGGGGAGGTGGTCTACTCACAAACTGCAGTATTGACGCGCTTTCAGACGTATTATACGCGCCTCTATGAAACTCAGTTGGAAGCGGAACCCTCTGCAATAGGCGACTACCTACGCACTGTTCGTCTCCCGGTACTCGATGAGGAAACGGGGAAGGCCTTGGGCGGCCCCATACCGTTAATGGAGATTCGGGTGGCTATTAAGCAGATGGCTAGAAACAAGACACCAGTGGTGGATGGTCTGCCAATTGAATTCTATGTGAAGTACATTGATGTTTTGGCACCCAAACTATTAAAGGTGTACTCAGAAGCCATGACCCAGGGGCGCCTCCCCAGCTCAATGAGGGAGGCGCTAGTGGTGCCGCTCTTGAAACCTGGTAGGGAAGCATTGGATGTGACGTCGTATAGACCCCTCTCTATGCTGATGGTGGACTACAAGATCTTGAGCCGTATTCTGGCCACTAGACTACTGCCACACATGACCACGCTGGTACACGAGGACCAAGCAGGGTTCATTCCTACCAGAACATGTCCATTAACACCCGCCGGCTGATCCGCATACTACACGGCGCCTTAAGCTCGGACCATACATCAGCAGTACTATCGGTGGATATTGAGAAGGCTTTTGACAGCCTTGAATGGCATTATCTAGATGGGGTGCTAGAGAAGTTCGGCCTAGGTGGAGGCTTTGGGCGATGGACAAGGGTTCTCTATTCCTCTGCCACTGCCAGGGTGCGATTTGGGTCTGTCATATCATCCGCTTACCCGGTACGCAGAGGAACGAGGCAGGGATGCTCGCTATCTCCCCTTCTGTTCGCTCTCGCGATGGAGCCACTGGCGGCGCGGGCTAGAACGGGAGAATCATATAATGGAGTTGGATGTAGTGGGGATACTCATTATATCTTGCTGTTTGCAGATGATCTGTTGCTGTATTTGGAGGACACGGAGGCGGCTCTTAGGGGGGCCGTGGAGATGCTATCATCCTTTGGCGGATTATCAGGACTCAAGGTGAACTGGACTAAAACTTGTGTTTTCCCATTGCGGACGGATATGCAATATCCTCCTCTTGCAGTGAACGTGGTCTGGGAAGACAAGTGCTTCACGTATCTAGGAGTCCGAATTTACCATGACGCTGCGAGTCTACTAGAAGGTAATATAGGTCGCTGTATCAGGGGGCTGCGGGGATGCATGTCCTTCTGGGCCTCCCTTCCTCTTTCGGTGCAGGGTCGAGTAGCATTGGTAAAAATGGTAGCTCTACCACTACTGCTATATTATTTCCGAACCTTGCCAATCTGGATCCCTCAGCGAATCTTCAAAGACTTGAGATCAATGATTATTGGTTTCCTTTGGGGGCATGGCAGACGCAGAGTGGCGTTGCACAATATGACCAGACCCAAACTCGAGGGAGGGATGGCGGTTCCTGATTTTGAATTGTATTACCTGGTGGCCCAGCTCTAGGTTTTGACACAGAACGTTGCAAGAGAATTTAGAGGCCCAGACCAGGTACGCGGGAAGGGTATCCAGAGGCACGTCCTGTCCTACATAGTTATGCAACAGAGACTGGAATTGAGTGAGCTCACCCTTGAAGAGAAAACCCTCCGGTTGTGCTGGCACAGGAGTCTGAAGAGAGCACGGGCCACACAACCTTATGCCCCGGAGATCCCTCTCGGGATGTTGACGGCGCTGCCGCACGGAGGCGACTGGTCTCCGTTGTTGGAATGGGAGGAGCTGGGTCTACAAGCGGTAGGCGATCTGTATGTGGAAGGGTTGTTGGCTCCATTTGGGGTGCTGCAAGACCAATTTGGTCTTCCAGACGGGGGTTACCTCCTGCATGCGGCGGTCTATGCAGCAATGCAAAAATACTGGAAGGTAGGACTGACGGAGCCGGACACGACTATGGCATGCCAGTATGTGGTGATGGCTGCGGGCACGGTCAAGGCGGTGACTTGTCTCCAATCGAGGATGTTGAATGAAGGGCTAGAACCGCTCACTGCGCTGAAGGTAAAATGGGAGGAAAGTATAGGCAAGCCTATTCCAGATACGGTTTGGGGCCATATTTTGAAACGGATTTGGAAGGGTAGTAGGAACGCCCGGTTCCGGCAGGTGCATTTTTTCATACTGCACAGAGCTTATCTGACCCCAGGGAAACTCTGACGGCACTTTCAGGTACAGGATGCGGCGTGCCCGAGGTGCTCGGCACTCGAGGCTGAGCTGGATCATATGTTGTGGGGTTGCCCAAGGTTAGGTACATACTAGCCCGAGGTGGGCGAGCTTCTGAAAGCAATTACGGATAGAGAGGTGGAGTTTGATATGGCGGCATGCCTGCTGCTTTGGTTTCCCCACACAGCGAAAACGAAAATCACGAGCAAGTTTATCGATCTGGGACTCATGCTGGCCCAGAGAGAGATTACGTGGCGCTGGAAATCCAAGGAGGGCCCCTCTGTTAGAAGATGGACGAACGAGTTGTTGAAATGGTCTAGGTGTGAGAGTGGGATGTATGACGTTACAACGCATACTTTTACTCCGCATACCATTACAACGCAGTATTCACAACGCATACCATTACAACGCATAGCGCTTTGGGGTGCTGGATAGTGGTAAGTATAATTTACTATTCTAACTCCAGTCCCCGTGGACCCTAGGGAAGGTGTTGGATAGTAAATAAACTTACCTCTTATCCTAGAGCGCCCCCCAGCGCTATGCGTTGTAATGGTATGCGTTGTAATGCCTGCGTTGTAGTGGTAGTGCGTTGTAAAAAATGCGTTGTAACAGGTGCATACCGTGAGAGTGTGATAAGAATGCGGCAGGCCACCAGAACGGGTAATGAGAAGAGCCTGGAGATGGCTAGGGCTTGGGAGATGATTGTGCAGGCTTTGTGTGACTATTTGAGAGAAGATGAGGAAGAGGGACTTCCAGAGAATGAGGTTCCATGAGGCCGGGGGCATGAAGGCATAATTTCGATTGATAGCGAGCCATTCTGTCCGGAATCCACAGTCACAACCCACATCAGCAGCAGTTGGGGGGAGGGAGGGGAGCAGGGGTGTTATTCGGTCACCCTGATAGGAATCGGAGGGATGCCGGCGACAGGACTCATAGCTGGCGACTACAGGAGAGGGGCGCGGGGCACTACGCATGGGCTCCCGGGGGGCATATGTTGTTAAGTGCTCACAGATGGTTGACATAGGAGTGCACTAGCGGAGACCTGATACCATAGATCCTGTAGGTCCTAGCGCTGCCCGCACCGAGGGAATGTATCCACCAGGTGGTGACTGGCGGGGCGGGGGGGGGAGTTGATGGGGATAAAAGCAGATACTTAATTGTGATGTTGACCGGAAACCTTTTGCTGGAACTTGTTGTTGCGCCGCCCGGCCTCCGGGATGTGGGCTGAAGGGCTGTGTACAACCTTGAAAGTGCATAGTGCCTCGTAATGAGGTGGATATGATGGTCGATTTATCCCGATATTTTGTCACTAATTCTGCAATAAAAACATATTTAAAAAAAAAAAAGAAAATGGGCAGAAGTGGTGGAGAGCAGTATATTCAAGCGATAGACATCTTGGCTGCTCAGCCACACCACTGGTTTGTACTATTTCTTGCTTTTTGATCGTGAAAATTAACAGGAATTCGGTGATGATGGGGATGCATTGAAGAGTGTCTCTTGATAAAAGAAACTGCTGTGAAGTAATACAAATCTTGTAAAATCCAGTAGCAACTCAGAATGCCTAAGTACCTTGCCAACTTCTTAAACCAATAATGTTTTAGGGCCCCCACACCCAGAGTACTTACCGCATCTGTAGAGACTCTTGAAATCAACTGTTACCATTAACAGTCATTATTCCAATGAATATCATATACTCGTGTTAGGAAGTTTGTTGTGTCTTTGATAAAAAAAAAGTTATTGCACCAGTACACCACATGTAGTGATAAAAACGATTTTCGATCTCACCAAAGATCATCTAATTGCATCTGTTGCCAAGGTGACAACCCATATCCAGATAGGACGGGTCACTGTTTCTCTACCATTGTCTGCTGTGTATGACGTGAATACTGGACCATGTGTCTCACGTGCAATGCTCATATGTATAATTTTTCTGCAGGCATCATATTTCATCTTTGTATTAGTCGGCTCTAGTTCAATGTTTCAGATGACAAACATTGGCTTGGACAGAAGAATTTTCTGTAGGGCATCCACGACTGGGGCACAACATAGGTATAGGAGAGAGGTATATAAAAGTGTTTGTATTTATTTATTTATTTATTTTATGCAATTTTTAGAGCGCACAAATACCCGTACGGGTGTCTCGGCGCTATCGTTACAGACACTCACTTCTTGCGAGGGGAAATTAGGATGAAAACAACCAGGTTTTGAGGCTCTTTCTGAATTTTAGTAGCGTAGGGGCAGTTTTAATGTGGAGTGGTAGTGTGTTCCACAATTTGGCAGTTGCGATGGTGAAGCATCTGTCTCCCCAGTTGGTCTTTCTTGTCCGTGGAACTTTCAGCAGGTGGGCTGAGGACAATCGTAATGTCCTAAGATGTTCCACTGGACAGAGGGCTTTTTTTAGGAACTGTGGTCCAGGATTGTTTAGAGTTTTGTAGGCTATACAAAGAGCCTTAAATTTAATTTGGCTCCTGATAGGGAGCCAGTGTAGCTTTTTGATGTAAGGGGAGGTTGAGGTGAATTTTGGGATGGATAAAAGGATTCTGGCCGCGGCATTTTGCACCGTCTGGAGTTTATTTAGCACCTTTTCCTGCGCGTTCAGAAGTAGGGAGTTACAGTAATCAGTTCTTGAGAACACTAAGGTACTGATCAATGTTTTGCCCGCAGACTGCGGTAAGTAGGGGAGTAGTTTTTTTATTATTTTTAGGATGTAGAAAGCAGAGGATACCACAGCGTTGGCGTGGTGGAGGAAAGTCAACTTATTGTCGAATGTGACTCCCAAATTTCGCACCTTGACTACCGGTTTGGGGGGGGGGGCACCCAACTGGGATGGCCACCACTGAGGGGACCAGGCCGGCTGCAAGTTCCCGAATGTCATCACCTCCGTTTTATCGGAGTTTAGTTTGAGGCAGTTTGATGACATCCAGGAGCTTATCGCCTTCATCCCCTCTTGGAAGTTGGCTGCGACAGATGTTCCGTTATTGTGCACCGATAATACTAATTGGGTATCGTCGGCGTACGTTGTGAGGGCAATTCCGTGTGATTTTATCACCCTCGCTAAGTTCGATACATAGATATTAAAAAGCGTCGGACTTAGCGAGGAGCCCTGTGGAACTCCACAGGGGAGGGAGAAGGTCTGGGAGGTGAAATTACCCATCTTGACTGTCTGGGGGCGGTTGGCCAAAAATGAAGCAATAAGGTCTTTGGCCTTGCCTCTTATTCCTAAAGCTGAGACACGGTCGATCAGAGTGACATGATCGACCGTGTCAAATGCAGCGGAGTTGTCCAGAAGTATTAGGACCGCCGCTCCTCCCTTGTCCATCGTTGCTCTGATTTCATCTGCAGCTTTAAGGAGTGCTGTTTCCGTTCCGTGCCCCTGTCTGAAACCGAACTGGGTGTCATCGAGAAGGTCGTTGTCATTGATGAATTTCGAGATTTGGGTATTCATTACTTTTTCGAAAATCTTGGCTGGGAAGGGGAGACAGGCAATAGGTCTATAGCTGGCAGGGAGAAGAGGGTCCAAAGTTGGCTTTTTTAGAAGTGGCTTAATGATAGCCTCCTTCCAGACCGATGGATAGATGCCTGTTAAAAACATGGCGTTGCAGATAGTGGATAACGCGGGAGAGACAGCTTCTGGGATGAGATTCAAGATAGCTGGGGGGCATGGGTCTAGGGGGGATCCGGATTTGGTGCTGGCTACCAGATGTTGAATATGTTCCTGGTTGGTCGTATTAAAAGATGAAAAGATGGGATGGTTGCTGATGGGAAGTGACACGGGGGTGGGGGGAGAGGAGGAATGAGAGAAGGTCAGGAAAATGGAGCTAACCTTATCCTCAAAGAAGCTGGCCAAAGCGTCTGAGAGCAGAGAGCTAGTGGATCTGTGCACAATAAAATTAAATTGTAAAGTTCTTGATGAAATCTGGAGGTCCAGATAAAATTGCTAATTGTAAGTGGTGGAAAAGTAATTAAGGCCATACTCTTACCAAAGTAGGGTGTTCAATAGTTGTTTCTCCTTTGATAGATGATGTTTTCAGTATAAATTACTAAACAGTATCATGCTACTTACGTGACACATTTGACCATATATTTAGGAATTTAAGCCTCAACATTCCACCATGAAGGTCATTTTGAAAAAAAGCACTTGGAGATCCCAGCACACTGCTCCAAAGCTGGGTGGATAGTTTACGTGTTACACTCATAGGACATTTTTTCAAAACCTCAATAATTTGTGAGTGTAGGCACCTAGACTCTAATATTTCTTCCAGTGTCCCCGCACTAACCTCTTTGACTCCAAAACAAAAAATTAACCAGGTCAAATGACAGATATTGAAAGTTATTAGGATATGCCCCAGTTGGCCAGGCGATAATCCGGGGATGCCAGGCCGCCAACATCAACTGGTGCTGACGCCTAGGTGGGTATACCCCTAAAATTGTAACCAACTAAAGATGCAAATACAGCCATGAACTATCTGCTGTAATTTCTAACACACAATGAAAATAGAAAATCTGACTTTAATTGTAAATTAACACTTACGGAAATGTCTGCCACAGCAGAAAGGTTACAAATGAAAAATTGGAATTCGATAATATTTTTGCATTTTGGCGTAACCTTATTTTTTCATTAATTCCTCAGTGCACCATTGCTTGAAATGGTTACAACTATTACATTCATTATCATATTTAGTGCCTTTCTAGAACTTTATTAGATTAATATAAAATGGTTGCCCTCGCTGTTCCTGGAACTGTATTACAGTTGACGTATGAAAACATTCAAATGTTCGTTTGAGTTATAGAAATTGTAGGGCAATTAGGCCCGCCATTATTAGACACCCGCTTCATACCGAACTGCAGGTGCGCCTCGGCTTCCATCACGTCTATCCCCCGCTACATCACGTGGGCGCCATTGCTAAAAAAAGCACTTTCTTTGATTCACAATGCAGGGATATATACCGTTCTACTTTTTTTCTCTCTGATAAGCGGCTTTTGTTAATATTCCTTTTGTGGTGGTAAAATGAACCAAATAATGGAAAATATTCCACGTTTCTTAAAGTTAATTGAATTCGTTTAAAACGGATAGTCGCCGGCTTTCAGTTCCAATCCTATCCTTAGCTGGTCAAGCGTAGAATTAGTTATTACACTTCTCAGCTTTTCCATATTTCAAAACCACAAGTAACAGCTGAGATCTTACTTACATTTATCTGCTCACCATTTCATTACATCTTCAGTTAGGATCGATTCAAATGGATTTGCGTTGCATTCTTTCACTATATTGTCATTAAATTATTATAGAAACATGAAATTAGATTCACAAAAATCGAAATTTTAATCTGTAACCTGTGGAGTTGGAGCTGTGTGGGTTCGAAATTATTGCAAGGGATGCTAATCAACAAGTTACGGTCATCTAAATATGGAATGGAGAAAAATAATAAACAGGTCCTGCATGCATGAATTTACGCACATTGTACACACTACTGCACAATCACAGCTCAGACACAGCATAGAAGAGAGGGAGTGAAAACTCTCTTTAGCTGCAGTATTTTACATATTTAGAAAAAGGCTATATCATGAGCTAACAAGTACCATGGTAGTCGGACACAAATGTTCTTGGACCATTGAGCCTGTGGGATTGTGGAACAGTAAAGCACCAGCAGTTCGTTACAGAAAACTTAGGGGCATATGTACAGGGAAAGAAAGAGCCCGGAGCTGCAGCAGGTTTTGCAGTGCCACACTCCGCCATTTGCGAAATGCAGGGATGCGCCCTATTTCCAACAATATGGTGCACCCCTGTGTTTTCCCTAGTGCAGGGGCTACAAACAGCTGCCTAGCGCCAACACAGACACCCTTGTGACATAGTTCAAGAGTGTTGCAGGGAATGATTGTTTATGTGCAGGAAGGTGTTCCGTCCTGCACATAAGCTATAAATAATGGCGATTTGTTTCTTCCATGTGTGTTGCATTTTGCAGCACATATAGAAGTAGCAAATCGCCATTATTTAATGATTGTTTATGTGCAGGAAGGGACACCTTCCTGCACATAAACAATCATTAATGCCATTTTGCTCTTTCTATGTGTGCTCCAGAATGCAGCACACATAGAAAAAGCAAAAATGAGGAGATATAAAATTATGTATCCTCACTGTGCCATACTAACACCTGCTATTGCATGGCATTAGTTTTGGGCGCTGCTTCAGATTTCTACCTCTTTGTAAATCTGGGGCAGCATCTTTAAGTATGGGATGTTACAGTGGAACGCCCACAGCAACAACCATTGTACACCCCTTTCATGCAGCTACCTGCATGAAATGGTACTATTTTTACAAAGCAGCGTTAAGCCACAAAAAATGGCTTAATGTCACTTTGCAAATATGGTGCAGGGCATTGCGCCACTATAACATCACCAAAAGAGACGGTTTGGTGGGGCATTACCCGTGGAAATATGCTCCTAAGTTGCTTATCCATATTTTTACAGCAGGGACGTGATCCCTCTCCCAAGCGTTAGACACCAGAGGCCATATTTATGACCTTCGTGGCACAGGGCAGCGCTGTCTTGCCTCACAAGTAAAAGGGCAGGAATGTGCCATATTTATCTAATACATCGCATTCCTGTCCTTTCCCCTTGCACTGGCACCGTTTTTGCATCCTAGGACCATTGAAGGCACCGTTGCACCATGGTTCAAGGGTGCCTGTGTTGTAGACATGATTGTTTTTGTGCAGGAAGGGGCACCTTCTTGCACAATAGCAACCCTGAGTGACTTTTTCCTCTTTCTATGCGTGCTGCAGAATGCAGCACGTAGAAAGAGGAAATAACAAGGAGGAAAAAATATTTTTCTCCTCGTGTTACGTGTCCCTTGGGGAGGTGTATCTTTTTTTGGCGCAGTCCCAGGTTTACAAGGTCTTGTAAATCTGGGAATACGGAAAAAAACATTGGAGTTGTGTGGGATCACCCATGCAGTGTCCATGGAATGCCTACAGAGGGTAGAGTAATGCAATGCATCGATTTGTGCTGCATGCGTTACTCCATATTTTTGGAGCCACTCAAAGCCACACAAAGTGGATTTGTATGGCTTCAAAAATATGACCTGTTTGCCTCGCTCATGCACCACGCTGCGTGGTGCAAGAGCGATGCAAACCGGAACATAATTCATGCATCAGCTTCTTAGATAATAATATGGGTATGTGTGTGTTCGGGCGAATATCTAGGGGCAGAGCCGGCTTTAGGGCAGTACGAAAGGTGCAGCCGCATTGGGCACTGACCTGTGAAGGGGTGCTGACCTTAGGAGGGGTGCTGTTTTTAACAGTAACTCATGATTGGAGAAATGAGAGTCACTTTTGCCTTCTGGTAGGAGAGAATCTGAGCTGACGGTCATGGGGTGTACAGGCACCAAAAAGGATTGTCACACTGGGCGCCACCAATGCTAACGCCGACCCTGCCTAGGGGTGTGTCAAAAGTGCATCCCAAAAAGGCCATCCTTCTAGATAGCACAATGACCACTGCTTTCATGGCCATGAGTGTTGTGAACATCTCAAACCAATCTGCTAATTAGGAGGCAGTACCAAGCAAGGTGAACAAAATAAGCATTCGATGCATGGCATCTTATGCACGGAGAGCCCTCTTGCAGTTCTTGTACAACTTAAGAGGGGCGTGGTAGGGCAGGTGCAGAAACTTAAAGTGTAGTTGCTGCAATCAGCCATCAGGGAACAGACTACCGATCTGGACACAAGTCCACAAGTGTAGGACAGCTCCTTGTATGGGATCTCTACCTCAAATTCCTCTCTCAATCATCAACTTGTCAACTATATGCTTATTAGATTGGGTTGTAATAACCAACGTTAATGTTTTGCAGGAAATAGATTTCTGTGGGACGGATGGGTAGCAATCCCTGCACAGTGCGTCAAAGCAATAGTACATGAAGGTGCCAATTGTAGTGAATTCCTTCCCACCTGCAGCCACTGAGCACTCCAGGAATCAATCATTCAGAAAGGTATCAAGGATCTTCTAGATCCTTTATTGCATTTATTTCTCTTCTGTAAGGCGCATTTGGGAATAGTGCGTGAGAGGTTCTCCTGGGTGTTCATTATTGGACACGCCAGTCTTTCAGAAAGCCTGTGTGAAGCCAGTTGAGTACGTGTCACTGAGTTACTATCGGTATGGCTGAGTTGAATGTATGTCTAATCACAGCACCCAATGGAAGTCTATGTGTCGGGTCATGCTCTATTGCTATGTGTACCATAATTGGAGTTGGGAACAGCGAGTAAGGAGTGATGGGAGCCTGGGCACACTAATAATAAAGGTAAAAATCTGGTGCCACTTACACCCCATGGAGGAAGGCCAAAGTCTTAAACCATATTCTGGATTGGGATTCATATGCAACCTGAATGTCTTGAAGAAGTGCTGGAGACATTATAGCACAGGTATAGTAGTTTGGGCAAAACAATCATTGTAATAAGGGCTATCATGTTCATTAAGGATAAAGAGCAGTGGTTTCATCTACTAATCTACTCTTCTATCTTTGCCATTGCTTACCCATATTTTTTAAAGATGACTATGGCCCTGTTCCGAATTATATACACTGTGATGCATTTAACTGGTACAGGACACCAGGGAAGGGAAACTCTAACACCAAGACCTGAGTAGTAGGTGTACGTGGCAAAATAGTGAATGTATCCCAGTTAATCATGATGGCCAACAGTGCTTTGAAGAGTGAAAGTTCCCTAATAACTGGGCTGAGATTTTGGACTGAGTTACACAAATATAGAGTGATATCATCAGCATACAGTGATAATCAAAGGTTTTGTTGGAAAAGCTAAGTCCATTATGGCCAAATAGTGACTGAAAGACACAGGCCAAAGGGTTATGTGTCCAATGGGTTCAAAAGGGAGAGAGTGGGCAGCTTCGTAAAGGGTCCCTCTGAATGTGGATGGTGTCAGAGACATGGCCATTTAGATTAATCCTGATGGTAAGTCCCGTGTACAGTAACCTGATACGGTTAATGAAGCTCATAGGTTAACACATTTTGGCCAGCTCTACAAACAGGAATCTGCACTCCAGGGAATAGCCCACATTTGTGGCATCTAAGATGACCTCCACTGCCTCCAAATCCAGTTCCAGCTGGTGAATAAGGGCAAATATTGATCTAAGGTTATGTGTGGTGGATCTGGCTGGACCAAAGCCATCCTTTTCTGGGAGGTCCAGAACTGGAAAAAGCAGGAAGAGGCAATTGCTAATAACTTTGGCAAGTATCTTGGTGTCCACTCAGATAAGGGAGAGTGGCTGGTAGGATTCGCTTCAGGCTAAAGGTTTGCTGGGCTTTAGGAGAGTTGTGAGAATAGGTTTTCCATGAGAAGGTGGGAGCATACACTTTTATATTTCCTTGCTGTACACCTGCAGGAGTTGCAGCTCAAGCAGCTTGAAGTAAGCTTTATAGAACTTTTTAGGAAACTCATCATTCCCCAGAGTCTTGCATGTGGTTAAACCAGATATAACTGTACTGATCTCTTTGAGGATGATGGGTGTGTAGAGGAATTGCCTTCAGGGACCCTCCAATCATGCCAGGGCCATTTGATCAAATATATTGACTGTTTTTAGGGGCACCAGAGACTCAGGATGAATACAACCCTGAATAGTAGTTAACTAATTCCACAAATATAATGTCAGCTTAAAAAATGAGGTCACAGTTTCCTCCCTTCTACAGTGGTATGTCTCGCATGGACCATGAGTGATGTTTTAGTGAGGCAAGGTTCCTACCAGATTTCTCTGCCTCTCTGTTTGCTTATGTTGTAATATGTTTATGAAGGTACTTCACCTCCTGGTCTTCAGCTTCTGTAAAGTCTGTAAACTTAGTTCTAGTTTCCTAAAGTGTAGACGCAGTATGATGGGGAGTTTAGTTAGTTTTAAGAGACCGGATCTGCAGTTGAAGTTTATCAAGTCTATCTCGTAGGGCTCTACAAACTCTGTGTTGCTTGACAATAAAAATCCACCACACATAAGCCTTGAAGTCAGATTTTCTCGACTAACTATTCTTTGGTTTGGAAATAATTCACTCTCTCCTACTTGATCTCATCCCTAAAAGTCATATCTAAAAGGGCAAGGGGGAGAGAAGACAGGTAAATGTGCAGTGTCTTAATGCAAGTGTTTCTATTATCAGCCTAACCAGTGAACGTGGGAGATGTTTAACTAATGTAGTCAGCTGAAGAAAGATGTGGAAACAAGCCTCTGGGTGGAAGGCTCCATAATTGGATGCAGGCAATGCAGACATTTCCTACCATCAGAACCCACGGCAGAGGTATCTAAAACCTAACTTTGTTCAGGGCTGCATCCAGGCTGCAATAGCTACTGTCCATGAGGCAGCACTTCTTTTTGTACAATATTATTGACAGTACAAGAGCAAAGTAATGATAGACCAACATTACAGAGATGGCCACCATCTAAGTGGGCCCCAGATCTGTAAGAGTAAACAAACATTGGAGACAACTAAGTAGAACCAACTTACTGTCTTCTGGTAAACAAAGTATTTGGAAGTTTTTGTGCACATAGAATGCAACCCAATGCCACAGGCAATAGGTGTTTCCCAAGAACTGCTTCTCAACTACATGCATGGCCAATATCTGGAAAGTGCAGTTGAGTAATGACAAACATACTCAAAACATAGAAATCCAATGCATGAACTTTAGAAAGAAAAAGTTGGAAACAGTGAGTAGAGATTGCCTCCCTGTTTCCTACTTGTACTGTCTTAAGTCCATGCAGTAACTGAGAGACATTTTGAGTTATACCTATGAATTCCAGCCACCTCACATGTAAAAAACACAGGTACTCACCTCTTTGCTGAACACACACAGCTCCTGATGGCTTTCTGTATTCATGTCTACATTATAGTAATGCATGGCATTTGGACAAACTTGAATAGATGATTGACAACATAACTGCTGCTAATAAAGAAAATACAGGTATGTTCATTGAGTCAATTCCTACTAAAATCACTGGGGCCTATTCATAACCTTCATTTTGTAGTATGTGAAGTAGTACTACAATAGTACTGCTCACTTAATACAAAATGCTATTTACTAACCTATATGTGGAGACATCCACCAGGGCCACTCATAGCTTTCCTGCGTGGAGGACTCTGCCACTTGCACAGAGATCTCTATGTATGAAATGTCTAGGATTTAGCAGTAAATGTGGGAAAGTCGGGGGAATATTTACACCTAAATAGGAGAGGTTTATAGAGGCACATGCAAACACAAATGCCCTACCACAAAAGAGTAAGGCAATTCCTATTCACAAACCACAGTAACTACAATCAAAGAGGTCCCAAAAAAGTGGCAAATGTACTCCAGATAAGCCTAAGGCAAAGTCCAGCACCACACATGGCTGCAAAACAATACCAAAGAAAATTATGGAGGCTCAGACTTAAAAGGACACCAATGAGATAGTAGGTCATAATAAAATTATTTCGATCTTCAAAGTAAAGATGTATATTGTGTTTAATGGTATAGTATGCATATAATAATAAATAACTAATATATTTATATGATATGTAATACCAAACGTATTTTTTAAACATTTTAATAAATTAAACTTTTGTAAAAAAAAGTAAACACAATTAAAATTAATTCTATACGTACGTTTTAGTCAATTTTAATTCATATTATTATTTTTTCTTTACATATTCATACATATTATTGAATGTGATATTCACATTAAAATATTTGTATTTGTTTTTAAAGTCAAATGAATGTTTTACATTGTCCAATACTTTAACATAGAGATGAAGGTCTCTGCCTTTGTGTGAAAAGTTACAAAGTAAATTTACACTCATAAATCTTCTTGTAGGAGGCTTCTGTGGGGGATGGGGATGTGTAAGTCTACACCTATGAGTGACTGTACACTCGGAAAGGATGAAAAGCAAAATATGCAGAAAGTTACTACTAGGTGGAGTAACAAACATACACATAAGGAAATACACCTGTCTATTTACCTTTGTGAATAAGGGCCAAGGTGCACTGTTCAGACGATCAAGTTACATAAACACCCAAAGGATGTATGTCACTAGGACAAAAAGCTGTATCCTGCTACCAATTCAATATTGACAAAAGATATGCAGTGTACATGAAATTGAAGTCCTGGTCACCACCACAAGAATACTGAGACTTTGAGATGACCAATGATGCTGCAGTGATGTGCTGATTCTACAGACGTGTTAGTAAATACTAGAGTGGACACTTGTGTTTGCAATTTTGATTTGCTGAGGATTTTTATAATGGTAAGTCACTCAAATCAGTGCTTTGCTTCAGTCTGTTTTGCCTTGAGTTGCTTTGCTCCACTTGCAAAACCTTTGTAAATAACCTAGCTTTGGTTGGGCTTTACTTGCCAGGATTGGTAAAGGGCATAATTGTTTTAATATTTGTATGTGATTTCTCTTCAAATACAGTAAAAATATAATAAAGTATATAAATTACAAAAAATCACAACATACATACATGTTTGGTGCATTGTTGAATAAGTGCCAGTTCAAGAGCTATATATTAAAAACTGTGCTCTTCAATCAATTTACTGATGTTATCTTGTATATTGTAATTTTATAGGCTTTTTAATGTTCTTGTCTTTTTAATGTTTTTATTAAAAAATATGGAATGGAGAAAAATAATAAACAGGTCCTGCATGCATGAATTTACGCACATTGTACACACTACTGCACAATCACAGCTCAGACACAGCATAGAAGAGAGGGAGTGAAAACTCTCTTTAGCTGCAGTATTTTACATATTTAGAAAAAGGCTATATCATGAGCTAACAAGTACCATGGTAGTCGGACACAAATGTTCTTGGACCATTGAGCCTGTGGGATTGTGGAACAGTAAAGCACCAGCAGTTCGTTACAGAAAACTTAGGGGCATATGTACAGGGAAAGAAAGAGCCCGGAGCTGCAGCAGGTTTTGCAGTGCCACACTCCGCCATTTGCGAAATGCAGGGATGCGCCCTATTTCCAACAATATGGTGCACCCCTGTGTTTTCCCTAGTGCAGGGGCTACAAACAGCTGCCTAGCGCCAACACAGACACCCTTGTGACATAGTTCAAGAGTGTTGCAGGGAATGATTGTTTATGTGCAGGAAGGTGTTCCGTCCTGCACATAAGCTATAAATAATGGCGATTTGTTTCTTCCATGTGTGTTGCATTTTGCAGCACATATAGAAGTAGCAAATCGCCATTATTTAATGATTGTTTATGTGCAGGAAGGGACACCTTCCTGCACATAAACAATCATTAATGCAATTTTGCTCTTTCTATGTGTGCTCCAGAATGCAGCACACATAGAAAAAGCAAAAATGAGGAGATATAAAATTATGTATCCTCACTGTGCCATACTAACACCTGCTATTGCATGGCGTTAGTTTTGGGCGCTGCTTCAGATTTCTACCTCTTTGTAAATCTGGGGCAGCATCTTTAAGTATGGGATGTTACAGTGGAACGCCCACAGCAACAACCATTGTACACCCCTTTCATGCAGCTACCTGCATGAAATGGTACTATTTTTACAAAGCAGCGTTAAGCCACAAAAAATGGCTTAATGTCACTTTGCAAATATGGTGCAGGGCATTGCGCCACTATAACATCACCAAAAGAGACGGTTTGGTGGGGCATTACCCGTGGAAATATGCTCCTAAGTTGCTTATCCATATTTTTACAGCAGGGACGTGATCCCTCTCCCAAGCGTTAGACACCAGAGGCCATATTTATGACCTTCGTGGCACAGGGCAGCGCTGTCTTGCCTCACAAGTAAAAGGGCAGGAATGTGCCATATTTATCTAATACATCGCATTCCTGTCCTTTCCCCTTGCACTGGCACCGTTTTTGCATCCTAGGACCATTGAAGGCACCGTTGCACCATGGTTCAAGGGTGCCTGTGTTGTAGACATGATTGTTTTTGTGCAGGAAGGGGCACCTTCTTGCACAATAGCAACCCTGAGTGACTTTTTCCTCTTTCTATGCGTGCTGCAGAATGCAGCACGTAGAAAGAGGAAAAAACAAGGAGGAAAAAATATTTTTCTCCTCGTGTTACGTGTCCCTTGGGGAGGTGTATCTTTTTTTGGCGCAGTCCCAGGTTTACAAGGTCTTGTAAATCTGGGAATACGGAAAAAAACATTGGAGTTGTGTGGGATCACCCATGCAGTGTCCATGGAATGCCTACAGAGGGTAGAGTAATGCAATGCATCGATTTGTGCTGCATGCGTTACTCCATATTTTTGGAGCCACTCAAAGCCACACAAAGTGGATTTGTATGGCTTCAAAAATATGACCTGTTTGCCTCGCTCATGCACCACGCTGCGTGGTGCAAGAGCGATGCAAACCGGAACATAATTCATGCATCAGCTTCTTAGATAATAATATGGGTATGTGTGTGTTCGGGCGAATATCTAGGGGCAGAGCCGGCTTTAGGGCAGTACGAAAGGTGCAGCCGCATTGGGCACTGACCTGTGAAGGGGTGCTGACCTTAGGAGGGGTGCTGTTTTTAACAGTAACTCATGATTGGAGAAATGAGAGTCACTTTTGCCTTCTGGTAGGAGAGAATCTGAGCTGACGGTCATGGGGTGTACAGGCACCAAAAAGGATTGTCACACTGGGCGCCACCAATGCTAACGCCGACCCTGCCTAGGGGTGTGTCAAAAGTGCATCCCAAAAAGGCCATCCTTCTAGATAGCACAATGACCACTGCTTTCATGGCCATGAGTGTTGTGAACATCTCAAACCAATCTGCTAATTAGGAGGCAGTACCAAGCAAGGTGAACAAAATAAGCATTCGATGCATGGCATCTTATGCACGGAGAGCCCTCTTGCAGTTCTTGTACAACTTAAGAGGGGCGTGGTAGGGCAGGTGCAGAAACTTAAAGTGTAGTTGCTGCAATCAGCCATCAGGGAACAGACTACCGATCTGGACACAAGTCCACAAGTGTAGGACAGCTCCTTGTATGGGATCTCTACCTCAAATTCCTCTCTCAATCATCAACTTGTCAACTATATGCTTATTATATTGGGTTGTAATAACCAACGTTAATGTTTTGCAGGAAATAGATTTCTGTGGGACGGATGGGTAGCAATCCCTGCACAGTGCGTCAAAGCAATAGTACATGAAGGTGCCAATTGTAGTGAATTCCTTCCCACCTGCAGCCACTGAGCACTCCAGGAATCAATCATTCAGAAAGGTATCAAGGATCTTCTAGATCCTTTATTGCATTTATTTCTCTTCTGTAAGGCGCATTTGGGAATAGTGCGTGAGAGGTTCTCCTGGGTGTTCATTATTGGACACGCCAGTCTTTCAGAAAGCCTGTGTGAAGCCAGTTGAGTACGTGTCACTGAGTTACTATCGGTATGGCTGAGTTGAATGTATGTCTAATCACAGCACCCAATGGAAGTCTATGTGTCGGGTCATGCTCTATTGCTATGTGTACCATAATTGGAGTTGGGAACAGCGAGTAAGGAGTGATGGGAGCCTGGGCACACTAATAATAAAGGTAAAAATCTGGTGCCACTTACACCCCATGGAGGAAGGCCAAAGTCTTAAACCATATTCTGGATTGGGATTCATATGCAACCTGAATGTCTTGAAGAAGTGCTGGAGACATTATAGCACAGGTATAGTAGTTTGGGCAAAACAATCATTGTAATAAGGGCTATCATGTTCATTAAGGATAAAGAGCAGTGGTTTCATCTACTAATCTACTCTTCTATCTTTGCCATTGCTTACCCATATTTTTTAAAGATGACTATGGCCCTGTTCCGAATTATATACACTGTGATGCATTTAACTGGTACAGGACACCAGGGAAGGGAAACTCTAACACCAAGACCTGAGTAGTAGGTGTACGTGGCAAAATAGTGAATGTATCCCAGTTAATCATGATGGCCAACAGTGCTTTGAAGAGTGAAAGTTCCCTAATAACTGGGCTGAGATTTTGGACTGAGTTACACAAATATAGAGTGATATCATCAGCATACAGTGATAATCAAAGGTTTTGTTGGAAAAGCTAAGTCCATTATGGCCAAATAGTGACTGAAAGACACAGGCCAAAGGGTTATGTGTCCAATGGGTTCAAAAGGGAGAGAGTGGGCAGCTTCGTAAAGGGTCCCTCTGAATGTGGATGGTGTCAGAGACATGGCCATTTAGATTAATCCTGATGGTAAGTCCCGTGTACAGTAACCTGATACGGTTAATGAAGCTCATAGGTTAACACATTTTGGCCAGCTCTACAAACAGAAATCTGCACTCCAGGGAATAGCCCACATTTGTGGCATCTAAGATGACCTCCACTGCCTCCAAATCCAGTTCCAGCTGGTGAATAAGGGCAAATATTGATCTAAGGTTATGTGTGGTGGATCTGGCTGGACCAAAGCCATCCTTTTCTGGGAGGTCCAGAACTGGAAAAAGCAGGAAGAGGCAATTGCTAATAACTTTGGCAAGTATCTTGGTGTCCACTCAGATAAGGGAGAGTGGCTGGTAGGATTCGCTTCAGGCTAAAGGTTTGCTGGGCTTTAGGAGAGTTGTGAGAATAGGTTTTCCATGAGAAGGTGGGAGCATACACTTTTATATTTCCTTGCTGTACACCTGCAGGAGTTGCAGCTCAAGCAGCTTGAAGTAAGCTTTATAGAACTTTTTAGGAAACTCATCATTCCCCAGAGTCTTGCATGTGGTTAAACCAGATATAACTGTACTGATCTCTTTGAGGATGATGGGTGTGTAGAGGAATTGCCTTCAGGGACCCTCCAATCATGCCAGGGCCATTTGATCAAATATATTGACTGTTTTTAGGGGCACCAGAGACTCAGGATGAATACAACCCTGAATAGTAGTTAACTAATTCCACAAATATAATGTCAGCTTAAAAAATGAGGTCACAGTTTCCTCCCTTCTACAGTGGTATGTCTCGCATGGACCATGAGTGATGTTTTAGTGAGGCAAGGTTCCTACCAGATTTCTCTGCCTCTCTGTTTGCTTATGTTGTAATATGTTTATGAAGGTACTTCACCTCCTGGTCTTCAGCTTCTGTAAAGTCTGTAAACTTAGTTCTAGTTTCCTAAAGTGTAGACGCAGTATGATGGGGAGTTTAGTTAGTTTTAAGAGACCGGATCTGCAGTTGAAGTTTATCAAGTCTATCTCGTAGGGCTCTACAAACTCTGTGTTGCTTGACAATAAAAATCCACCACACATAAGCCTTGAAGTCAGATTTTCTCGACTAACTATTCTTTGGTTTGGAAATAATTCACTCTCTCCTACTTGATCTCATCCCTAAAAGTCATATCTAAAAGGGCAAGGGGGACAGAAGACAGGTAAATGTGCAGTGTCTTAATGCAAGTGTTTCTATTATCAGCCTAACCAGTGAGCGTGAGAGATGTTTAACTAATGTAGTCAGCTGAAGAAAGATGTGGAAACAAGCCTCTGGGTGGAAGGCTCCATAATTGGATGCAGGCAATGCAGACATTTCCTACCATCAGAACCCACGGCAGAGGTATCTAAAACCTAACTTTGTTCAGGGCTGCATCCAGGCTGCAATAGCTACTGTCCATGAGGCAGCACTTCTTTTAGTACAATATTATTGACAGTACAAGAGCAAAGTAATGATAGACCAACATTACAGAGATGGCCACCATCTAAGTGGGCCCCAGATCTGTAAGAGTAAACAAACATTGGAGACAACTAAGTAGAACCAACTTACTGTCTTCTGGCAAACAAAGTATTTGGAAGTTTTTGTGCACATAGAATGCAACCCAATGCCACAGGCAATAGGTGTTTCCCAAGAACTGCTTCTCAACTACATGCATGGCCAATATCTGGAAAGTGCAGTTGAGTAATGACAAACATACTCAAAACATAGAAATCCAATGCATGAACTTTAGAAAGAAAAAGTTGGAAACAGTGAGTAGAGATTGCCTCCCTGTTTCCTACTTGTACTGTCTTAAGTCCATGCAGTAACTGAGAGACATTTTGAGTTATACCTATGAATTTCAGCCACCTCACATGTAAAAAACACAGGTACTCACCTCTTTGCTGAACACACACAGCTCCTGATGGCTTTCTGTATTCATGTCTACATTATAGTAATGCATGGCATTTGGAAAAACTTGAATAGATGATTGACAACATAACTGCTGCTAATAAAGAAAATACAGGTATGTTCATTGAGTCAATTCCTACTAAAATCACTGGGGCCTATTCATAACCTTCATTTTGTAGTATGTGAAGTAGTACTACAATAGTACTGCTCACTTAATACAAAATGCTATTTACTAACCTATATGTGGAGACATCCACCAGGGCCACTCATAGCTTTCCTGCGTGGAGGACTCTGCCACTTGCACAGAGATCTCTATGTATGAAGGTCTAGGATTTAGCAGTAAATGTGGGAAAGTCGGGGGAATATTTACACCTAAATAGGAGAGGTTTATAGAGGCACATGCAAACACAAATGCCCTACCACAAAAGAGTAAGGCAATTCCTATTCACAAACCACAGTAACTACAATCAAAGAGGTCCCAAAAAAGTGGCAAATGTACTCCAGATAAGCCTAAGGCAAAGTCCAGCACCACACATGGCCTGCAACACATTACCAAAGAAAATTATGGAGGCTCAGACTTAAAAGGACACCAATGAGATAGTAGGTCATAATAAAATTATTTCGATCTTCAAAGTAAAGATGTATATTGTGTTTAATGGTATAGTATGCATATAATAATAAATAACTAATATATTTATATGATATGTAATACCAAACGTATTTTTTAAACATTTTAATAAATTAAACTTTTGTAAAAAAATGTAAACACAATTAAAATTAATTCTATACGTACGTTTTAGTCAATTTTAATTCATATTATTATTTTTTCTTTACATATTCATACATATTATTGAATGTGATATTCACATTAAAATATTTGTATTTGTTTTTAAAGTCAAATGAATGTTTTACATTGTCCAATACTTTAACATAGAGATGAAGGTCTCTGCCTTTGTGTGAAAAGTTACAAAGTAAATTTACACTCATAAATCTTCTTGTAGGAGGCTTCTGTGGGGGATGGGGATGTGTAAGTCTACACCTATGAGTGACTGTACACTCGGAAAGGATGAAAAGCAAAATATGCAGAAAGTTACTACTAGGTGGAGTAACAAACATACACATAAGGAAATACACCTGTCTATTTACCTTTGTGAATAAGGGCCAAGGTGCACTGTTCAGACGATCAAGTTACATAAACACCCAAAGGATGTATGTCACTAGGACAAAAAGCTGTATCCTGCTACCAATTCAATATTGACAAAAGATATGCAGTGTACATGAAATTGAAGTCCTGGTCACCACCACAAGAATACTGAGACTTTGAGATGACCAATGATGCTGCAGTGATGTGCTGATTCTACAGACGTGTTAGTAAATACTAGAGTGGACACTTGTGTTTGCAATTTTGATTTGCTGAGGATTTTTATAATGGTAAGTCACTCAAATCAGTGCTTTGCTTCAGTCTGTTTTGCCTTGAGTTGCTTTGCTCCACTTGCAAAACCTTTGTAAATAACCTAGCTTTGGTTGGGCTTTACTTGCCAGGATTGGTAAAGGGCATAATTGTTTTAATATTTGTATGTGATTTCTCTTCAAATACAGTAAAAATATAATAAAGTATATAAATTACAAAAAATCACAACATACATACATGTTTGGTGCATTGTTGAATAAGTGCCAGTTCAAGAGCTATATATTAAAAACTGTGCTCTTCAATCAATTTACTGATGTTATCTTGTATATTGTAATTTTATAGGCTTTTTAATGTTCTTGTCTTTTTAATGTTTTTATTAAAAAATATGGAATGGAGAAAAATAATAAACAGGTCCTGCATGCATGAATTTACGCACATTGTACACACTACTGCACAATCACAGCTCAGACACAGCATAGAAGAGAGGGAGTGAAAACTCTCTTTAGCTGCAGTATTTTACATATTTAGAAAAAGGCTATATCATGAGCTAACAAGTACCATGGTAGTCGGACACAAATGTTCTTGGACCATTGAGCCTGTGGGATTGTGGAACAGTAAAGCACCAGCAGTTCGTTACAGAAAACTTAGGGGCATATGTACAGGGAAAGAAAGATCCCGGAGCTGCAGCAGGTTTTGCAGTGCCACACTCCGCCATTTGCGAAATGCAGGGATGCGCCCTATTTCCAACAATATGGTGCACCCCTGTGTTTTCCCTAGTGCAGGGGCTACAAACAGCTGCCTAGCGCCAACACAGACACCCTTGTGACATAGTTCAAGAGTGTTGCAGGGAATGATTGTTTATGTGCAGGAAGGTGTTCCGTCCTGCACATAAGCTATAAATAATGGCGATTTGTTTCTTCCATGTGTGTTGCATTTTGCAGCACATATAGAAGTAGCAAATCGCCATTATTTAATGATTGTTTATGTGCAGGAAGGGACACCTTCCTGCACATAAACAATCATTAATGCAATTTTGCTCTTTCTATGTGTGCTCCAGAATGCAGCAAACATAGAAAAAGCAAAAATGAGGAGATATAAAATTATGTATCCTCACTGTGCCATACTAACACCTGCTATTGCATGGCGTTAGTTTTGGGCGCTGCTTCAGATTTCTACCTCTTTGTAAATCTGGGGCAGCATCTTTAAGTATGGGATGTTACAGTGGAACGCCCACAGCAACAACCATTGTACACCCCTTTCATGCAGCTACCTGCATGAAATGGTACTATTTTTACAAAGCAGCGTTAAGCCACAAAAAATGGCTTAATGTCACTTTGCAAATATGGTGCAGGGCATTGCGCCACTATAACATCACCAAAAGAGACGGTTTGGTGGGGCATTACCCGTGGAAATATGCTCCTAAGTTGCTTATCCATATTTTTACAGCAGGGACGTGATCCCTCTCCCAAGCGTTAGACACCAGAGGCCATATTTATGACCTTCGTGGCACAGGGCAGCGCTGTCTTGCCTCACAAGTAAAAGGGCAGGAATGTGCCATATTTATCTAATACATCGCATTCCTGTCCTTTCCCCTTGCACTGGCACCGTTTTTGCATCCTAGGACCATTGAAGGCACCGTTGCACCATGGTTCAAGGGTGCCTGTGTTGTAGACATGATTGTTTTTGTGCAGGAAGGGGCACCTTCTTGCACAATAGCAACCCTGAGTGACTTTTTCCTCTTTCTATGCGTGCTGCAGAATGCAGCACGTAGAAAGAGGAAAAAACAAGGAGGAAAAAATATTTTTCTCCTCGTGTTACGTGTCCCTTGGGGAGGTGTATCTTTTTTTGGCGCAGTCCCAGGTTTACAAGGTCTTGTAAATCTGGGAATACGGAAAAAAACATTGGAGTTGTGTGGGATCACCCATGCAGTGTCCATGGAATGCCTACAGAGGGTAGAGTAATGCAATGCATCGATTTGTGCTGCATGCGTTACTCCATATTTTTGGAGCCACTCAAAGCCACACAAAGTGGATTTGTATGGCTTCAAAAATATGACCTGTTTGCCTCGCTCATGCACCACGCTGCGTGGTGCAAGAGCGATGCAAACCGGAACATAATTCATGCATCAGCTTCTTAGATAATAATATGGGTATGTGTGTGTTCGGGCGAATATCTAGGGGCAGAGCCGGCTTTAGGGCAGTACGAAAGGTGCAGCCGCATTGGGCACTGACCTGTGAAGGGGTGCTGACCTTAGGAGGGGTGCTGTTTTTAACAGTAACTCGTGATTGGAGAAATGAGAGTCACTTTTGCCTTCTGGTAGGAGAGAATCTGAGCTGACGGTCATGGGGTGTACAGGCACCAAAAAGGATTGTCACACTGGGCGCCACCAATGCTAACGCCGACCCTGCCTAGGGGTGTGTCAAAAGTGCATCCCAAAAAGGCCATCCTTCTAGATAGCACAATGACCACTGCTTTCATGGCCATGAGTGTTGTGAACATCTCAAACCAATCTGCTAATTAGGAGGCAGTACCAAGCAAGGTGAACAAAATAAGCATTCGATGCATGGCATCTTATGCACGGAGAGCCCTCTTGCAGTTCTTGTACAACTTAAGAGGGGCGTGGTAGGGCAGGTGCAGAAACTTAAAGTGTAGTTGCTGCAATCAGCCATCAGGGAACAGACTACCGATCTGGACACAAGTCCACAAGTGTAGGACAGCTCCTTGTATGGGATCTCTACCTCAAATTCCTCTCTCAATCATCAACTTGTCAACTATATGCTTATTAGATTGGGTTGTAATAACCAACGTTAATGTTTTGCAGGAAATAGATTTCTGTGGGACGGATGGGTAGCAATCCCTGCACAGTGCGTCAAAGCAATAGTACATGAAGGTGCCAATTGTAGTGAATTCCTTCCCACCTGCAGCCACTGAGCACTCCAGGAATCAATCATTCAGAAAGGTATCAAGGATCTTCTAGATCCTTTATTGCATTTATTTCTCTTCTGTAAGGCGCATTTGGGAATAGTGCGTGAGAGGTTCTCCTGGGTGTTCATTATTGGACACGCCAGTCTTTCAGAAAGCCTGTGTGAAGCCAGTTGAGTACGTGTCACTGAGTTACTATCGGTATGGCTGAGTTGAATGTATGTCTAATCACAGCACCCAATGGAAGTCTATGTGTCGGGTCATGCTCTATTGCTATGTGTACCATAATTGGAGTTGGGGACAGCGAGTAAGGAGTGATGGGAGCCTGGGCACACTAATAATAAAGGTAAAAATCTGGTGCCACTTACACCCCATGGAGGAAGGCCAAAGTCTTAAACCATATTCTGGATTGGGATTCATATGCAACCTGAATGTCTTGAAGAAGTGCTGGAGACATTATAGCACAGGTATAGTAGTTTGGGCAAAACAATCATTGTAATAAAGGCTCTCATGTTCATTAAGGATAAAGAGCAGTGGTTTCATCTACTAATCTACTCTTCTATCTTTGCCATTGCTTACCCATATTTTTTAAAGATGACTATGGCCCTGTTCCGAATTATATACACTGTGATGCATTTAACTGGTACAGGACACCAGGGAAGGGAAACTCTAACACCAAGACCTGAGTAGTAGGTGTACGTGGCAAAATAGTGAATGTATCCCAGTTAATCATGATGGCCAACAGTGCTTTGAAGAGTGAAAGTTCCCTAATAACTGGGCTGAGATTTTGGACTGAGTTACACAAATATAGAGTGATATCATCAGCATACAGTGATAATCAAAGGTTTTGTTGGAAAAGCTAAGTCCATTATGGCCAAATAGTGACTGAAAGACACAGGCCAAAGGGTTATGTGTCCAATGGGTTCAAAAGGGAGAGAGTGGGCAGCTTCGTAAAGGGTCCCTCTGAATGTGGATGGTGTCAGAGACATGGCCATTTAGATTAATCCTGATGGTAAGTCCCGTGTACAGTAACCTGATACGGTTAATGAAGCTCATAGGTTAACACATTTTGGCCAGCTCTACAAACAGGAATCTGCACTCCAGGGAATAGCCCACATTTGTGGCATCTAAGATGACCTCCACTGCCTCCAAATCCAGTTCCAGCTGGTGAATAAGGGCAAATATTGATCTAAGGTTATGTGTGGTGGATCTGGCTGGACCAAAGCCATCCTTTTCTGGGAGGTCCAGAACTGGAAAAAGCAGGAAGAGGCAATTGCTAATAACTTTGGCAAGTATCTTGGTGTCCACTCAGATAAGGGAGAGTGGCTGGTAGGATTCGCTTCAGGCTAAAGGTTTGCTGGGCTTTAGGAGAGTTGTGAGAATAGGTTTTCCATGAGAAGGTGGGAGCATACACTTTTATATTTCCTTGCTGTACACCTGCAGGAGTTGCAGCTCAAGCAGCTTGAAGTAAGCTTTATAGAACTTTTTAGGAAACTCATCATTCCCCAGAGTCTTGCATGTGGTTAAACCAGATATAACTGTACTGATCTCTTTGAGGATGATGGGTGTGTAGAGGAATTGCCTTCAGGGACCCTCCAATCATGCCAGGGCCATTTGATCAAATATATTGACTGTTTTTAGGGGCACCGGAGACTCAGGATGAATACAACCCTGAATAGTAGTTAACTAATTCCACAAATATAATGTCAGCTTAAAAAATGAGGTCACAGTTTCCTCCCTTCTACAGTGGTATGTCTCGCATGGACCATGAGTGATGTTTTAGTGAGGCAAGGTTCCTACCAGATTTCTCTGCCTCTCTGTTTGCTTATGTTGTAATATGTTTATGAAGGTACTTCACCTCCTGGTCTTCAGCTTCTGTAAAGTCTGTAAACTTAGTTCTAGTTTCCTAAAGTGTAGACGCAGTATGATGGGGAGTTTAGTTAGTTTTAAGAGACCGGATCTGCAGTTGAAGTTTATCAAGTCTATCTCGTAGGGCTCTACAAACTCTGTGTTGCTTGACAATAAAAATCCACCACACATAAGCCTTGAAGTCAGATTTTCTCGACTAACTATTCTTTGGTTTGGAAATAATTCACTCTCTCCTACTTGATCTCATCCCTAAAAGTCATATCTAAAAGGGCAAGGGGGACAGAAGACAGGTAAATGTGCAGTGTCTTAATGCAAGTGTTTCTATTATCAGCCTAACCAGTGAGCGTGGGAGATGTTTAACTAATGTAGTCAGCTGAAGAAAGATGTGGAAACAAGCCTCTGGGTGGAAGGCTCCATAATTGGATGCAGGCAATGCAGACATTTCCTACCATCAGAACCCACGGCAGAGGTATCTAAAACCTAACTTTGTTCAGGGCTGCATCCAGGCTGCAATAGCTACTGTCCATGAGGCAGCACTTCTTTTTGTACAATATTATTGACAGTACAAGAGCAAAGTAATGATAGACCAACATTACAGAGATGGCCACCATCTAAGTGGGCCCCAGATCTGTAAGAGTAAACAAACATTGGAGACAACTAAGTAGAACCAACTTACTGTCTTCTGGCAAACAAAGTATTTGGAAGTTTTTGTGCACATAGAATGCAACCCAATGCCACAGGCAATAGGTGTTTCCCAAGAACTGCTTCTCAACTACATGCATGGCCAATATCTGGAAAGTGCAGTTGAGTAATGACAAACATACTCAAAACATAGAAATCCAATGCATGAACTTTAGAAAGAAAAAGTTGGAAACAGTGAGTAGAGATTGCCTCCCTGTTTCCTACTTGTACTGTCTTAAGTCCATGCAGTAACTGAGAGACATTTTGAGTTATACCTATGAATTTCAGCCACCTCACATGTAAAAAACACAGGTACTCACCTCTTTGCTGAACACACACAGCTCCTGATGGCTTTCTGTATTCATGTCTACATTATAGTAATGCATGGCATTTGGAAAAACTTGAATAGATGATTGACAACATAACTGCTGCTAATAAAGAAAATACAGGTATGTTCATTGAGTCAATTCCTACTAAAATCACTGGGGCCTATTCATAACCTTCATTTTGTAGTATGTGAAGTAGTACTACAATAGTACTGCTCACTTAATACAAAATGCTATTTACTAACCTATATGTGGAGACATCCACCAGGGCCACTCATAGCTTTCCTGCGTGGAGGACTCTGCCACTTGCACAGAGATCTCTATGTATGAAGGTCTAGGATTTAGCAGTAAATGTGGGAAAGTCGGGGGAATATTTACACCTAAATAGGAGAGGTTTATAGAGGCACATGCAAACACAAATGCCCTACCACAAAAGAGTAAGGCAATTCCTATTCACAAACCACAGTAACTACAATCAAAGAGGTCCCAAAAAAGTGGCAAATGTACTCCAGATAAGCCTAAGGCAAAGTCCAGCACCACACATGGCCTGCAACACATTACCAAAGAAAATTATGGAGGCTCAGACTTAAAAGGACACCAATGAGATAGTAGGTCATAATAAAATTATTTCGATCTTCAAAGTAAAGATGTATATTGTGTTTAATGGTATAGTATGCATATAATAATAAATAACTAATATATTTATATGATATGTAATACCAAACGTATTTTTTAAACATTTTAATAAATTAAACTTTTGTAAAAAAAAGTAAACACAATTAAAATTAATTCTATACGTACGTTTTAGTCAATTTTAATTCATATTATTATTTTTTCTTTACATATTCATACATATTATTGAATGTGATATTCACATTAAAATATTTGTATTTGTTTTTAAAGTCAAATGAATGTTTTACATTGTCCAATACTTTAACATAGAGATGAAGGTCTCTGCCTTTGTGTGAAAAGTTACAAAGTAAATTTACACTCATAAATCTTCTTGTAGGAGGCTTCTGTGGGGGATGGGGATGTGTAAGTCTACACCTATGAGTGACTGTACACTCGGAAAGGATGAAAAGCAAAATATGCAGAAAGTTACTACTAGGTGGAGTAACAAACATACACATAAGGAAATACACCTGTCTATTTACCTTTGTGAATAAGGGCCAAGGTGCACTGTTCAGACGATCAAGTTACATAAACACCCAAAGGATGTATGTCACTAGGACAAAAAGCTGTATCCTGCTACCAATTCAATATTGACAAAAGATATGCAGTGTACATGAAATTGAAGTCCTGGTCACCACCACAAGAATACTGAGACTTTGAGATGACCAATGATGCTGCAGTGATGTGCTGATTCTACAGACGTGTTAGTAAATACTAGAGTGGACACTTGTGTTTGCAATTTTGATTTGCTGAGGATTTTTATAATGGTAAGTCACTCAAATCAGTGCTTTGCTTCAGTCTGTTTTGCCTTGAGTTGCTTTGCTCCACTTGCAAAACCTTTGTAAATAACCTAGCTTTGGTTGGGCTTTACTTGCCAGGATTGGTAAAGGGCATAATTGTTTTAATATTTGTATGTGATTTCTCTTCAAATACAGTAAAAATATAATAAAGTATATAAATTACAAAAAATCACAACATACATACATGTTTGGTGCATTGTTGAATAAGTGTCAGTTCAAGAGCTATATATTAAAAACTGTGCTCTTCAATCAATTTACTGATGTTATCTTGTATATTGTAATTTTATAGGCTTTTTAATGTTCTTGTCTTTTTAATGTTTTTATTAAAAAAAAAAAAAAATTACAACATTTATTCCCCTAACTCCCCCCCCCGCACAGGACATGAAAAATAGCAAAAGAATACAATCACGTTTCGTTTTTTTTCCATGACATTACTATATCTCAAGTTACAATTTACAATAATTCAGACTGGAAAATTATACTGGGTAAGCTAGAGCATTATTAAAAACAACTGGTAGAAACCCCTTGAAGGGCGAACATCCAAACATAACCCCATGCATACAGCTAGAATAATATTCCTGATTGCATTATACACCCGCCCTGAGACCCTATGGAAGTTCTATGTTTCCTGCCACCCTATTCTTCCAATCTGTTATTGGTTTCCAGATCTGCAGACCTAGGGATCTGCCATTCTTCCCTTTTCTGGCGTATAGCGCTTTTTCCATGTTGTATATATACAAAAGCCTGGCCAACCATTGCTGCATAATGGGGGGGAGCTTGTCTCGCCATGCTGAAGCTATGCATAGACGAAATACTGCCATAGCTACGAACAGAAAGTTCTCCAACTGTGGTTGCTCTCCAGTCCCGTCCAATCCCATTAATATTACTTCGGGTGTCATCGTTAACTTACAATTCAGTGATCTATCTAAAAACCCTTCGATTTCTTTTATCAGAGGAACTAGGTTGGGGCATTCGCCAAACATGTGAGCTATGTCTGCCTCCTGGCTGTCGCATCTTGGGCATGTTATGCCTTCCTTGTGTGCCCCCCCACTGTGCAATTTTGGCTGGGGTGTAGTATAGCTTGTACAAGGTCTTATAGTGCTGAGTTTGCAATGAAGAAGAGCAGAGAACCTCCTGTCCCATCCGCAATGACTTCTCAAAGATCCCCTCCCGAATCCCTAGCACATCCATCCATTTTGCTTCAAATTTACCCAAGTCATCTCCCCTGTGTACTATAAGTTCGGCATAGAACCTTTTTATCATGCAGCTGTGTCCCCCTTCTACTATTTGTAATATTGTATTGTCTCCAAATCCTAAAGGTCCTCCTCTCTTTCCAGCCAATTAGCTTCTTGTCTGCAAATACTTAAAAAACGTCCTTGTACTGACCCCAAATTTTCTCTGTATCTCTGAGAATTGGCGCACTCCTAGTGGGCCTATCAAATCCCCCATTCTTTTCACTCCTAACCGTCCCCATTCCTTGAAAACAGTATCAGCAAAGATCTCTGGGGGTAATGTGGGGTCATTCCCTAACCTAGTGTATCCATGGTATCTACCCAGTCCAAAGCTCTTTTTAAACGCCTTCCACACCTTATAGGCTGCCTCCAGGGTCTTGAATCTGATTCTCTTGAAGTAACTCGGTTCAGTATATCTCAGGAACACATTCTGTGCCTCCTCGCCTAAAATCAAACCGAAGATCTCTAACGAGCTGGTATAGGATTCTACTTCCATCTCGGCCCCGCCAATAAGGCCCGTTATTTGCTGCAACACTGCTGCCCAGTAATAAAGTCGCAGATCGGGTAGTGCCCACCCCCCCCTCTCTCTTGGTAATGCCATATATTTTAGAGCCCTTCTTGTTTTGCCCTGTGACCAAATAAACCAGTTTATTATGAGCTCTATTCTACCAAACAAAAATGGGCTAAAAATAGAGGTATAGTTCTAAATATATATAGAAATTTCGGGAGGAGATTCATTTTAATATAATTTACCCTGCCAACTATAGACATGTGCAGATTATGTACCCTATCCAAATCCTTCTTCGCTTTCGCGATGATAGGAGAAGTGTTTAAGTCCACTAGATTGCCCAGGTCAGCCGTGATTGTTATTCCTAGATAAACCTCTCAGCCACCACCCGTGAATCCATGCATGTTGCATATATGTTCTTTATAATTTGTGTCTTAGTTTTATTTAGTGCGTACCCCGCGACCCGCCAAAATTGCTCCGCCTCCTGTTCTATTTTACTGACTGCCTCTGATGGTGAGGGTGTGATAATCGCAATATCTTCTGCGTATGCTGGTACCTTAATTAGCCCCATCTTAGTGTCTAGCGGCCTAATTCCATCATTTAGCTCCAATTTCTTAATTAATGGGTCTATGTAAAGTGCAAAGAGCAGGGGTGAGCACGGGCACCCCTGTCGTGTGCCCCGTGTAATTCTAAATAGGGTAGTGCGGCTTGCATTCACCCTTACACACGCCGTTGGTCCTACATACAAGGATTGTATCGATTTTATGAATCCTTCTCCGATTCTCCCTTTCCTTAACACTGCCCACAGGAATTCCCACGCCACACGATTGAAGGCCTTTTCGGCATCTAGCAACATAGCTGCCATAGGTTTCTCCTTTGCCCCTTTTACATCAAATAGCCTGATCATTTTTCTAACATGGAGTGTAGTTCCTCTGTGTGGAATAAAGCCATGCTGATTAATACTTACTAGTTGCTCTATTACCTTAGCAAGTCTGTTGGCTAATGTTTTAGAGAAGATTTTTAGGTCATCATTAATCAGTGTAATCGGGCGGTATGATTCGGGCTCTGCGGGGGTTTCCCTTTTTTAAGGATTACAACAATATCTTCCCCTGCCCAGCTGGCTGGTATAGAATGCCCCGCCTGTGCCTCCCTAAGTGTCCTGACTAGCTCTGAGATAATTGATGCAGAAAACACTTTGTAAAATTCCCCGGGTATCAAATCCGGCCCAGCAGCCTTACCGGAGGGTAGGCTGAGCATAGCCTCCTTAATCTTTTCTGCCTCTAAGCAGGTCTCGAGAGAGTCCCTATCTATCTCCTGTAGAGTTTTAATTGGTAGGTCTTGCAGGTACCTCTGAATATCAGCAGGATCCCTGTCCTGCTCCTCCGCATAAAGCTTGCTATAGAACTCCCTAAAGACCTCGAGGATGCCTTCCCTATCTGAAACCATATTGCCCCCGCTGTCTCTTATCTCTTTAATTTCACCTTTTGCCATCCTCTGTCTCGTGCGTGTTGCAAGTGTTCGCCCTACCCTTTCGCAGTATTCATAGCATTGCTCTCTCTTAGCATTGTAAATCTTAGCTGATTTTATTGCTATACTCTCTTCTGCTTCCGCTTTAGCCATCATGGCCTCCATTAAATATTGTTCCAGCTCCCACCCCTCAGTAATAGCCTGTTCCAGTCTCTGCTCTGCTTTCAACAGATCGCTGTTTACTTGATCTACCTTGGCTTTCTCCTTTTTCTGTTTGGCCAGGCTGAAACTCAGTGTTTCACCTCGCACCCCGCTTTAAAGGTATCCCAATCATTTCCTGGATTAGTACTCCCTCTGTTGATATCCCAGAAGCCCTTTATCCAAGCTTGCATGTGTGTAATATAGTCTATATCCGTCAGGAGTTCCCTTTCAAATGTCCATGATTTAGCCTGTCTTTTAAGCCCACTACCCGTTATTGTCAATAATAGGGGGTTATGATCAGACAGAATACGGGGTAGCCTCGCTATCGTGAGGGTGTTTGAAGGTAATCCGGAGGTGAAGAAGTAATCCAGATGGACGCACTTCCTATGGGGGGCCGAGTAGTAAGTAAAGCCGTCCTTGCCCACTTTACGCTCTTCCCAGACATCCATAAAGGCATTGTTACTGACCATACTTCGGATTGCTCTGCACACCCTCTTTTTCCTTCCTTGGTATAGGCCCCTATTATTCAGTCCCAAACCTGACGCCCCGTCAATGTTGAAATCTCCTGCTAGGATCATTCTTGGTGCCCAGATAGCCAGTTCTATATCTAGGAACTCAAATACTTCAGGGTCATCATCCGTTGACCCATAGACGGACCCCAAAGTAATCCAGACTTCTCCGATCAGACACTCAATCAGGGCCCACCTGCCCCAGGGATCTTCTAATTTCTTCCTAGTGTTAACATTAGGTAATTTAGTTAGAATGGCCACTCCCCTGACCTTTGCCCCATGTTTTGAATATGCCAGCACGTGCAGCCCCAATTGTTCCAACAAGAAAGACTTGTTACCTTCTATGTGTGTCTCTTGTAAACATACACATTCTGCCTGGGTGTTTTTTATTAATAAAGCTACCTTTTGTCTTTTCAGCCTATCGTTCAGCCCACATACATTCATTGTTAATACCTTAACTTTTGAGCTCATCCTTACTCTTTATTATTCCTGAGCCTTTTAGACTGAAGAGATAAAATGTATTTTCTACCCTCATTACCACCCTTGCTACTAGTACCATTATCGTTGCCTTTAAGTTATTGTCTAGTTTTTGCCAGATCCAGCTGTTTAGTCTAACCAAGATTAATGCTTTAAACGTGAATGCAGCCCTTGTTTCCCTTCCATGTAACTGAGTTCCTGAGTTCCTTTTGTGTAATTTCCTTATTTTGATATGTCCCAGTCCTTTTCCCTGTATTCTGTCCTGTGCCCCTTTCCCCTCCCCCCGAGGCATCCTGGGTCCAGCCGGATCCAGGTGTGGGCGTGCGTTGAGCAGTACGCCTCAGTGCACTCCCCCCCCCTTAGCCCCACGTGATTATTATAATTAAATTGGGAGAAAGTCTATGACAAACAAAAGTTCTACACCTAATATTGATATAAAGAATTGAAACTTATTATCCAATCCACATCTTAAGAGAAAATTTAGTTCTTAATCATTTTCCGGTATTGTCTTTTGCAGTCTCTGAGATCTCTTTAAGGTAATTTTCAGCCTGTATTTCGCTGATGAAACTGCGAGTTGCTCCCCTAAAAATTACTTTCAGTCGAGCAGGGTTCTGTAAAAACACTTTAGCGCCAATTTGCTCAAAAGGAGAAAATAGCTGTCTCAGCCTCCACCTCCTTTCAACGGTGGCGTGGGCAAAATCTGGTCTCACAAAAAATGTGGAGCCGTTGTATTCTCTCTTGCTTGTGGGACGCGCTAAGTCGTAGATAGTATCACGAAGTAGAAAGTTTCCAAAAAACACCAGTATTGCCCTTGGAAATTTGGGTTGAATCTGTGGTTTCTTAGACTGAGTGAGGGGAACCGATGGGCGCATTGAACTTCTCTCTCTAAATCCCAGGTTTGAAGTTCAGGGAGGGCTGATTTCAGAAGTCTAATTACATACCCCCTGGGGTCGTTTTCCTCGACGCCTTCTGCGAGCCCCAGGAAGCACAGATTGTTTCATCTTGATCTATTCTCTTGTTCCTCGACCTTTATTAATAGATCCTGTATGATTCCTTCTTGTTTTTTTTCCTTCCTCTGAAGGTAGGTAACCTCGTTCTCAAGATGGTCGGTTCGTGATTCGACTGACACCATTCTTTCGGAGATCTCTATACATGTACTTCCCACTTTATTTACAGCGCCTTGCAGTTGTTGGATGGCTTAATGATGTTTTTGAGTTTCCATTTTAACATCTTTATGGATTTTTTTTATTGAGCTTAATATATCTTTCAGTGACGGCTCAGCCGCTTCTCCTATTTCTTCATCGAATTGAGAGAGGTCCCCAGTTGGATCCTCCTCACTTTCTTGAGCCAGTATCTTTTCCCCCTTTAATTTATTTTTGGATTTTGAGTTTTTTCGGGGATTGATGGATTCTGGGTTACTTCCTTGATCGGTTGTTTCTTCATAGGTACTTTTATTTAATCTTTTATTCCTTATTCTTCTTTTCTCTAGTTTTTTCCTTGGTGTGTTCCCTTGATCAAGATTGCTTATGTTTCTTGTGTCTGAACAACCTGATATTCCCTGGGTTGATACTTCTTGGTCTTGTTCTTTATTTACATCGCTAGCCTCACTAGAAGTTGATATGCCAGTTTCGTATATATCTGCTTCAGATTCGTCTGAATGTGAATCCGTTTCTGGTAAAGGCAATTTGTCCGCTGGGGTATTCGATGCTGCATGAGGGTTCATCCCCTGAGCAGATTTTTGGGTTGTCCCGTTCTTTATCGTTAGGTCCTGGACCACTAGCTCTTGGCTTGGCCCTTTATTTACCCCAGCTTTGGGCATTGGGCTAAAGATGTTTAATATGCTAGGCTGTGAAGTAGTTGATTGCCCCGGCAAAGTTGCTTTTGCATTTGCTTTCAAATCCTTGATAGTTTGTAGCCGTTTTGCTTTTTTTGCTAATTAGTTCCAGCTCTTCCGTGTCTACAATGTCTTTCTCTCTCTCCTTCTCCTTGTAACTCTCCTTGGCTTTATCTTTCCTTTTCTCTGTTTCTATGTCATTAATTTTAACTGCATACTTATCACTCTTCTTTTCCTTTTTAGATTTTTCGTGATCTCCCTGTTGCTCGCTGCAGCTCTGGATGACACCTTTGACCTTGTCTTTGTCTTTATTTTTCTCTTTATCTGGACCCTTTTTGTTTCCTCTGTCCTTCTCCTTTTCATTGTCCTTTTCTCTATCTTTTCCCTTAACCTGTCCTTGATCCTTATTTTTTACTTCCCTTGCTTTAGTTCCTCTGGTCTCTCGTCTTTGCTGCAATGGCTGTAATGGCTTTAATAATTGAACATTATCTGGTTCTTGTGCCTCATGTATCTTCTCGTCAGGTTCAGAGTCTTCAATACATTGGGCGCTCATGACATCCAGGGTGTTTGATCGGGGCATAAGTGAATCGAATAGATCAGGCACTCTAGTTTGATCACGTGATTCCATCTGATCACATTGGATACTCTCCACCTTTTCTGTACCCTTTTCCTGCATTTTCCCTATTTCTTCTCTGCCTATAGTGTGCTTGTTAGATTCGATTTTTTCCGCTCAATTGATATTGTATGGGCTGGTTTTGCTGGTTGTAATGTGACTAATCCATGCCCTGAGTTAGCCAGTTTTGACACTTCTTTTAATATTTTCAAGAGACTCAGTGTGATGCACTGTCCTTGTGCGTTTCGATTGTTGTTCAATTGACACAGAGGAATGAGTATGGTGATATCACTTTCAAAGTTTGCACCTGTTGCCTGTCAGATTGTAGGCGCTTGAGGGCCCCCTTAAGTTTGGTTGCGGTGCTTAAAGAGCACGGTATAGAGATTTTTATCTCTCCATCCGCCACTTGCTGTCGTATAGGGGTGTCTAGGGGCCGAGAGTAGAGCTCTTGGTTTTTCCGCCGCCGAGGCCCCTCTCGCATTGCAGGATGTTGGATGTTGGATGTTGAATGCTGGGATATATATATATATATATATATATATATATATATATATATATATATATATATATATATATATATATATATTTTTTTTTTTTTTAGACTTTCCCCCCTCGGAAATGCCCTGCGAAGTCTTTTAAACAGTGAGTGCACAGCGAAACGCGTCGGTGCTTATTGCTGAACAACTGAATGCCATTTGGTAAATAAATTGGAAGGAAAATTATTTTGACACCGGGAGTGCGTTTTCATTTCTTCTTCTTGGAGGAGAGTTGGATACATTTAATCAAGGCTGGGCTCGGCCGAGGATTACGCACCGGAGTGAAGCAGCGCCAGGGGTCTGCCAAATCGGAGCCAAACTGGGTGCATCAACATAGAGCGGACCCGGTGAACACCAACAGAGAAAACTTTAAGTGTCAACGAGGACGTACCCTGGAAAAACAAACACGAACCGGCGGACCAGCATCGGAAGGTGAAGGTAAGCACGGGGAAGGTTTGTCGGACCAGGAGGGCGCATTCAACGTGACACACACAAAGAACATTCAATTGTTGGTTTACTTTGCAATTAGGGGTTGTTCTGTCACCGAGTAAATTACCGCAGGGAAGATTGAAAGTTCAATCAGCGGAACGAACTTAACCTACGATAGTGACACAGTTAACAACCAAGTTGCACGGTGTCAATTTCCTGAATTACGTTTAAATTCCCTGTTGAACAACAAACGGGGGATAGAAATTTGGCAATTATATTCAGTTCCTCAGTTCATGAGTCAGAGCTAACCAAATGGATAGAAGAGAAGCCAAGAGAACTGAACTATTGGACGCTGCCTTCTTTGAACAAAGGACAAGTACAACTAACAAGGATAGAAACATACAGGACAATTCTAAGACGGACACGAGGAGCAAATTAAAACTATGGGAAAGGCTGAGTAAAAAGGAAATAAATAAGTGGTGGGAACTCATCACACTCAAAAAATATCTTGAAGTAAAAAGAGTTCCCGGAGGCTTATGTCTATCATTAATGCCAAGTCAACAAGATGTTTCGGATGCATTATTGAAAGAATGGGGAGATCGTCTCCTGAGTTCCTCTCTTGGCCTGATTACAATTTTGGTGAAACATCTAGAGGAGTCATTAGGGAAAATCAAGGAAGAACTGGCTGAACTAGAAAAAGACCTAGCAACCATAGAAATGAGCCCGGAAATGACTTAACTAAGAGAAGACCTAGAAAAATATGTGGACAAACATGAAGAGATTGTGAGAAATCGGAAACAATCTAAGTTTCAACTGGATGCTGATGATTACACATATGGTAGAATATTTACCTATGCAAGGAAATTTGACATTTTTAAAAACCAAGGAGAGAAAGGGTCAGGAGCAACAAGTGAGACCTCTCTAACATCGACAGGGACATCGGAAGACGGATCGGAGATTGGAGATCAATCCACAAAAGATTTTTTAGGCGACATGAGACTGGTTTTGAAACAAAGATCGTGGGAACTAAACCAGCCTCAAATAGTAAGAGGAAGAGGAAGAGGCCGGTGATGGGTACCAAAATCAGGCACAACACCAAGAAACCAACAAGAAGAAGACAAAGGAGGAAGTGGCCCCCAAAATGTGGGAACAGAAACCAGATCAATGCGCAGGAAAAATCAGAAATAGACTGGCAAGGAACATCTGACAAAAAAGAAGAATTGGAAATACTAAATTTATCTAACAGGACAATCAACGACAATGAGATCTCACTTTTGAAAAAAGGCATTAATTTCTGCCCATCTGAACCTATGGACCTGGCACAAACCAGAATTGATGTATATAAATACATAAGAAAAATAAAATTGGCAAAAGTGTTTGAGGAAAATGAACAAATGTCAAAATTCACTAAACAAAAGCAGGATAAACAACTAACAGAAATAGAAGAAGAACGAGGTCTAACAACTAAAGATCTCCCAGCATTAGTATTATTAACAAACTTGGATGTAATGGGTGAAGAAGAATCAATCTCCGAATCAGGAGTATGTCCACAAAAAGGAGCAGGACTAAGTGGCATGAAAAGACCTTCAAAATTCTACCCGCAATTACCACCAGGTAATAAAATTGATATATTCCAGGAGGCGATTACCAAAGAAATCTATAAAATCAAGGGAATAAGATATACAGATAATCTCAAAAAGGAAGAGAGAATGGCATTGAAGGACTTGACAGAGGATAAAAGTATAACTATAAAAATGGCGGACAAAGGAGGCAATGTGGTCATCCTAGACACAAAGGATTATGTAGCAGAAGCACAGCGTCAACTGGGTGATAAGAACTACTACAGAAAATTGGATAATAACCCTGCTGAACTATTCAAAAAGAAATTAGATGACAAACTCAAATCCTGGAGAGAACAAAACCTATTAGATCTGGATGAGGAGAAGTTTTTAACAACGGACCACCCAATACTCGCCACAATATACTTTCCCCCTAAAATCCATAAAAACCCACGAAAACCACCAGGGCGTCCTATTGTCTCTTCCAAAGGATCACTCATGGAACCGATAGCTAGTTATATTGATTTTTTTCTAATGCCCTTTGTAACCAATTTAAGTTCCTATCTACACGATACCACAGACTTGTTAAAACAACTGGAAGAATTACCATGGCAACCTAATTACATGCTTGTCACCATGGACGTAGTATCATTGTATACTAACATTGAAAATGATATTGGACTAAACGCCTGTGCTTATTTCCTAAAAGACCGGGATATACAATTCAAAAGACACAACCAAATGTTAATGGAAATGATTGAACTGTGCTTGACCCAAAATACATTTTTGTTTGGTGAAGAGTTATTTCAGCAAGTTAAGGGATGTGCTATGGGCTTTGCCTTCAGTCCGGCATATGCATGTCTTACAATGGGGTGGTTTGAACAACAAATTGCCTGGCACCCTGACAATGATTTATATGTGAACAAAATTGCAAAATGGGTCAGATACATTGATGACCTTCTCATTGTTTGGGAAGGTACAAGTCAAGAATTCGAAGCATATTTTCAAATCCTAAATTCATCAAGCACCAACTTAAGATTCACATACAATATAGATAAAACAAAAGCGATATTCCTGGATACGGAAATTTACATTCACAATGATCGAGTAGAAACTACTCTACACAGGAAAGAGACTGCAACAAACTCAACATTACATGCAAGCAGCTTTCATACACCTTCGGTGGTACAAAATATTCCGTATGGGGAATTCTTAAGATTGCGAAGGATCTGCTCGGAAGATAAAGAATGGAAAAGGACAAGCTTTGAAATGGCACATAGGTTCAAAAACAGAGGATACAACAAAAAAATCATTGAAAGATGTTGGAAAGGAGCAAACAACAAAGTAAGAAGGGAAACACTCACATCCAAAAAGAAAAATACTGAACATAACGCACAAACAAATGACAGAAAAATACGATTGATCCTTGATTATACGAGGGAATCTAAACAAATTGTCAACATAATCAGGAAAAATTGGAAATTGTTACAATTAGATCCTGTCACAAGCAAAATAGTGGGCAAGCTCCCAGAAGTAACATATAGAAGATCAAGAAATCTAAAAGACAGACTAATACAGAGCCATTACAGGGACAACACCAAAAAAAAGAAAGGCATACAGTTGATGAAAACAAAAGGCTTCAGCAAATGTCAACACTGCAAGGTGTGTCAAATATTGGTGAATAAAAAGGAAGTGACAATGCCGAACAACAAAACATGGAATATAAAAGAACTAATAAACTGTGTAAGTACTCATGTGGTATATGTGATAGAGTGTCCGTGTGCACTCAAATACATCGGGAGCACTAAAAAAGAATTAAAAAAGAGAATTTTGGAACATGTGAGAGCAACAGTGAATAAAGATCGCAATAACGCTGTGGCCAAGCACATGGAACAATTACATAATGGAGATTGGACACTGCTTAAGTTCTATACCTTGGAAACAATCCTCCCACATGACAGAGGGGGGGATCGAGAAAAAACCTTAAGATGCCGAGAGTCACGACAAATTTTAAATTTCAGGATGATGGCTCCGACTGGCCTTAACCAAAGTGAAGGATGTTTCAAATTACAACACAGAAGTGGTCTACCCCTATACCCAAAAAGATTTTTTTGACCGCCCGAGAGAAAATTTTAACAATAGGAACCAATGGCAACAACCCTGGCGATCATACCCTAAAAAAAGAGTGACTTTTTCGGACTCGTCCTATACAAGCACAGATTCCGAACAAGATAAAACAGGGGATAAAAATAGGACAGGTGAATCCACATCAACTCCAAATAGGGAATCACTACCTTTTTTAGGTCAACGTGGAAGAGGGAACCATCAAAACCACCACAACCACCCGAGAGGCAATGGGAGAGGGAAGTTCTTCCCTCAACCTCAACAACAGAGGAGGTACTACACCAGAAGCCAACCGAAGTGGGACTAAATCAAAAAGCGGCTATCATAAATCTCTCTGATACCATCTTAACAGAAATAGAAAAAGAAGTTCTTGAGAAAGGGTTAGGTTTTGCTATAAGTTCTACAATCAACAAATATAACTTAGAAAGAGACTTACAAAGTTTCTTTAGAAAAATTAGACTGCAAGATTTCTTTAGAGACAAACCTCCAAGAGAGAACACTATTAACAAATCAGGTCTCAAATCTAAATCGACTTGGACACCCAACATTGGGATGGTCAGTAAACAAGTAGACTTATTTGAGAAAGTAGTCGAAAGTAACATTGCTGAACTCTTGACCCACCCTCTTAGAGGTATCAATAACCTTAGTCCTGCCGAAAGAACGGCGTTAAAAAACCTTGAAAACAATGACCTCCTAACCATTAAACCTGGTGATAAAGGAGGTAGTATTGTTTTGATGAATTCTGATGATTATGAGAAGAGGATGATGTCCCTTTTAAATAATAAAGAACATTACTGTCCCTCTAGTAGATCTGAGTGGAATGCGCTGATTCTTAAAGTAAATACGCTCCTTGACTATGCACGTGAAGACGAGATAATTTGCACAGATGAATTGAAATTTTTAAAAAATACGGCACCCATTATTCCGGCCCTCTATGGGCTTCCAAAAGTCCACAAGAGTATAACTGACCCACCAATGAGGCCGATAGTGTCATCAATTGATTCAGTCACAGAACCTTTAAGTAAATATATCGATAAATTCCTCCAACCTATAGTCTGTGAGCAGAAAGCATACATAAAAGATACCACCAGTATGATTGACAAAATAGAAGGTTTACCATATGATATCACATCACAGTGGTTGGTCACTCTAGACATAGAGGCCCTCTATACAAACATCCCACAGGATGACACCATCAAAATGTTAGAGGGCCTCCTAAAAGTAGGGACTGATGATTTAACCCAACATGCGACATTTATTATAGAGTGTGCTGAAATTATTTTGAAAAATAATATTTTTCTTTTTAAAAATAATTTTTTTAAACAGACAAAGGGGACCAGCATGGGGGCCACCTGCGCCCCAAGTCTGGCATGCCTGTATGTAGCCGCCTTCGAAGAAGCACATATTTTTAATGATTTGGCTCCTTTTAGTGAAAATATCACACACTGGTCGAGATATATCGACGATATTTTTTTCATTTGGTCCGGACCTTTAGAGTTGCTAAATGAATTTATTCTTTGGTTAAATCTAGGTGATAAAAATTTAAAATTCACCTCTAATGTAAACAAGGAAACAATAGAATTTCTAGACATTAGAATTAGGACGAACAATGGTATATTAGAAGTTGATCTTTATACCAAACCTACTGATCGTAACACCTTGTTACACTACAAGAGCAACCATCCCAACAGTCAGAAGAATAATATACCTTTTGGACAGTATCTGCGAATTAGAAGAAACTGTACCAACATGCAAGATTTTAACAGGCATGCAGACGTACTATCAGATAAGCTTAAACAGAGAGGGTATCCTAAAAATCTCATAAAGCGAGCATACAAACGTGCCAAGTATTACAACAGAGAGGCACTATTTGACAAAAAAAACGATAAAAACCAGGTAGATAATACAAACGATAAACTTATCTTTGTAACTAATTTTAGCGCAGCAAGCAATAAAATCAAAAATATTATCAATAGAAACTGGACGCTGTTGAATGATAGACCTGGTCAAAAGATTCCCAAACCCATGTTCAGCTTTCGGAGAAACAGAACTATTAAGAACTGTCTGGTTCATACTTTTAAAGAAAAAACTAGAATTAGCCAAAACACCATCAACAATACACCGCTCCCAGCAGGTAATTTTGCCTGTAACATGTGTTTGAATTGCACATCACTAATGAAAGGCAAATCAGTGATATACAATGATGTAGAACATAAGATCAAAAGCTTTGTAAATTGCAGAACCAGAAATGTAATCTATATGATTAAATGCCCTTGCAACAAAGCATATATCGGCGAAACTGCAAGAGAGATCAAAACTAGAATTACAGAACATAAGTCTGCAATTAGAACCCAAAAGAAATCTGCACCTCTTGTGGATCACTGGATAGCCCATAACCACAAAATAGAAGATCTGAAATGGTGCGTAATAGAAGCTATCTCCAACAACACCAGGGGTGGCAATATTGATAATAAACGTAAGAAAAGAGAGCAGTTCTATATGTCCCTCTTTAATACTTTCCGGACTGGGCTAAATAATAGGGAAGAATGGGAGAGACTGATTTTATAAAGAAAGGGAGTGTCTCAATTGCTTAGGATCTCTAGAATACTTTCTGTATGTCCCCATTCTTAGCCCCTTTTGCGCGAATGTATCACCCCCAGTATGATAAAATGGTCATGTGCTGTCTTTACAGGACATTTATACAAATTGCATTCTATATTTAATGCTCTGTGTTACCTCGATGTCTGAGTGCAGTTCATATCACAACAATAGAACATTGATTGGTCTCATTATGTATAGTAGATTTTGAATTGCGATAACTATTCTGCTGAATTGTTTAGGATTATCATTAGACTGTAGACACTGCAGTAAGAACTCAGATAGAATGTATAGACACTGCCTGGGCTTAGAGAGAATGTATAGATATTGCTCGTGCTCAATAAATATGTTATATCACAAGAAGAGGGCACAGAAATCATAATGTTAAACTACTGCTAACTACAATTATGTCTTTATACATATAAGACAATACTTAGGGCAGTCTTATACTTTCATTGTAATGAGGCATTAGGGACCTCACAATGTTATTTCATTTTGCCCAATGCCAGTACGGGGACACACAACATTGTTCACGTACGTAGCTCCGCACAAATAAATAGAAAATGGTATCTCGTTTGTACTCACGCACATTATAGAACACATCTATGGTTGCATAAGACCTATATTAGAATCCGCAATGATTTACTCCGTGGTGGTCATTTACCATATGAATTAACCTGCCCGTTTTAAAATGGCCGCCACCAAAATATACTACTCAAGATGTGTTTCATGTTGGTTATTTACCATACTAATCAACCTGCCCGTTCCAAAATGGCCGCCACCAAAATACACGACTCGAGATAATCTTACCTTAATAATTAGTGCGTTTTACTTAATAAACGGATTCTACTTGCACCAAAAAGAAAAAAACATACTCTGGATGTTTAATTATTGAGAAATTTTGGTGTATGAAAAATTACGATAATGGGCCAATTTCAGTTTATGGACCGCTTATGACGTAAATTAATAGAGGATTATATATAAAAACCTTGTTACCCCCGTTTTCTGATTATAATAGAAAATAAAAAATAAAATATGAGAAAAGGCGGTTAATTGATTCCGCCACGTTTTTCACTTCCGGGTTAGCTCTGACCGATCGCATACAAATAGAGCTTCCCGTTTGAAGGCTATCACTCTTCTGATTACCAGGAAGACGACGACACGGAGGAGCAGGGAGGCCGCTATCTAAACGAGAGGTGAGCAATAGATGTAGCTCTAATCTAGGACCAATAGTTAAGCAATGCCCGTTTGAATATTTTTTCCCCCATGAGCTTATATGTTTTGCTCAAAATATAGTCAAGGGGTATAATTTATCTTTTCCGCCTAAAATCAATACCATCTGCCAACCAGAGGGGATAGAGGTAATCTGAGGGTATTCATATGCCCAGTGGTAGCTAATTCAGTATAAACATATGCCCCTCTTATTAAATGGATCAAAAATAAGATAAATCCTATATATGATATAATGCAGCAATACATAACACCTGAAAAATTAGGCTTAAGGTCCAAACGCCTTTCACAAAAAAATGTCTGTTATAACCCCACAGATTTCTTGGCCCACAAGAGAAGACTAAGCCCCATCATTACAGAATCCAGAGGTTATTTACGAAACCTTCTTGTTTAATTCATAACAGGTCAGTACCGACAAACCTATAATGATGTCTGCCCTTTCACATTAAATATGCTTAAAATAAAACATAAGTAAATAGAAAAGTAGAGCTTACTTTGGACATTTGTGTTATCTATATCCAGGCAAAAAGTCCAAAAGAAGGCTTCTATATTTCTGACGGTGGCTCCTCCGTGCATATACAATTCAGAGTCGCGGATTTTAAGAGGTAAATTCATGTCATATATAGGGTCAGGAAAACAATAGTCTCTCTGACTGGTAAATGTATGTTACTCATTCAGGTTTCCTTTCAATTACCAGCACAGCTAAAGGGAATTGATAACCCAAGCAGCTCGCAAACACAGGCGACAAAACTTTTTTTAAAAAAGAGCATCTCTCGCTAACACACAGGTATGATAAAAATGCTGTGGTTGAACTTAAAGCAAGCTATATCTACATTACAGAAAGGCAATGTACTACTCCCACTAGAGAAAGTATAGGGGCATTGGCCTAAACACAGTGTTAAATCAACTTTTTAGAATATTAAAAGGAACTTTATGATGAACTTTACTAATATATAGTTTGTTTGCATCTTGTAAAGTGGTCAGGGGTAGCTCTTATTATTATTATTGTTTTTTGAAGTAGAAATGAGTAGTGTAAAAACTAGGTAAGCGAATTGATTTCCTATAAATGCCAAATACTAAGACGCCTTTTATGTATTTCTAGAAATTATGGAGTCAAATGTTTTAAGGTCCTGAAGAAGGTGTCACAAAGAAAAAGCACCGAAACGCTGCGTCGACTGTCTTTTTAACTTTGACTTGTTTTGAGTCCACTGTATAATCACGTAATGGTTTTTAATTTTGAATGTGTGATATTGTTTTAGACTGTAACCCAGTTGGGAGGAAAATAATAAATGATTTGCGATCAATTTTTAACCTTATATAAAACGTCTGCTTATTATATCCAAGTGCGTCTTCAAGTTCTAGTTTGAAAAATTAGCCTGACACTCTACCTAGTATGTATATTTGATTTTTGGAATATAAAATAGAGTACTGCTTCCCTTTAGGCCAGACCACTGCTGTTAGTATTAATACAGCCTTTCGCATTCAATTGTCCAGATAGTCAGGGAACCAAAACTTTTTTCTGCTGTCACAACCCCCCTCCCTGCCTTTCTAACAGGGGTACCTCCGACTCTTTGTAAACAATTTCTGCACAGCTTGTTAGCTGGGAGGTTCAGTTTCGGTTCGAAACGAATACGTTTAGGGCATCGTCCCATAAAATATCCAAATATCATCATTATATGGATACTCTAAAAACCAAAGGGTTCTCTGAAGAAGAGTTTAACAGGATCGTAAATGGTACTTCAAAAAACTATACTGCAACTACAAGTACTAACAATGATGAAGACAAATGGCGTGAGCTGTGGAATAATAAAAAAAAGCTAGTGCGCACAGAACTACATGCCGACTTCTTAATTGATTACTTGAAAAAAGGTATCATTCCCAATGGCCTTCAAGTCAAAAACGAACCCGGTGTTTTTATCCGACATGCAGGGTTCATAGAAAACTGGACCCTGATCGCCAACAGGTGCAGCAGGGATTGGATGTTGCTCATAATTGAAACAGCCAACTCCATCCTTATAATTGAAAGAAAGGAAATAGCAGAGTTAGAAGCTAAGTTAGACACTTCAGTGTTAGAAGAGGCAAAGAGAAAACTTGAAGAGATCCAAAAGGATGTTTTAGGATACAGAGATTATCTATTTGGCAAAAAAAGTAACAAATTCAACAAGGATGTTTCAAATTACAACACAGAAGTGGTCTACCCCTATACCCAAAAAGATTTTTTTGACCGCCCGAGAGAAAATTTTAACAATAGGAACCAATGGCAACAACCCTGGTGATCATACCCTAAAAAAAGAGTGACTTTTTCGGACTCGTCCTATACAAGCACAGATTCCGAACAAGATAAAACAGGGGATAAAAATAGGACAGGTGAATCCACATCAACTCCAAATAGGGAATCACTACCTTTTTTAGGTCAACGTGGAAGAGGGAACCATCAAAACCACCACAACCACCCGAGAGGCAATGGGAGAGGGAAGTTCTTCCCTCAACCTCAACAACAGAGGAGGTACTACACCAGAAGCCAACCGAAGTGGGACTAAATCAAAAAGCGGCTATCATAAATCTCTCTGATACCATCTTAACAGAAATAGAAAAACAAGTTCTTGAGAAAGGGTTAGGTTTTGCTATAAGTTCTACAATCAACAAATATAACTTAGAAAGAGACTTACAAAGTTTCTTTAGAAAAATTAGACTGCAAGATTTCTTTAGAGACAAACCTCCAAGAGAGAACACTATTAACAAATCAGGTCTCAAATCTAAATCGACTTGGACACCCAACATTGGGATGGTCAGTAAACAAGTAGACTTATTTGAGAAAGTAGTCGAAAGTAACATTGCTGAACTCTTGACCCACCCTCTTAGAGGTATCAATAACCTTAGTCCTGCCGAAAGAACGGCGTTAAAAAACCTTGAAAACAATGACCTCCTAACCATTAAACCTGGTGATAAAGGAGGTAGTATTGTTTTGATGAATTCTGATGATTATGAGAAGAGGATGATGTCCCTTTTAAATAATAAAGAACATTACTGTCCCTCTAGTAGATCTGAGTGGAATGCGCTGATTCTTAAAGTAAATACGCTCCTTGACTATGCACGTGAAGACGAGATAATTTGCACAGATGAATTGAAATTTTTAAAAAATACGGCACCCATTATTCCGGCCCTCTATGGGCTTCCAAAAGTCCACAAGAGTATAACTGACCCACCAATGAGGCCGATAGTGTCATCAATTGATTCAGTCACAGAACCTTTAAGTAAATATATCGATAAATTCCTCCAACCTATAGTCTGTGAGCAGAAAGCATACATAAAAGATACCACCAGTATGATTGACAAAATAGAAGGTTTACCATATGATATCACATCACAGTGGTTGGTCACTCTAGACATAGAGGCCCTCTATACAAACATCCCACAGGATGACACCATCAAAATGTTAGAGGGCCTCCTAAAAGTAGGGACTGATGATTTAACCCAACATGCGACATTTATTATAGAGTGTGCTGAAATTATTTTGAAAAATAATATTTTTCTTTTTAAAAATAATTTTTTTAAACAGACAAAGGGGACCAGCATGGGGGCCACCTGCGCCCCAAGTCTGGCATGCCTGTATGTAGCCGCCTTCGAAGAAGCACATATTTTTAATGATTTGGCTCCTTTTAGTGAAAATATCACACACTGGTCGAGATATATCGACGATATTTTTTTCATTTGGTCTGGACCTTTAGAGTTGCTAAATGAATTTATTCTTTGGTTAAATCTAGGTGATAAAAATTTAAAATTCACCTCTAATGTAAACAAGGAAACAATAGAATTTCTAGACATTAGAATTAGGACGAACAATGGTATATTAGAAGTTGATCTTTATACCAAACCTACTGATCGTAACACCTTGTTACACTACAAGAGCAACCATCCCAACAGTCAGAAGAATAATATACCTTTTGGACAGTATCTGCGAATTAGAAGAAACTGTACCAACATGCAAGATTTTAACAGGCATGCAGACGTACTATCAGATAAGCTTAAACAGAGAGGGTATCCTAAAAATCTCATAAAGCGAGCATACAAACGTGCCAAGTATTACAACAGAGAGGCACTATTTGACAAAAAAACCGATAAAAACCAGGTAGATAATACAAACGATAAACTTATCTTTGTAACTAATTTTAGCGCAGCAAGCAATAAAATCAAAAATATTATCAATAGAAACTGGACGCTGTTGAATGATAGACCTGGTCAAAAGATTCCCAAACCCATGTTCAGCTTTCGGAGAAACAGAACTATTAAGAACTGTCTGGTTCATACTTTTAAAGAAAAAACTAGAATTAGCCAAAACACCATCAACAATACACCGCTCCCAGTAGGTAATTTTGCCTGTAACATGTGTTTGAATTGCACATCACTAATGAAAGGCAAATCAGTGATATACAATGATGTAGAACATAAGATCAAAAGCTTTGTAAATTGCAGAACCAGAAATGTAATCTATATGATTAAATGCCCTTGCAACAAAGCATATATCGGCGAAACTGCAAGAGAGATCAAAACTAGAATTACAGAACATAAGTCTGCAATTAGAACCCAAAAGAAATCTGCACCTCTTGTGGATCACTGGATAGCCCATAACCACAAAATAGAAGATCTGAAATGGTGCGTAATAGAAGCTATCTCCAACAACACCAGGGGTGGCAATATTGATAATAAACGTAAGAAAAGAGAGCAGTTCTATATGTCCCTCTTTAATACTTTCCGGACTGGGCTAAATAATAGGGAAGAATGGGAGAGACTGATTTTATAAAGAAAGGGAGTGTCTCAATTGCTTAGGATCTCTAGAATACTTTCTGTATGTCCCCATTCTTAGCCCCTTTTGCGCGAATGTATCACCCCCAGTATGATAAAATGGTCATGTGCTGTCTTTACAGGACATTTATACAAATTGCATTCTATATTTAATGCTCTGTGTTACCTCGATGTCTGAGTGCAGTTCATATCACAACAATAGAACATTGATTGGTCTCATTATGTATAGTAGATTTTGAATTGCGATAACTATTCTGCTGAATTGTTTAGGATTATCATTAGACTGTAGACACTGCAGTAAGAACTCAGATAGAATGTATAGACACTGCCTGGGCTTAGAGAGAATGTATAGATATTGCTCGTGCTCAATAAATATGTTATATCACAAGAAGAGGGCACAGAAATCATAATGTTAAACTACTGCTAACTACAATTATGTCTTTATACATATAAGACAATACTTAGGGCAGTCTTATACTTTCATTGTAATGAGGCATTAGGGACCTCACAATGTTATTTCATTTTGCCCAATGCCAGTACGGGGACACACAACATTGTTCACGTACGTAGCTCCGCACAAATAAATAGAAAATGGTATCTCGTTTGTACTCACGCACATTATAGAACACATCTATGGTTGCATAAGACCTATATTAGAATCCGCAATGATTTACTCCGTGGTGGTCATTTACCATATGAATTAACCTGCCCGTTTTAAAATGGCCGCCACCAAAATATACTACTCAAGATGTGTTTCATGTTGGTTATTTACCATACTAATCAACCTGCCCGTTCCAAAATGGCCGCCACCAAAATACACGACTCGAGATAATCTTACCTTAATAATTAGTGCGTTTTACTTAATAAACGGATTCTACTTGCACCAAAAAGAAAAAAACATACTCTGGATGTTTAATTATTGAGAAATTTTGGTGTATGAAAAATTACGATAATGGGCCAATTTCAGTTTATGGACCGCTTATGACGTAAATTAATAGAGGATTATATATAAAAACCTTGTTACCCCCGTTTTCTGATTATAATAGAAAATAAAAAATAAAATATGAGAAAAGGCGGTTAATTGATTCCGCCGCGTTTTTCACTTCCGGGTTAGCTCTGACCGATCGCATACAAATAGAGCTTCCCGTTTGAAGGCTATCACTCTTCTGATTACCAGGAAGACGACGACACGGAGGAGCAGGGAGGCCGCTATCTAAACGAGAGGTGAGCAATAGATGTAGCTCTAATCTAGGACCAATAGTTAAGCAATGCCCGTTTGAATATTTTTTCCCTCATGAGCTTATATGTTTTGCTCAAAATATAGTCAAGGGGTATAATTTATCTTTTCCGCCTAAAATCAATACCATCTGCCAACCAGAGGGGATAGAGGTAATCTGAGGGTATTCATATGCCCAGTGGTAGCTAATTCAGTATAAACATATGCCCCTCTTATTAAATGGATCAAAAATAAGATAAATCCTATATATGATATAATGCAGCAATACATAACACCTGAAAAATTAGGCTTAAGGTCCAAACGCCTTTCACAAAAAAATGTCTGTTATAACCCCACAGATTTCTTGGCCCACAAGAGAAGACTAAGCCCCATCATTACAGAATCCAGAGGTTATTTACGAAACCTTCTTGTTTAATTCATAACAGGTCAGTACCGACAAACCTATAATGATGTCTGCCCTTTCACATTAAATATGCTTAAAATAAAACATAAGTAAATAGAAAAGTAGAGCTTACTTTGGACATTTGTGTTATCTATATCCAGGCAAAAAGTCCAAAAGAAGGCTTCTATATTTCTGACGGTGGCTCCTCCGTGCATATACAATTCAGAGTCGCGGATTTTAAGAGGTAAATTCATGTCATATATAGGGTCAGGAAAACAATAGTCTCTCTGACTGGTAAATGTATGTTACTCATTCAGGTTTCCTTTCAATTACCAGCACAGCTAAAGGGAATTGATAACCCAAGCAGCTCGCAAACACAGGCGACAACATTTTTTTTAAAAAAGAGCATCTCTCGCTAACACACAGGTATGATAAAAATGCCGTGGTTGAACTTAAAGCAAGCTATATCTACATTACAGAAAGGCTATGTACTACTCCCACTAGAGAAAGTATAGGGGCATTGGCCTAAACACAGTGTTAAATCAACTTTTTAGAATATTAAAAGGAACTTTATGATGAACTTTACTAATATATAGTTTGTTTGCATCTTGTAAAGTGGTCAGGGGTAGCTCTTATTATTATAATTGTTTTTTGAAGTAGAAATGAGTAGTGTAAAAACTAGGTAAGCGAATTGATTTCCTATAAATGCCAAATACTAAGACGCCTTTTATGTATTTCTAGAAATTATGGAGTCAAATGTTTTAAGGTCCTGAAGAAGGTGTCACAAAGAAAAAGCACCGAAATGCTGCGTCGACTGTCTTTTTAACTTTGACTTGTTTTGAGTCCACTGTATAATCACGTAATGGTTTTTAATTTTGAATGTGTGATATTGTTTTAGACTGTAACCCAGTTGGGAGGAAAATAATAAATGATTTGCGATCAATTTTTAACCTTATATAAAACGTCTGCTTATTATATCCAAGTGCGTCTTCAAGTTCTAGTTTGAAAAATTAGCCTGACACTCTACCTAGTATGTATATTTGATTTTTGGAATATAAAATAGAGTACTGCTTCCCTTTAGGCCAGACCACTGCTGTTAGTATTAATACAGCCTTTCGCATTCAATTGTCCAGATAGTCAGGGAACCAAAACTTTTTTCTGCTGTCACAACCCCCCTCCCTGCCTTTCTAACAGGGGTACCTCCGACTCTTTGTATACAATTAGATCCTGTCACAAGCAAAATAGTGGGCAAGCTCCCAGAAGTAACATATAGAAGATCAAGAAATCTAAAAGGCAGACTAATACAGAGCCATTACAGGGACAACACCAAAAAAAAGAAAGGCATACAGTTGATGAAAACAAAAGGCTTCAGCAAATGTCAACACTGCAAGGTGTGTCAAATATTGGTGAATAAAAAGGAAGTGACAATGCCGAACAACAAAACATGGAATATAAAAGAACTAATAAACTGTGTAAGTACTCATGTGGTATATGTGATAGAGTGTCCGTGTGCACTCAAATACATCGGGAGCACTAAAAAAGAATTAAAAAAGAGAATTTTGGAACATGTGAGAGCAACAGTGAATAAAGATCGCAATAACGCTGTGGCCAAGCACATGGAACAATTACATAATGGAGATTGGACACTGCTTAAGTTCTATACCTTGGAAACAATCCTCCCACATGACAGAGGGGGGGATCGAGAAAAAACCTTAAGATGCCGAGAGTCACGACAAATTTTAAATTTCAGGATGATGGCTCCGACTGGCCTTAACCAAAGTGAAGAACTTTATGTACATTTATGAAAATTGACTCTTCACTATGAACTATGATCCTTTGTGTTAATGTAGACAGAATGGACAATAGAATTCAGAATGTTGTGGAACATAAGTGGGAAGGTGGTTCAAGAGACTATGAGTGATAATGTGATCATGAAACAATGTTGCCATGATTGTCACAGAATGAGATAGATCTGTTAATAATGCATAGCATGTAGGCATGCCCACTGGAGGGCAAAAAGCAGACGACCAGCCCACTAGAGGGCAGTAAAGTTATAAGCATATCACGGGTGCAGTTAGCCCACTGTTAGGGCTTTTACGAGTTGTCATAAAATGATGCGTAAATAATGCGCGTTTAAATAATTGTTTACTTGATGTATAAAAGTTTGACATCATGACTGATATGTAACATCCACGAGTTTAACTCGTAGCAATTATAAAAGAATAGTCTAGATCACAACAAGAACTACAACTCCCACATCACCTCCATTACTAACAGAGGAAGTGACGTTTTGTAAATGCTTTTGGCGACACCCTATTGAAATAGGAGGGGCTCACTAATGTTTGTTTGTATTGACCGTGAGAAAGCTGTGAGTGCACAGCGAAACGCGTCGGTGCTTATTGCTGAACAACTGAATGCCATTTGGTACATAAATCGGAAGGAAAATTATTTTGACACCGGGAGTGCGTTTTCATTTCTTCTTCTTGGAGGACAGTTGGATACATATATATATATATATATATATATATATATATATATATATATATATATATATATATATATATATATTACCTACTGGCGGTCGCCAGTAGGTAGTTATAGTTAGGATAATTTTCAATGTTAAATCTCAACATTCTATTTTGAATAACTTTGGCGCCGGTTGACGAATCTGCCTGAAATTTTCAGGAAAATGGTCTCATGGCGGTCCGGTCCTTCCCTGAAAGTTTGGGGGGGATTCGTCAAGCGGGGGCCGAGATAAAAGGGGGGTCCCAAAACGCGTTTTCCCCATGTTAATTTCCATAGGGCGGTCGATTTCACTTTTAGCCCGAACGGCTGAATGGATTTCCACCAAACTTGGCAAAATTGTAGGGACTGGTAGCCCGATGTGCCTTTGCTATGTCTCAAGATATGTGCTCCAGTGGATTTTGAGTAATTTAGGTTCAAAAAAATATATATATCTATAGGCGCTCTCCCGTGCGCGCACCGGAGTGCGCTCCAGGCGCGACACGCGACTTGCGCGCAGGAAGCTGATTGGATCTCAGTTGTCTGTAAACATTCTAAACAGTGCGGAGCGGCCGCCATCTTGTGTCTCGGTAAAATCGAGACACAAGGGGTTTGAAAAAAAAAGGGGCAAATGACCATAAGGGGGAAGAGTAGACCCCCTCTGACCCCCTAGGTTTGATGTAGGGACTAAAATAGGGTCCTGCAGGGCATTAAAATTTTTTTTTCGTTTTGCGCGGGGGAAGCGCATGGTACGCGCACCGGCGAAGCACGGGGAAAATCCAGGACCATATTTATGAAGGCCTTGCGCTGTTAGTTTTGCGCTTCCTGTGCGTCAATTTTTGTGACGCACCAGCGGTGTAAAAAAATGCGCATTGTTATGCAATATTTAAAAAGTGACGCATCTATCTAGATGCGTCACTTTTTAAATATAGTGCAACGAGGTACATTTTATTACACTGCTGGTGTTATGCGTCACTTTTCTGTGCGCACTCCTTATGACATTCCAGATGTGTCATATTTAATGTATGACGAATCATGTTGCAGATACAATATGGCGCAGAGTTTTAAAAAGTGACCCATGTACCTAGATGCGTCACTTTTTAAAAATAGCGTCAGGTATAATGCATGCAGAGGGGGTGTTCTCCCGCAAAAAGCTTTGTAATAGCGACGCAGTGAAATCTTTGAGATTTCACTGCGTCAGTTTTAGGATGCTGTTGCGTCAAAATCTTGTGCCTGCTTTACAGCAGGTGTTAGACTGAGGCAAGACCTTTCATATGCTGCTTTCCCCATTTGAAAGGACACATTACTGGAGTTGCGTCACTTTTGTGACGCACTCCAGCAATGCGTTACTTGGAATGTCATAAGGAGTGCGCACAGAAAAGTGACGCATTGCACCAGTAGTGTAAAAAAATGTGTTGCGTTGCGTTATATTTAAAAAGTGAGGTATCTAGGTAGATGGGTCACTTTTTAAAATCAAGCGCCACATTATATCTGCGTGAGGTATAATGCATGCAGAGGGGGTGTTCTCCCACTAAAAGCTTTGTAATAGCGATGCAGTGAAATGTTTGAGATTTCACTGCGTCACTTTTAGGATGCTGTTGCATCCTTTAAATATAGTGCAACGAGGCACATTTTATTACACTGCTGGTGTGATGCGTCACTTTTCTGTCCACAGTCCTTATGACATTCCAGATGTGTCATATTTAATGTATGACGAATCATGTTGCAAGGAGTTACAGATACGTCAGTATTTCTGACATATGTGTAAACATAAAAGTGATGCGAGGCCGGCGCAAAATTTTGACGCAATAGCATCCTAAAAGTGACGCAGGGAAATCTCATAGATTTCAGTACGTTGTTATTACCAAGCTTTTTGCGAGGGATTGCCCCCTCTGCATACATTATACCTGATGCAGATACAATATGGCGCAGAGTTTTAAAAAGTGACCCATGTACCTAGATGCGTCACTTTTTAAAAAATAGTGTCAGGTATAATGCATGCAGAGGGGGTGTTCCTTGCAAAAAGCTTGGTAATAATGACGCAGTGCGTCACTTTTAGGATGCAGTTGCGCCAAAATCTTGCGCCTGCTTCACAGCAAACCTTTCACATGGTGCTTTTTCCATGTGAAAGGACACATTATTGGAGTTGCGTCACTTTTGTGACGCACTCCTGCAATGCGTTACTTTTGTGTTTACAGATATGTCAGAAATACTGACATATCTGTAACTCCTTGCGAATTGATTAGTCATATATTAAATATGACATATCTGGAATGTCATAAGGAGTGCGTCCAGAAAAGTGACGCATCGCTATTTTCACGTAGCGATGCGTCACTTTTCAGAAATGAGGCCTCCAGTTTATTCACTGTGTCATAACTTTCTTTTCTAACACTCACCTTCTTTCAGTCCTCCTACTTCACTTCCTTTCACCTCTCATACCTTTCTGTTCTTTCTTACTCATTCTCCTTTCAATTATCAATGCACTATATTTCACTTACTCTTCATTTTTTAAGATTATAGCTCTTTGATGAGAATTGGAGGTAGTTCTGAAAAGAACTTTTGGTTTTCTTCTTTTAACTGAAGAGGAACAAAAACAGGGAATAGAAACTGCTCAACAGGAGCAAAAAGAAAAGAAAAAAATTAGGGGTGGGAAGGGCAGTGATGGTTCTCCAATGCCCGAACCATGAGCAGGACACTTTGCTCCCCATAGGTGAGGAGTTGATTGCAGTATCTGCATCTGACGACCCCATGGTTGAATGCAGGTTGAATGTTTGCTACCTGCCCCTGAGATTGTTCTCTTCCAGAAGAAGTTGCTCCTCCTGTTGATGTAGAGGCCCCATCTCTGGGAACCTCCTGTGCCAGAGCCCTGACACTTTCCCGGGCAAAATTCTGGGGGTGCCTCCTCTCCACATGGCGAATCATGGTGAAGTTGCCAAAAGAGTATTTTTTTTGGGGGTTACCCCGTGACAGGACCTGTTTGCAGATCCTGCACTCTACTTTTGGTGCATTCACCTTCTTCTGGCCTTCTGGAAACTTAAAAAATTTCCAGATGAAATGTTCCTTCACCTTTGGGGTAGGAGGCTCTTCATCAATGAAATCATTGGAGTCATCTTCACTGCTGGATGGTCTGGCAGCCATGATGAATCCAGGAATATGGAGCAGCAAAAAAGGCAGGTCTTTCAGTCACAAAAGTGAAAGAAGAAGTGAAGGAAATGGGTGGGGATTTCATTCATTGTAAAAAAAAACTGTTAGCAACCAATGAAAAGTGTTATTTTAGGGTCACATGACCCGACGCGTTTACGCTGCGCGCTCCGGTGCACTTCCGGGTGCGTTTACGCAGCGCGATCGTAGGCGCTTCCGGGGCGCAAACGTGGCGCGATCGTAGGCGCTTTTCCGTGCGTTTATGCGCCGCGCACGTATGCGCTTCCGAGGGCACTTACGTTGCGCGCCGAAGTGACGTCATCAATCTTTTATAGAAATGCATAATCATTTTCCATATTAAAAAAAACTAATTTTATTTGTATGGTACGAAATGTTTTGCATTATTATTAACTTTTCATTCATATTTTTTTTTCACGAACGACAGTTGCGCTCTGGGTGCGCTTTCAGATGAGCTCTCGGAGAAGCTTACAGGAGAGCTTAGCTGAAAGCTTCCCGGAGCGCGCACCCAGAGCGCAAAAGAAAAAAAATATAAAAAAAATGAATACTTAAAAAAAAACAGCAAATTGTAAAAAAAAAAAAAGGTTAGAAACTCGATATACAAAGGAATTAGCATTTAAAAAACTATGAAATTCACTGAAAAAACCATAGGTTTCACACCAGTTATAGTTAGGAATTAGCATTTAAAAAACCTATGAAATTCACTGAAAAAACCATAGGTTTCACACCAGTTATAGTTAGGAATTAGCATTTAAAAAACCTATTAAATTCACTGAAAAAACCATAGGTTTCACACCAGTTATAGTTAGCTGGAAATTTTACTGATATAAAACCATTGAAATTCCCACGTTATAGTTAGTTGGACTCACTATAACTTGCGCGCCTGCAATGCACTGCTGATGACGTCACATATTACATCACTCATGACATGGTCAGTGACATCACTCATGACATCACTGATGACACCATCCAGTGAATGTGTGTCTTTCTGAAAAAATAAATATGTTTTATATATGAGTGTGTATACATATGTTTTATTCTAGTATATGGAGTATTGATTTATATAAGTGAGTAAATGTGAGAGTGAGAGATTGTAAGAGTTCCTGTTTAAATAAGTATGTGATTCTATAAGTGATTGTTTAAGAGAGTAAGTATGTGTAAGTTTCCTTAGGAATAAGGTGGTAGTGTGTGTATAGCTGTATATGCAAATAAATGGATGTTCAATAGTTTTTTTGCATGTGTGAGTATATGTGTGAGTAACTTTTGGAAGACTGTCGGTGTGTTAACGGATGTAAAGGTGTTTCACTACATATGATAAGTGAGTATATGTATGAATGACTATATAGAACTGTTGGTGAATGAGTAAATGTGTATATAAATGGTTGAATTACTGAATTGGTTGTTGTAACTGGTATAGGTATCGCCACTTTTTTGTAAATGTTAGTTTCTATTTTTGAATATGTGTTTCAGGGGTTACATTACACTGAAAGGAGGTCAGTCACTCTGTCACAGGGATGGTGTCATCAGTGATGTCATGAGTGATGTCACTGACCATGTCATGAGTGATGTAATATGTGACGTCATCAGCAGTGCATTGCAGGCGCGCAAGTTATAGTGAGTCCAACTAACTATAACGTGGGAATTTCAATGGTTTTATATCAGTAAAATTTCCAGCTAACTATAACTGGTGTGAAACCTATGGTTTTTTCAGTGAATTTAATAGGTTTTTTAAATGCTAATTCCTAACTATAACTGGTGTGAAACCTATGGTTTTTTCAGTGAATATATATATATATATATATATATATATATATATATATATATATATATATATATATATATATATATATATATATATATATATATATTCACTGAAAAAACCATGGCTTATAGAACATATATAGTTAGGGATTACCATTTAAAAAACCTTATTTTACTCACACAAAACCATTGAAATTTCATATATAGTTAGTTGCACTAACTATATATCGCGCACCCGCAATCCACTGCTGATCATGTCACATATTACATCATTCATGACATGGTCAGTGACATCACTGATGTCATCACTGATGACATCACTGATGACATCTCAAATGACATCACTGATGACATCACTGATGACATCTCATTTGACATTACTGATCACATCAGTGATGACATCATTCATGTGATAATACGGTGAACCTCTTCAGACTTTTATATAATCTTACATACACTCAGAGTAAATAGACACTCACAGACTGTCACTCATCCATGGAGTTACTCACACACCTAGTCAGTCATGCAAAGAATCAATCACACTTCCATTTCCTCAACTATACAGTTATACACACCTTACTAATTCAAACATATCTTAACACATATTTACTCTCGTATACAATCCCTGATACAAGTTCACAATGATCCATACAGCCACTCACAAATTCACTGGCTCTTATGCAGTTATTTATATATGTCAACTCTCACATGTACTGTGATTTACATATGTACTTACTTTGACATTTAGCACTGAGATATCCATTCACTCACCAATACACTCATGCACACAGTCAACCACCCATACAGTTGTTTCCACATGTAATTTTGAACCCATACATCTAGTGAATCAACTGCTCACACATCTATGCACAGAGTCATACACCTCCCAGCCACCCACACACACACTCAGTCTCCCATACAAATACTTGGGCAACCAATCAATAACCCATATACTTAATCATAAAGCTACTGATCAACACATGCAGCAGTTTACAGAACAACAGATATAATGATCCACAAATTAAGACAGTTTAGTCACTAACCCATGCACTCAATGAGACACATTTAATCACTCACTCATACAGTCAGTCATGCACCAACTAAATCCTTCATCCAGACACTTATACATCCACTCATTCTTCAATATGTAAGACATATTTTGACTTTTCAGAAACATACAGTCACTCGATGTTGTCATCAGTGATGTCATCAGTGATGTCATTTGAGATGTCATCAGTGATGTCATCAGTGATGACATCAGTGATGTCCCTGACCATGTCATGAATGATGTAATATGTGACATGATCAGCAGTGGATTGCGGGTGCGCGATATATAGTTAGTGCAACTAACTATATATGAAATTTCAATGGTTTTGTGTGAGTAAAATAAGGTTTTTTAAATGCTAATCCCTAACTATATATGTTCTATAACCCATGGTTTTTTCAGTGAATTTTCAAGGTTTTGTAAATGCTAATTCCTAACTATATATGGTCTATAACCTATGGTTTTTTCAGTGAATTTCATTGGTTTTTTAAAAGCTAATATCTGTAGCTGTAAAATGTATTCTTCTTTAAATCTTAAAATATATTTTACATGTTTTTGATACAATTTTTTTTAATTATTTTTTTTGTTTCGCTCCCGGTCCGCGAACCGGTTAGCTTCCCGTTAGCTCAATTTGGAGCCGCGACTCGGTCCGCGAGCCGGTAAAAGTTCCGTTTGCGTAACTGTTGCGTTAGAAAACAACATCGTGACGCGTCGCGTCAGCATGACGTTTCACGTTGTCGCGTAATACGTCATGTGACGCGCCAAGTTAGCGTACCCGGAAGCGAACCGGAACGCGGCTCAAAGCGCGTAACGTAAACACAGAAGGTCATGTGACTCGGTATTAACACTTTTCATTGGTTCATTTCACTTTTGGTTTCCTAATGATGTAATACTAGGTCATGTGATCTAAAATTAACACTTTTGATTGGTTTAGAACTATTGCTTTTCCCAAATGATGAAAACCCCTCCTTCTTTCCTCACTCTGACTTTCATCTTGGTGACAGAAAGACCCTTTGTTTATAGCAAGCAATGGCTTCATTAGTAGCTTCAGCTGGTTCTTCCCCACCACCTCCACCAAATCCAAAGAAGAGAGGACCACCTGCTGAAGTTATTATTCAACAAGAAGAGGAAGAACAGGAAGAGGAGGAAGAGCAGGAAGAGACACTGTTTTTGCCAGAAGAGCCCAGGAGGTATCATCGGAAGGAGAACTATATTTGGCATTTTTTTTAATTTCCCGAAGGCCAAAAAAAAGTAAATGCACGCTACGTGTTTTGCCGTATATGTAATGATAGACTGTCCAGGGGGACCGATAAAAAATACAGTTACGGCAACTATACAATGCATCGGCATATGAGTAGGTGGCATCCTAACAACTACAGTGCTGCCCAGTTACGTGATGAGCAAGACAATCCCCCTTCGATGGCCAGAAGATCGGTTGTACAGGAAGTGACGGGACCAGAGGCGAGGGAGATGGTCCCAAATATACAAATGAAGTTTGGGGAAGTGAAACAAGTGTGCGTGCGTTGCAATCAGTTACTTTGCTACAGAGAAAGTAGCATCACTTTAATTATCAAAGCTATTAATAATCATGTTTGCCCGAAACGCCCCAAAGAATAAATTCTTTTTTTTGTTGCTCCTGTTGAGCCCTTTACAATGAATCGTTTTCGTTTCCCCCCTCCCCCAAAAAAACCAAAAAAAATATGAAAATGTTCAGAGAATACAAAAAAATTAAAAAAATGTTCAGAAAAATAATAAAAAAAATATAAAACAACAAAAACAAAAAAAAAGTTCTTTTCAGAACTACCTCCCCGTTATAAAAAAATTGGTAGAATATTTGGAACTCTGCCAACCTCTATTTCTTTTAGTTCGCTTCCCGGTTTGCGAACCGGTACGCGAACCGGGAGCGAATCAAAAAATATGTTTTTTTAAAAAAGAACAGTAAGTATAAGGGAAGGAAACAGACAGTTATGTTAAAAGAAAGACAGCTATAGGGAGTAAACAAAAGATACTGTTACCCGCAATCCACTGCTGATGATGTCACATATTACATCATTCATGACATGGTCAATGACATCATCAGCAGTGAATTGCGAGTAACAGTATCTTTTGTTTACTCCCTATAGCTGTCTTTCTTGTAACATAACTGTCTGTTTCCTTCCTTTATACTTACTGTTCTTTAAAAAAAAAAAATTTGTGATCACTCAGAAACAGTGACATTAATAGAGATAGAGTGAGTGAACAAGAGTGAAGAAGTATGAGAAGAGAGGGACTGAGAAAAGTAGTGGAAGGAGTAGAATAATTAAGTAATAGAGAAAGGAATGAGGGAAGTAGCAAAGGCAGGAAAGTAAGGATTAAACAAATGAAGCAGTAGAACTAATAGAAGTTAAATGTGATAGATTAAATGATTGATTCAGGATGACGATAAGGTGTGGCCTCTCCAAAAGTTTCTTTAAGGTGAGGCCTAGTCAGGGTTGCATAACAAATTTATGCTTGTTGAAGAATACAGAGGAGATAATACATGTGAAGGCCTACCAATCAAGTAAAACATGTCCACTTCACTCTTGAACAACGGCCAGACCTCTTCTGTGTCCATAGACAGACCTAAACTTTATCTGCACAATGTCATTCGTAAACTTAGGAAACACAGGTAATGTAATTGAAAAACGTGGAGTTTCTTTTGCTCATTTCACAATCACATCACCTGTGTTGCCTTTGCTTAGGTATCTCATAGTGCAGATGTAGTCCAGCATATGAAACAGTACCCAGAAGTGCAGCAGTGTATGCATTAACTTTGACATTTACAGAAGCCTCAGGTTCTCCATGTCTACCTCACATTTCTAAATGTATATCATAAGTACAAAAAGTAGAGAATTAATTATACATGTTAAATGGTTTATTTTTGCTGTTCTCAGAATGTATCAAATTTCACTAAAATCAGTGACTTGAAGGTATTCATCATGTAACAGCGGGGAAAAAAAACACAATCAAAATGATTGTGTTTAAAAAACCCATACAACATAAGAAAACTGAATTCAAAACTCCTTAAAATTAACTTACTTTCCATAACGTCGATGGATGTCCTATGAACAGCGTACACTCTGTTGTGCTATTAATATTTTCAGCCCGCCACTTTCTGAAAGAAAACCTCCATCGTTTTGAAAAATATGTTACATCCGATAAAAGACTTCTCACATTCTACTACATGTTTCCACATGGCCAAATCATGTTGGAGCGATTTACAACTCTTGGAATTCTTGTAAGCAAATTGATACCATTGGTGAAAACCTTTATGCATTTGCCAAAACCTGACCTGTTAATTGTGCACTGTGGAGGTAATGATTTGGGCACTTTGACTGGGGTAGGTCTGGAAATGCTTTTAAAGGACACCTTTGAGCAATTAATGGCACTTTTTCCTCAAACTGCCTTGGTATATTCAAATATATGCCAAAGACAGAAATGGAGGTGGTCCAACCAATTTTGTCCACAAATTGAGAAGTCGAGGAAGCATGTAAACAAATCTGTTTCAGCTTACATGAGAGACCATGGAATGGGCTCCATGTACAACAATAACTTGCGTTACTGCATGCAAGATATCTACAGAGGAGATGGAGTTCACTTCTCAGATGAGGGCAACAGAATTTTCATTTTGAATTTAAGACTGGGCATTGGTACCTACTTATAAGTACCAAAATGTACCATAAACCCAAAAGCTCTTCTCAGAGCTACCCTACATCTGATCACTCACAATTATTATTTTACTCTAACTTTTTTCTCTAAATTTCAACAAACTACGCTCCCCGGAGCGCTACCCGGTACGCGAACCGGAAGCTAACTGCGCAAAATTTCTAAAAAAAATGTTTTTTTCCCGCACATATGGGCCTCCTCAGCCACCCTCAGAAAACCTAGGGGGTCAAGATACTTGTACCGTGCCCCCTTCTACCCATTCTGAACATTATTTGCCCTCCATCTTGTATCTTAATTCGACTGAAACACAAAATGGTGGACTCCCGTAACGCTGCTGGTTCGCGAACCGGACCGCTTCCCGGGAAGCGGTCCAAAAAAAAGGTGGGAAAGTAATTTACAGAAAAACGACTAGAGACACTCTCACCAAATATAGATTAGCTCATACTACATAACAATCCCTTTCATTTTCACAAATTTGATTGAAATTCCATTTAGCCATTTAGCCTAAAGACCTCTCTAAATACCGTGAGGTAAATTACTTCACAAAACACATCTGAAGTGTTGGAATTGACAACCAATGAAAATGTTACTTTCATTTTCAACTTTTATTACCTGACATTTGATTGGTTATATACCTGAATATATATAAAGGAAGAGAAGGAAACACAGCCATTTTGACTGCTACTTCTTGTTGTACATTTCAATTGAATTATCACTAAACACTTCAACTTGTTAGAAAAGGTAAGTTGTTATTTTTAAAACTGAAGTATATTGTGCACTATAAATTAATATGGTAAACTTTTTCTGATAGTTATATACTATCCCTCTGTAGTAGTTATAGATTTAGATAGACTTCTCTGTTATAGTTATGGATGGAGTTAGGCTTCTCTTGTATAATTATGAATTTACTTATGTTAAATCACATACACTTTTTTATATTCCTACTTCCACTCTGATACTATACACTGGCAAAAGAAAAATTCACTGATAAAAACTACCTATCTAAAATTAATCCCAACAGTGCCCTATCTCTACTAATATATATTTTTGTATCCAAATTTCAGGCAAAATGGAAGGCGAACAGAAAGTTGAATTTCAAATTGTCCAGCAAGAGAGCAGCCAAGAAATCATTGATCAAAATGATATTGATTTTATGGATGAAACTTGGGACCAAGATCTACTGCAATGTGTTCAAGCAGTAGATGACCTCCTTAAAAATGAGGACATTTTACAACCTCAGAGGCTACAAAGTATTTTCTATGAAAATAATGACATTTCTGACAGTGAAATGTTAGAAAGTTTAATAAATTATGAAACACAATCACAATAAAAAAAATGCTTAAAAAATAAAGAAATTAAAAAAATAATCAACAAAACCAACAATCAATTAACATACAGTATTTAAAAAGTCTATCATTCTTTTTTCCTTATAGTACTCTGCCCAGAACGCTTTCCGGTTCGCGTACCAGGCGCTCCCCACGCAAAAAAAAAATATTTTTTTTTTTTTGCCCTGCTGGGCCCTTTTAAAACCTCCACATAAAACCTAGGGGGTCAACGAGGATCTACTATGCCCCCTTATGGTAATTTCCCCCTTTGTTTTGGCCTCCTCTTGTCTCTCGATCCTACCGAGAGACAAGATGGCGGCCGCTCCGGACTGTTTAGAATGTTGACAGACACCGAAGAGCCAATCAACTTCGCTTCGCAAAGCTCCGTTACGCGAAAAGTACGCGAACCTGAGCGCTGCCCGGAGCGCTGTTACAGATATATATCTTTTTTTGAACGTTAATTTCTCAAAATCCACTGGAGCACATATATTGAGACCTAGCAAAGGCACATCGGGCTAACAGTCCCTACAATTTTGCCAAGTTTCGTGCAAATCCATTCAGCCGTTCGAGCTAAAAGTGAGGCCAACCGCCCTATGGAAATTAACATGGGAAAAAGCGTTTTGGGACCCCCCTTTTTTCTCGGCCCCCCCTTGACGACCCCCCCCAAATTTTCAGAGGCTGCTCAGAAACAAAATGTGGCATTTTCCAGAAAAATTCAGCCAATTCCGTCCACAAACGCCAAAGTTATTAGACATAGAATTTTCAAAAATCCCATAGGGAAAAAATCCTAACTATATATACCTACTGGCGACCGCCAGTAGGTAATATATATATATATATATATATATATATATATATATATATATATATATATATATATATATATATATATATATATATATATATATATATATATATATATATATATATATATTCACTGAAAAAACCATAGGTTATAGTCGATATATAGTTAGGAATTTGCATTTACAAAACCTTGAAAATTCAATGAAAAAACCATTGGTTTTAGGCCATATATAGTTAGGGATTTGCATTTACAAAACCTTATTTTACTCGCATAAAACCATTGAAATTCCATATATAGTTAGATGCGCTAACTATATATCGCGCACCCGCAATCCACTGCTGATGATGTCACAGATTACATCATTCATGACATGGTCAGTGACATCACTGATGACATCACTGATCACAACATCCAGTGACTGTATGTTTCTGTAAAGTTAAAATATGTCTTACATATTGAAGAATGAGTGGATGTATAAATGTCTGGATGAAGGATTTAGTAGGTGCATGACTGATTGTATGAGGGAGTGATTAAATGTGTCTCACTGAGTGCATGGGTTAGTGATTAAACTGTATTAATTTGTGCATCATTATATCTGTTGTTCTGTAAACGGCTGCATGTGTTGATCAGTAGCTATATGAGTAACTATATGGGTTATTGATTGGTTGCCCAAGTATTTGTATGGGAGACTGAGTATGTGTGTGAGTGGCTGGGAGGTGTATGACTCTGTGCATAGATGTGTGAGCAGTTGATTCACTAGATGTATGGGTTCAAAAGTGCATGTGGAAACAGCTGTATGGGCGGTTGACTGTGTGCATGAGTGTATTGGTGAGTGAATGGATATCTCAGTGCTACATGTCAAAGTAAGTACATATGTAAAACACAGTACACGTGAGAGTTAACATATATAAATAACTGTGCATTAGAGCCAGTGAATGTGTGAGTGGCTGTATGGATCATTGTGAACTTTTATTAGGGATTATATAAGAGAGTAAATATGTGTTAGAATATGTTTCAATAAGTAAGGTGTGTATAACTGTATAGTTGAGGAATTGGAGGTGTGTTTGATTCTTTGCATGACTGTCTAGGTGTGTGAGTAACTCCATGGATGAGTGACAATCTGTGAGTGTCTGTTTTCACCGAGTGTATCTAAGGATATATCAGAGTCTGTAGAGGTTCATCGTATTAACACATGAATGATGTCATCTGTGATGTTGTCAGTGATGTCATTTGAGTTGTCATCAGTGATGTCATTTGAGATGTCATCAGTGATGTCATTTGAGTTGTCATCAGTGATGTCATCAGTGATGTCACTGACCATGTCATGAATGATGTAATATGTGACATCATCAGCAGTGGATTGCGGGTGCGCGATATATAGTTAGCGCATCTAACTATATATGGAATTTCAATGGTTTTATGCGAGTAAAATAAGGTTTTGTAAATGCAAATCCCTAACTATATATGGCCTAAAACCAATGGTTTTTTCATTGAATTTTCAAGGTTTTGTAAATGCAAATTCCTAACTATATATCGACTATAACCTATGGTTTTTTCAGTGAATTTCAATGGTTTTTTAATAGCAAATATGAAAAGCTTTAAAATGTCAAGTACGTGATAGATAAAAACATTTTCGTATTTATGCACGCTGATGTGCTTTGAACGCTGCACCCCCCTTCCCCTCCCTTTTCTCTTAGGAGTACTCTCTCTTTGCAGATAGTGAAGGGTAGTTAACGCAGGCCTTTGCCCCGCTGTAATCCGTCGTGCCTGCTTCTCTCTCCATTTGATTGATTGTTATCCAAGCATTTACTGTTTTAGAATTGGTTCTCTTTGGTTCATTCTCTATTTACAAACAAGCACAGAGTCGCAATACTCTGTTTAGTCTTTGCAGATAGTGAAAAATCGTTTAAAAAAACAAATGGAATCGAGCAAAATCAGTAGGCCACTAATGGGATCTCTTTTTGACCTCGCTAAAATAGAAACATTAACCACAACCCCTCATGAGAAATACGAAACTAGTGAGATGAACTGAGCTCCACACCATGAGGGCTGCAAGACAGCTCGGCTCTGTCACCCATCCCGCCCAAAATAACGACAAACCCTATGCAAATATTAAAAATATAGACAACACACCAGCAAAGAAACAGGGTAAAACATTTTATTAAATAACTATTTACATAACGTTGGTTTATAAGATGATGTCAGTAGTGGACCGATGTGTGAATAGGTCGGAAGCAGCACAAGGCGCCAAGATCCGGATGGCAAGTCCTGGATGTTGGGTGCCATGGTTCAGAGTTCTGAGTTTGAGCCTTTTTCAATGCCTGTGCTTTGTTGTTTCCCCTCCATCAAAAACAAAAAAAATATATAAAACTGTGCAAAAATACAAAAAAATCAAAAATTTTTTACAAAAGCAGTGCTTGTAAGACTGTCTGAAGCTTATTTCCACCTACTGCAGCTTCACTATTCTCAAAGTAAGTAAGGGTCGTTTGTGGACCTGACTGCATTTGAAAACAATGTTATATGGTACCTCCCTAAACCGCTTGACGGAGGCCCCCGAGGGGCGGTGTGATGGCACGGACTCAGAGAAGACGCTTGGCTCCGACCCCCTCCCCAAGTCTTATAGCACTGGTGTAGCCTGAGATCGCCCCCGACATAGGCGGCCGGCTCCCGGGGTCCGGCGGAACTTTTTGCCTTTTGATGACTCTTCTATTCTGGACTTTGTCCCACAATCCGTTTGACCTGAAGACACGCTGTAGTGGGGCGCCCCTTTACCGTTTTAGTTGCCATTCCGCCCGCTTTTGCTACACTGTGCCTCTTCCGCCATTCAGCTGTTTACCGCCCGCTCTTGCGACTACAGCGTCTCGCTCACCATGTTGTTGAGTTGCTCCCTCTCTTGCAGTGCAGCGATAGGCGGCTGCCACAGGACTCTCAAAATGGCGGCCGGCTCTTCGGTTTTGGGCCTGGTCCACTAAAATGGCCCTGGGACACCTTGGAACTCGGACGCTTCCCTGATAGGGCTTGGGTCCCATTCTCGAAAGCGTCCCCTCAGCCGTGAAGATTCTACAAAAGTCTTGGGGGCCCCCGACTCCCGCAGGCTTCTGGTGGGGAGCGGCTGCCATGTCTGCTCGTGGAATGGCCACGACGGAGCTACGAGATGGTAGTGCTCTCATGCTGACGCCAGCTTTAGTCTGAAACATCCAGAAACACTGTAGACTACCAATTCGATCAGTTCCGGTAGCGCCCCAACATGACCCGGAAGAGAAGAACTTGCTCTCCCCTCTTTGACTGATGGTTCTTGTTGCCTGTCCCCTCTGTTGTCATTTAACAGAACTTTTTGGACTGCTGAAAGGGGTTGTGTTCCGAACGCTGGTTGGTGGAGACATTTTGACTATATTCTTGACCTACGTTGTCGCGTAATGCGTTATATGACACGCCGCGTTAGCGCACCCGGAAGTGATCCAGGGCGCGGCGCGCAGCGCGTAACGTAAGCATAACAGGTCATGTGACTTGTTAATAAAACTTTTCATTGGTTCATTTTATTTTTGTTATTTTAGTGATGAAAAGCTTGGTCATATGACCTAAAAATTACGCTTTTTATTGTTTTCGAACATTATTTTTTTTTAAACATATATGTTATAATATTCCAGGCTAATGTACTTTCCCGGAAAATTTACAACTGTCCTGCAAGTAAAATATATTCCTTTTTCGAGAAAAAGGGCGTTTCTTCGTTCCATGACGGAGCAGTTGAGTAAAAGAGACTCGGCCTGCTATCTTAGTCGCCGATACGCCTGATTATCAGATTCTTATCGATCACTTTATGTTGCAGGAGTGGAAAACACAACTGCCCTTGACCATTTATCTTTACTGCGTTCCTACATATTATACCTTTTATCCGTCATGTAATTGGACTGCTTTATTTCACTTGCCTTTTACTGATTCGAAAACAGTGACTAAAAGTAAAAACTTTACCAATGTAAATACTACTACCGTGTTTTGTTTTAAAAACCTTTATTGTGAAAATGTCAGTATACAAATACGGGCCTATAACCACGTGGGCCGGCCACGGAGCAAACTGAAATCGTATATGATGAGGAGACATTTACACTGTAGAGGAACGTAACGAGCGGGCCATTAGGTTGGAAGAACTAAGGTGTCTAACAGTTGCGGAATCGGTGGACGTACATTTTGTAATTAAAATAAGACAGGGCCACTTACAATAACATTTTCTAGATATACATTTGCGGGCAAGGAGTTACGAGTCCCATTTATACCGGCGCCATTTTGGGCGAGGCCGGGCAGGTCCAAGATATAGTCAAAATGTCTCCACCAACCATCGGCCAGACCAGAACCCCTTTCGGCCCTGTATGCTACAAGATGGTGTCTTCCATTCAGAAAATATTGTTGGCAGCATTTTGAAAGGAAACATAAACAGCCGTTCTCCTAGTGAGTCTCACATTGTTACATTTAGGAAGAATGTTGAAGAGTAGTATGTGGAAAATCTGAAGCCATTTTTCTACAAACTCTCAATCAGCCTTGGATGGAAAAAAAAATACTGAAGAATGTACAAACTGAAAACCAATTTTTGTCTGTATAGCATCAACAGCAACGCTTGAGTCAGCTTTGTGTCAAGCCGCCATTTTCATTCAATCAATAGCGTCCCCCTGCACACATTCAGGGACCTGGTGGTCGTGTCTTCAGATGAAACGGATTGTAGGACAAGAAGCAGAAAGGAAAAGGAAAAAAGTTCCGCCGGACCTCGGGAGCCGGCCGCCTATGTCATGTGCGACCTTTGGCCACACCAGGGCAATAGTGAAGCTGCAGCAGGTGCAAAAGAGCTTCAGACAGTCTTACAAGCACTGCTCAGAACTCTCAACTATGGCACTCAACATCCAGGACTTGCCATTCGGATCTTGGCGCCTTGTGCTGGTTCCGACCTATTCACACATCGGTCCACTACTGACATCACCTCATAAGCCAACGGGGCACCCCACGCCGACTTTCGGCGCAGCATTGTAGGATGGCCACACCAGTGCGGCAACTTGCTGGACACCACCTCGGTGCCATCCGGATCTCGGCGCGTTCGAGTCACTGTACCGCAAAAGTGACCGGAACTCAGCTGGACACGCCGTCTTTCGGCGCAGCATTGTAGGATGGCCACACCAGTGCGGCAATTTGCTGGACACCACCTCGGTGCCATCCGGATCTCGGCGCGTTGTGCTGCCTTCGGCCTACTGTAGCCGCAAGTGCGGACGCAACTCAGTTGGACGGCGAGTGAAACGCTAAGGGGCGCCGCACTGCAGCCGAGGATCCTCCATCTTGGGGGAGACGCACAGCCCCCACTGACTGACGCGACCTCACAGGCCAACGGGGCGCCCCACGCCGACTTTCGGCGCAGCATTGTAGGATAGCCACACCAGTGCAGCAACTTGCTGGACACTAACTCGGTGCCATCCGGATCTCGGCGCGTTGTGCTGCCTTCGGCCTATTCGCACATCGGTCCGCTACTGACGCCGCCTCACGTGCCAACGGATTTTCTACGCTTTTTGTAGCCCTATGCTGCATAACAGGTCATGTGACTTGTTTATAAAACTTTTCATTGGTTCATTTTACTTTTGGTTTCCTAATGATGGAAGGCTTGGTCATGTGACCTAAAAATAACACTTTTCATTGGTTTAGAACATTTTTTCCCAAACGATGAAAGCCCCACCTTGTTTCTGGATGATTCAGACTGAAGCTGGCGTCAGCATGAGAGCACCACCATCTCGTGGCTCCGTCGTGGTCATTCCGCGAGCAATCATGGCAGCCGCTCCCCACCGGAAGCCTGCAGGAGTCGAGGGCCCCCAAGACTTTTGTAGAATCTTCACGGCTGAGGGGACGCTTTTCGAGAATGGAGCCCAAGCCCTAGCAGGCAAGCGTCCGAGTTCCAAGGTGTCCCAGGGCCATTTTAGTGGACCAGGCCCAAAACCGAAGAGCCGTCCGCCATTTTAAGAGTCATGTGGCAGCCGCCTATCGCTGCACTGCAAGAGTGGGAGCAACTCAACAACATGGTGAGCGAAACGCTGTAGCCGCAAGAGCGGGCGCAACTCAGCTGGATGGCCGCCACCTGGGGAGGCCCGTTCACGCCGCCTCCCCCACGCCCCCCCCCCCCCGGGCCGCCCCACGCCAATTTTCGGAGCAGCATTGTAGGATACCAAAACCAGTGCAGCAGTTTACTGGACATCACCTGGGTGCCATCAACATCTCAGCGCGTTCTGCTGCCTTGGAACTATTCGCACAACAGACCGCTACTGACGAGGCATCCCTCCGCAACACCCTGGACTCCCAACGCTGTTTTTCTTTGCTGCATTGTAGGATCCCAAAAACCAGTGCGGCACACAGATGACATCACCTGGGTGCCGTCCAGAACTCAGCATGTTGTGCTGCCTTGGGACTATTCGCACAAAAGACAGCTTCTGACCATTGTTGCTTTTTTTTGTGAAAAATGTTTAAATGTTTTTACAGTTTTTGTTCCGTTCGTTATATTTAAAAGTTAATAAAGTTTTATAATCCCACTTTGTTTGAGTGCTATATATTTTTAAAAAATCGGGTGAATGGGGCCTTGAATCGGGTTATTGTCATGTGTGGGCTTTGCAAGTGTACTGCTACAGGATCGGACATTTCAAACTCAAATGCACGTTCTTTTTCTTACCTTTCCGAAGCATGGAGCGCAATAGCAGGCAGAGAAAGGGTGATGCAAGTGTTGAACACTGCCTGGCCTGGCAAGTTGCTGGCAGTGCCCCCCCCCCCGCCCGCCCGCTCCTGAAAGAGGACACACCGCCGCCCCGAGTACTTCACAGATCTTTAAAAGACCATGCGCTTGTTCATGAGGCTTAAATGGTTTATCACCCCTTCTAGAACCCCTGCATCGACCCTCTGACGTATCCTGGAACAATTACCACGTAACACAATACCAAGCCTTTTCAGCTGAAACCCCCGAGGAATCGTGGGGCATATTATCAAGGGGGTTTATCTCCGCTTTTTTGGCTTTTAAAGCCAAGAAAGCGGAGATACAATTATCTCCCTATTACCAAGCTGTCGCTAACACCAGTTAGTGACAGCTAAAAGGAGATAGCGACCATCTTGGGCCCCGCTTTGCATGTCAGTGATATTTATCACTAATGACATGCAAAGTGGGCGTGCCAAGATGTTAGCGACTGGAAACAGTCCCTAACATCGCTATCTCCTATTACCAACTTTTGGAGATATTCGCGCTAAGCACGAATATCTCAAAAAGCTAACACCTGCCCTGAGCAGTTCTTAGCCATGTTATCCAATGGGAGGTGGATAACATGGCTAAGAGCATTTGCTCGATAATGCATGAACATCGCTGACTTTTCAGCGATATTCATGCATTGCGGCCGTTTTTTATCGCATTTGCGATAAACCTTGCTAATAGCAAGGTTTATCTGCGATAAAAATCGCCGATGTGCGGCGATAATTTTTGTCTCTAAACAAGTTAGAGACAAAAATTATCGCTAGTTGTTGGTAATATGCCCCCGGGTTTTTGCTTGCAGAAATTGGGAGGCGGGAGACTAGCACTGAAATCAGTAGTCTCACGCCTGAATCGGGAGGGTTGGCATGTCTCGATTCTCTACAGCTGGGGCCATAAACTACATCCGCAGGGCTAGGTGATAGCCTGGGACCGGCCTGGCATCTAAAATGGCTGCCGTGCACGACAAAATTGTGGCATTGGAAAAAAGGCAAGATGGCGCAGACAATGTTTATCAATAAGGATTCATTTATAACAAAATATTTTATCGCACTGACAAATTGGCGGTCAACACTTCCTGATTTCCATCGAATCGAACGTTAACAGACGTCACGCAGCAAAAAAAAAAAAAAGCTCACGCACAGCCGCTGGAAGAGATGTATCAACATATATGAGCCTCCTCAGCCACCCTCAGGAAACATAGGGGATTAGGATACGTCTCCCGCACCCCCTTATACCTAGTAATTTAATTAAAACGAAGCACAAAATGGCGAATTCCCGTTTCGCTACCAGTTTGCGGCCCAGTTCGCGGCCCGTGAAGCGCTTCTACCGTGAAAAATCATTTTTTTTTATTTTCCCCACGGGATCCTTTAATAACCCCAACAACATTCCTAGGGGGTCAAGAGGGGTATACCTTGCCCCCTTTCATTAAATTCCCCCTTCGTTTTTCACCTCTTCTTCTCTCTCGATCCTACCGAGAGATAAGATGGCGGCCGCTCCGGACTGTTTAGAATGTTGACAGACACCGGAGAGCCAATCAGCTTTCTGCGCGCAAAGTTCCGTTTCGCAAAAAGTAAGCGAACCGGAGCGCAGCCCGGAGCGCTGTTACAGATATATATCTTGTTTTGAACGTTAATTTCTCAAAAACTACTGGAGCACATATATTGAGACCTAGCAAAGGCACATCGGGCTAACAGTCCCTACAATTTTGCCAAGTTTCGTGCAAATCCATTCAGCCGTTCAAGCTAAAAGTGAGTCCAACCGCCCTATGGAAATTAACATGGGAAAAACGCGTTTTGGGACCCCCTTTTTTCTCGGCCCCCCCTTGACAAAACCCCCCCAAATTTTCAAGGGCTGCTCAGAAACAAAATGTGCCATTTTCCTGAAAATTTCAGCCGATTCCGTCCACAAACGCCAAAATTATTAGACATAGAATTTTCAAAAATCCCATAGGGAATAAATCCTAACTATATATACCTACTGGCGATAGCCAGTAGGTAATATATATATATATATATATATATATATATATATATATTTTTTTTTAGACTTTTCCCCCTCGGCAATGCCCTGCGAAGTCTTTTAAACAGGTGAACGGTGTCAGATTCAAAAGCGGGTTCAAAAGCCTCCCTTGCCACCCTGATGGAACCTGATGGAACCAGCAGAGCAAAGCCGAAAGCAAAGGGGTCCTTGTATCACAATTAACACTACAACAATTTAATGTCTATCACTCACTGCTGCATCTTGTTTGTTTCACTCCTTTGTATAAGTGGTGGATGTGACAGGTCAGAAGCGACAACTTCAGCAGGACACCCCTCCTCGGCTTTCTCTTTATTTATTTTTTTCCTTGTGTTTCTTTGTGAGCGCTCGTTAATCTCAGCGCACTTTGAAGCTAAGTTTTAGAGCCCTTGAAGCCGATTAGCACATGTGATTGATGGCGTCTCACTGTACAGGCGGTTACTGAGCCGTCGGAATATGGTTCTCGGAGAACAAGAAGTGTCAGAACACACTCCCCCCCTCCGACTATTCAGCTTAAGCTGCTTATGTTCCCTTGATAAAACATTGATGGTCAAGTAGTATTGCCGCCACACAATGCACCCCCGCTTCTCACCTTCTGCCTTTCGCCTCAAGCTCCAGCAGGCTGATCGCCGAGTCAGGGATTGATAGCTCCAAGGCAAGAAACGGAGTTAGGGGTTAGGAGTAAAGGGCAGGCATCAGTGTCTTTTTAGGTTCTGCAATTTTTTCCCCTCCAACGAAGCTTTTCTTCCCCTCAGACCACCTCTGTAGAAGACACCAGTCGGCGATATCCGAGAATGTCAGTGATATCTTCGGGTGTCTGAAGGTATCTGTTCAGCTCAAGGACCAAAGGTCAGCTGACAACAGTCTTTTTTCCGCAGCCCCTTTCGCGATCCTTTTTAATGGATTGTTTTTCTTCCTTTTTTTTCCCTGCGAGTTATTTCCTAACATTCAGGCTGGCAGGTTTATTTCTCCCATTTTGCACGATTGCACAGTTCCTCCCGCAGGGCTCCAGGAGAGCGGAGAGCGCTCAGTCAGCGACTGTCCACGCCAACGCCATCTTTTTAATGTTCTTACTGTCTTTTTTTGTTTATTTACCTTAAACGGAGTAAAGATTTTCGATTGATTGATACTGTACACTTTTGCATCATGCATATTGGTCAATTTTTCTACTTATGCTGCACAGAAAACTTCTCGCACTGGGGCAAAAGGTTAGAAATGTATACTTTTATATATATATATATATATATATATATCACTGAAAACCATAGGTTTCAGTGGCTTTATAGTTAATTCGACATTTCACTCGTACAAAACCATAGAAATTCCCCGTTATAGTTAGTTCAGCTAACTATCACTTGCGTGCCTGCAATGCACTGCTGATGACGTCACATATTACATCACTCATGACATAGTCAGTGACATCACTCATGACATCACTGATGACATCTCAAATGACATCACTGATGACATCATCCAGTGAATGTTTGTTTTTTCTGAAAATTAAATATGTTTTATATATGTATATCTCAAGGTCAGAGGAATAATAAATGTGTATATAAGTGTCTGAATGGTTATTTTCTTTTTGTAAAATTCATTGTAAAACTGACTGATTAAGTGTATCTTAGTGAATACATGGTTAGTGAGTAATGTTTAAATATGTAAATATCTGTGTCAGTCTCTCACTTTGTGTATAGTTGACTGCATGGGTTGGTGATTAGCTACATGAGTGTCTATATGGGTTATTAGTTGTTTTTTGAGTATCAGTATGAGTGTGTTAGTGTCTGTGTGGTTCGCTGGGGGTATTGCTTACTACATAGATGCATGAATGAGTGAATCCCTGTTTGTATGTGTTGAAGACAGAATGTGTGCAGGACTGTATGGGTGGATGAGTGTGTGTTTGGGTGTGGTAATGAGTGAATGACTGTCTCAATAGTGTCTTTATGAGTAACTACATATGTTTTAAACTAGTATATGTCAGTATGTGTATCTAAAAGTTAGTATATGTGAGAGTGACAGTTTGGAAGAGTTCCTGTTTAAATATTTATGTGTTATTATAAGAGATGGTTTAAGAGAGTAAGTATGTGTAAGTTTCTGTCTAAGTAAGTGTGGTGATGTGTGTGTAACTGTAGTATATGCAAGTAAATTGATGTTTGATACTGTGTTTACATGTGTGACTATGTGTGCGAGTAATGGATGAGTGGTGGTGTGTAACAAGATGTATGGGCGTATGTCCATTATTTTGAAAATGTTAGTTTGTATTTTTGAGTGTGTGTATCAAAGGTTATATTAGGGTGAGAGGAGGTTTGACACTCTATTACAAGAGTGATGTAATATGTGACATCATCAGCAGTGCATTGTGGGCGCGCAAGTTATAGTTAGCTGAACTAACTATAACAGGGAGTTTCTATGGTGTTGTAAGAGTGAAATGTCCAACTAACTATAACGCCCCGGAAACCTATGTTTTTTTCAATGAATTTCTAAGGTTTTTTAACTACATATATATACTCACCACAGCACCCAAACCCTCCGGTTTCTGTTTGGCTCCCGTGCAGTGTCACAGGCTCCCTCCAAATTAACATACGTCCCACGCGTTTCGGGGCCACAAACGCCCCTTCCTCATGGACAGCGTGAAAGAACACCAGGCTCACCTTGCGCTGATCAAACATTTTTTAATTTGAAAAGAAGGCGTGGTCCACCCTAAGTATTTGGAGTTTCAACACCGGGACTTCTGGATATTGTAGCAAGGTGAGTAGTCATAATATAATATATATATGTGTAATGCCATTTGATGAATCTTATCTAACCCAAATAAAGTATATCTATCTTCAGTAGATGAAGACAAAATGGCTGGGCTGATTTGGCAGGAAGGTAGAACTTTACCTAAAGAAGGTGCTTTTCCTGCTTTTCTACCCGGCTGTTGAGCAGCTTTTGAGAAATTAGCATTAAAAGGGATCTGAGGTTGGGTATGTAGAGGTTTTAGAGCATATGGACTGTTGCTTCATGGATGATCTGCAATACCAGTATTGTGAACCTCTGCTGTTCAAAACGTAGAAAAATGCTCATATCTGTTTGGCCTAGAGGAGCCTTTTCTCCTCTAGTCAATTTCTGTACCTTGGGTCCTAGGATGGATCCACGGTACTGGAATGATCTGATCGGTTGGTCTTAATATTTGGAGAAACAGTTCTAGTTTGGCCTTCTCGGACCCACAGCAACAGCCTTGACTTTGCTGCACCTCGAACCTCAATTAGCAGGTACAGCACAACCATTGCAAGCTGCATGGGCCCATGTTAGCCTATTGTGGGATCCGTGGGATCCGTGGCTCTGGTTCCAGTAATGCAGATCTAGTAGATGTCCTTAAGGCTGGCCAGGGGTGAGCCACACACCTGTACTCCCCCATTGGTGGGGGACAAGTAAATTAGTGGTTGGATGCCTATGGATGGTGAGGTGTCAGACCCTGGGGTCTGCTACTGCTTGCTTCATCAAAGGCTGTGCTCATTTGGGTTTGGTCTATCACAGAGAGTATGCCACGGTCCTGGCCTTGGCCAAGCACAGCACTCCATTCCCACAGCAGCAGGGTGAGCTACAGAGGATGATGTTCACAGCCCTGCATGACCAAAGGTAGTGTGCAGGGGGGGGGTCAGATGTCTGCACAAGAAGGGATGCTGGGCCTTCTCAGAAACATGGGCCTGTGCATAACTTGCAGCTTTGAAGATTAATGAAGCACCACATTTTTTTTGCGCATTTATCAATCTGCAGGTCCTTTGTGAAACTATGAAAGGAATAACAAAAAAGCCATGCTGTAAAATGGGGTTTGCCTTGGAACCATCGAAAATCCATGGTTCAAAAAAATTGCAAACATTTTTTTATATTAAAAATGCATTTATACATTAAAAGTGGCTCTGAAAAGAACCTTTGTGTTCATGATGTTTTACATGCAGACTTATAGATTGAACTGGATTCACTTTTCTGTTTGGTGAGGTAGATAATATTTCTTTCTACTGTCAAATGTACTCAATTTGTTTGGGAAATGTCAGGAATGTAAATGTGGATTTTATTGTTGCAGATGGATCCCATGCCATAGTCCTGCATGTATGTGTAAATCACATTTGTTGATATGTTTTTGGGACTTTTTTGTTTGTGGACTAAATTTGTTGGATCAGTTAAATTTTGCCTTTGACATATGTTAAGATAAACAAATGATATGTAGGGAAAGAGATTCTTTAACTTTCCAAGGTTCCTACATTTTGAATAATTAAGCAACTACACCAGCTATGGGTAAATCAATCATTCCTAAATAATTGCATCTGGTCGCTCACATGCTGAAAAGCCAAAGCTAGAAAATATGTCATTTCATACCATGGAAGCCAATACATGTAGTGACCACGTTAGGAAATTCCATGTTTTTGTCAAAGCAGCAAAATGTAGCATACTCACAAGTTCAGTGGATGTAGTGTCCAACTATCCAGACATAAACCATTCTGCTGGAGTCATTGTGAACATAAGAGAATGATTTTCAGAATGAGAAGTCTTCACCCCAAAACATTCATTGAAGTATAGCTAATGTTTTTTAAGTTAATTACATTGTGATTCACTGCTGTCTATGAAATAGAACCAAATGTTAGGTTGCAAATAAAGGTACACCAAGAGCTAACCAATGGATTGTGGCCCTCGCTTCCAGAAAAAAAAAATCACATTTTCAACTTTGCAAGTGGACCCCATTTAGCACAAGGCATAATCTGTGCGGTAATTGGTAAACTTTAAAAAAATATATATTTATCAATTTCAAAGAGATAAAAACAATCATTAATACAGATTGATACATTGTGATAAGAACATACAACCCCCCCTCCTCCCAGGCAGAGCAATATCATAATTTTCATACATTTCGGAAAAAACCCTGCACAGCAATAAATCATCGTATATGAGGCAATAGCAAGGACAATCATGAAAAAAAGTTCTTTAGAAGAAGAGTGGGGGTGCAACACAAGAAATTTTTAATAGGCCAGGATGGGATAACAAATATGCCGTATGGGGGACCCAAAAATCTTTGGGGTGGGAAATCTCAGGGAGCTCCTCCTCATATATCTATAGCTGATCCTTACAGAAGATCAGGTCGCGGAGCCATTTTTTTAAACATGGGAGTTGTCTTAGCACCCCAGCACTGCGCAACTGCTCTTTTTGCGAAGAGGGTAGAAACTGCTACAATGCACCTGTTACAGGGCTTAAGGTGTTTAATCTAGCCCAGCAAGCGTATCTCAGGAGTGCAGCACACAGGCTCCAACACAATATCGGTGAGCATGTTCGCTGCAGCGGTCCAGAACGCAAATACACCCATACACATCCAGGCAATGTGGAAAAAGACTGCATCTGCTGCTCCACACCTCACACAGTTAGCAGTCTCTCACAAACCATACTTGTATAATTGCAAGGGGGAGTAGTATACCTGATGTAGGAATTTGAAGTGAATAATTCTAAGATTACAGTTAACTGTGAGGCAACCAGTGAGTTGGCAACACGCCGTTCAAACCTCCGGTGCAAAGGATATACCCAACACTGCTTGCCAGCATAGACAAGAGGGATGATCGCCCTGTTCATGCAAGGAGGAATTGTAAAGTTTAGTGATTAAACCCTTGCGCCCCTCTCCCAACAGCATCACCTGCAACGCCCGTAGAGTAGTGGGCTCTGCAGGGTACTCGGGATATGCTACGTGGACAGCTTGACGGACTCGTATGTATTTAAAACTAAACATAAATCCACACTCTGCACCATTCTGCGCCTCCCATAGTTTCTTAAATTGACCCCCTTGTAAAGATCTCCCAGCCGAGAGATACCTGCTGCAACCAGCTCTCGCAGGGCTGGCGCTTCTTGTGTTGCAGAAATATCAGGGTGTGAAGCTAGTGGTAGCAATGGAGCATATAAATGGGATTATTGAGCCCTTGACGCAAGCATTCACCATGCCCACGCCATGCACTGTGTAGGGTAAATCTCGGTCCATGGTCCCCCCAATCCCCCCAAGAGGGCCACTGCCTGCAATGGCATTTGAAGAACAGCATCCGATTTGATAGCCACATGAGGCTGGAAACGCTGGGGGAAAAGGCAAAGAAAATTGCGCCTGCGTGCACAAGTAATATAGACGAAGATTAGAAGCCTCGAAGCCATCTCGTTCGAAAGGCTGAACCAAAAGATCCCACCTGCATCTGGGTTTCTTACCGCCCCACACAAATGTTAAAAGTGCAGATTGCAGAGTTTGGAACATCACTACATTCAATTTTATCGGAATGTTTACAAAAAAATATAACAATTTAGGCCAAAAAACTATTTTTACTACCACTATCCCATCTGACAGAGATAGGGGTAAGTGCGCCCATGGCTCAGCCTGTTCAGAAATGCGCATAACCGTACAGCCGTAGTTCTCAGAGACGACTGTATCTGGATCCCTATGCACCCAAACCCCAAGATATTTCACAGGGTCACATGTCCAGGACAGTGGGAAGTCCATCTCCACTTCTTCAGTGAGCGCAGTTAGAGGAAACACTATGGATTTTGACCAGTTGATCCCAAGGCCAGAAAACCTTTAAAACGGTACATACTCCCTGAGTAACGCAGATAGGTGCACAGCAGGCTCGCGGACATAAAGCAACATGTCGTCCACGTAAATGGAGACAATCAGTGGTCACTGCCTGAACCATAGGGCAGCCGCGGCATGCTTTTGATTTAATTTGCAGGCAAGGGGCTAGAGAAAAGAGCATAGTTGAAAGGGGGTACCCTTGCAGCGTGCCTCTTTCGATGTGGAACAATGATGACACCCACCCATTAACCGGGATGCGGGCAACCAGATTGCTGTACGGCACCCTGAGCCACTGGAGGAAAAAAGGAGAGAGGCCATCCTACTCAGTACAATGAACATAAAAGGCCCTGCAGAGAATCAAAGGCTTTTGCTGCATCCAGCAGCACAGCCACCACCTGAAAGTCTGTTTCAAAATATTGCAACATAGAGAAGAGAGTGCGCAAGTTATGAGGCTTGGAGTGTTCCGTGACAAACCCAGATAAATCTGGCAACACCAGTAGGGAAATTAGAGGTTGTAACCTAGTAGCTATCATCTTCGCCAAAATCTTTGCATCAATATTAATGATCGAGAGAGGCCGATATGACCCACACTGATTTGAGGGCTTATCTGGTTTTAGCAGTGTAACCAGTAGAGCCTCCTGCAGAGAGGGTGGCCGTGTCCCCTTCTCATAGGCTTCTGCATATACCTCCAACAACCGAGGGGCAAGGTCTGACGTGTATGCTTTATAAAATTCACTGGGTAGCCCGTCTGGCCCACAGTTTTACAGGTTGGTAGGGACATTAGATCATTGGTAAACTTAAAGGTGATACCAAGGACTAGCATTGATTTTGAAGTTGCCATATCCTGAAAATCAAGCTATGCATTGTAAACTTTTGATCTGACAAGATGCTAGTAACAGACAAAATTGATATTTCATTATTGAATACAAGATATAAAGATTATGCTAAGTTCAACAAATAATTAAAAAAAAATCTAAAGAGATATTTCTGACTGACATTGGAGATTTATTGTAGGGTAGCGTTACATAATAAAGCTTAGTTAATTTCACAGAGTGTGTGATTGAATGTGCTTATCAAGGCTTTCTTTGTAATATTTTTAAGACTTTCACGAAGTGTTCAAAATCTCTGTAGTTTGTGTATTACTTATGGTTTTACACCACGGTCTGGGAAATATGATGTATTGTTAAGGTTAAAACTTGCAAAGTGCAAGTTCTTGAGATAATAAATGAGGAAAGTTAATTAGAGGGAACTGAGTGATGTATTTTCACAGAAAATACTGTAGTGTTGACCATTATCAAACTATAGTAGTGGGAAGCACAGCAACTGGTAGATTAATCATCAAAGTATGTATTTTATAAAATATATCAAGAAAGATTGAGCATGAATACGTTTCCAGGGAAGCCATTTGTGGTATTTTAAGTCTAAATGTTGTTCATATGTAATTTTGTGAAGTTATGCTACATGCACATTTCCCATGCTAATGTAACTCACACACAGACAGGGCCAGATTTACTAAGGATTTGGGCTGTGGCACAGTCATGTAAAGAGGTCTTGCAAAGGTATTTACTTTCCAGGGCAAAAAGGCCCTTTTCACTGGCAATGTGCCCTGCTCTCTGTGCACTAATAGTGCTTCTCCACTGCTCCGTTGTAGCACTTTACTCTCTCAGGGTAATAAGGTAAAGCACTTCAAGGCCTACTCAGGGAAGGTTGTGTGGGTTAGCAATCACTCTTTGCTGGCACACAACAACAGCGCTCAATAAATTATTGTCCAGTCAGTTCTTTTTCTTGTAAAAAGGAAGGATACTTTTATATAAACACACACTACTCGATACTATGCATTAATCTACAAATATATACATCATGTAGATATAAATAACATTGGTGACACTCTCATATCATATTACACCCCAAGTGGGTCCTAAACCTCATAACCACAATACTGGCCACCTTTACCAGATGCAACATCACAGTTTAAAGGGATGTCATTTTGAATAAGTCAGGCGAAGTGGCTTTGTCAGGCAGTCACCACATTAATAAAAATGACCATTTTATACCATGTTAATGTAACACATAAGGGGTATCAGTATCTATAATGCAAGTCTACTGGCTTTGCCAATGTGTGCCACCTTAAAAGAATGACCCATATGTCATTGTTTCAATGAGACACCATTGTTTAAATCAACGGAAACAGCACTACCAGTCATAAGATGCCATTATAATGGTAAAGGTTCATTGTTCAATACCAATACTGTCAATAGAATATTTCAATTAAAATACATGTGTGTCTGAATCTTTCATCACTGTCTACAGGCCACATAATGCACCCATAGGAACAATAACTAGGGGTCCCGTGCTCGAGATTCTGAGAGTATACAGCTCGCCTCCAGCAGCCCTCACAACACACGCAAAATCCATTAGTGTTGCCCCTGTCTAGTTTGTTGCCACCACAAAGAAGCCACACATATTCAAATTAGCCCTTGTAGGGCATTAAGGGCATTCCTCAGACCATTTCTTGAATATTTTATGAGGGGGTTTCATCCACTCTTTTCTCCACCTGTGGCCTTGTATCTTTTGCAGGTTTTTGTTTTCATCCCTTGTGCCCGTACCCACTGGACACCTAAAGTAATGCATTGGGGTCAGGGGGAGCACGGGTAACCTGTTGTATTGTACATCAGGGCCGGCTTTGAGTCTCCATTTTAGCTTCACATTTTGGCTTGACATTTTTTCTAATGGTGACTTTTTTCACGTGTTATACGTACACAATAAGGTTGTAGAAACCATTCTACATTCAGGTTATTTTTTTAGTAAGCATTATTACCATGTTGCTTATACCCTCTGTCCAAGGCTAGGAACATAGAACATGATGCCCTTGCATTTGGTTGTTCTGCTGGAGACAGCTCTAAGGCTCCAGACAACCCATTTCATCTGCTCTGCACCTTTGATACCATGCAATTGGAACAGTACTTTTATTATATAAACAGCATCCAGGCTACATTCCGCAGAGGAGCACTTCTGCTGGGATGGTGACTGCGTATTTCCACCACCCTTCCTCTCCCAGATGAGCTGCACTCTCTGCTCACTCACTGAGAGTTGGAGCATCACTGGCAGCATGCAGACCTCAGGCCCAAGACGTCTCTCCTGTCAGATGTGGGTTTCTGGACACTCCCGGCGAAAGGGAAATGGAGCTGTGGTGTCGGCAGGCCCAAGACACCTCACATGGAGCGCCTCTGAGCCCCCCTCCACCACGGGGGCTGCGGGGGCTATCCTTGCGCCACTGAGACAGCCTCGAGCCGGTCTCTCATGTAGGCGTGAAACTGCACATCCCCATGCGTATGTATCACTGCACCAGCATGATAATGAAGATTTCTGCCTGGCTTGTTCGTGTGCAGTGCAGTCTCATCCATGATGGAATTCCCCTGCAGGGCGCTGCTGGCCATTTTAAAAGTACCTTGAAAATAAACCGTTGCTACCATGACACTGAATGCCGAAGATAAAGCAGCAATGTTTTAAAGCACACCGGAAGATGTTTCCTCCAAAATGAGGAAGGACAATCTATCCATTTCTTGACTGACAGCCACTCCCCATTGTTTTTGGTTTACCCTCCCACATTCCTCTTCTGAGAGTCCCTTCCTGTCTTTTCTGCTAGGCTTTCCGTGACGCCCCTCTTCCCTCCCTGTAAAATACTGTTTATTTGTACTTTCAAGGTTTACATGCTGTCTCGCTGCTTATTTGTATTTCTTATCACCACTGCCTCGTGGTTAGTATTGTTTGTAAAGCTCCCTGAATCTTTTAGAGCAGAGTAGTAACACTATGTAAAAACCATAAATACGTAAATTAAATACTCCTTGCACACATAGAGGGCAAAGCACCATTCTCAATGTATAATACAGTGAAAAACGCCACAGATTTTCCAGTATGCACTACAGACCTACACTATGAATGCTCACTCATATTATAAGGCCTACCCCAGGTCAGAACCAATCCTTGCAGCATTCTTTCTGCCTGTGTGCAGATACTTAACTGTGCACGATGCTAGTCTCACATGCGCAGCCCCAACATGTAAGTACGTGTGTGCTCACATATGCATGTGCAATAGGCCATTGCCTCTTAACCTTGAGTGCAGCAGCGGCCTAATCTTAAAAGATCAACCCTAGCAGTTAGCACGCTCAGTTCAATTACTGTGAATTTACCATGAGCGAGATTCACTCACAATAAAAGCCCTAAAACAGGGTAGTCAAAAGCGAAAAACCCTGGTGGACTAAATGAGATGCACACATTTGCAACAGTCATTATGGCAATAAACTGTGCATTTTATAGAGAGCCCTGAAATATTCTCCATATTTCACAGTTCTTGTGAAATATGGGCTTTTTATAACACATAATTTTGTACAATAAAATGACAGAGCCGGAAACCGCCATTCAGAGCTACTATTTTTTGCTATTTTAATGCTAATAACTTTGGCAGCATTTCACAAAGTAGCATAAAATGTTGTATTCCTTTAGGAAAACTAGCTAAGGCTCCCATGCCAAATTTTGATCAGATTGATGAGAGGGACATAACTTTAAATGGGTTACAAATGTGCATTTACCGTTTGAGATCCTTATGAAAATTGACTCTCTGCTGCAGCAAAAACCACTGAACCGATTTTCACAATACTTGGCATAAAAGTAGAACTTTGCCTAGAAAGTGTGGGCCTTATTTATGAGGTCCTTACGCTGCACTTACGTCACTTTTTGTGATGCTCATCAAAGTGTTGCAGTGAAATCTATGAGATTTCACTGCGGCACTTCTAGGGGCCATAATACGTATTGGCATTGTTTGCACCTGGCGCACCTTTGAAAAGGTGCGCTGGGCTTAAACAATGCCAATGCGCCCCATCATGGTGAGTGCGCTGCCCTGGGTGCAGCCACAAACTTGTGTTGACCTGGGGGAAGCGCATTTGTGAGAAAACACGGAGAAGCTACTCCATATTTTCACAGTGCAGGATCTCCTTGCAGGCGGTGCACCCGTCAGCGACTGTACCTGTCTGCAAGGGATGTCTGGGTCCTTTACCTCCTGGAGAGGGCTGCTCTCAGAGGGTGCACTGACTGTGCACCACCTTTTAAATGGTGCACTGTTAATGCGCCTTCTGCGGGCTTCTTTCACTCTGCGCCTGCGTCTGTAATACGGCGCGGGCGCAGAGTCAAAGGAATTCCCTCATTTGCATAGGGCACGCCCCTATGCAAATGAGGGAACACCTTCTGTTGATAGCTCTGGCACTTTAAGTGTGCCAGCTCTATCGGTAATATAGAAGGGGATGCACAAGTGTCGGCGCCCCCTTCTATAATACCAAAGTGCCCCGCTGGCGCGCAAAGCCAGCGCAAATGCCTGTTGCACCCCCGGAGCACCTTATGTAATATGGCCCCAGGATGTCACTGCATCAAATACTCATGCCTTCCTCACAGCAGGCATCAGGAGTGACTCTGGACACATTGCTGGAGTTGCATCTGTTTTCCGACACACCCCAGCAATGTGCCACTTTTGTCCCTCCAGATATGTCAGGAATACTGACGTATCTGTATATCCTTGCGGCATGGAGAGCCATGCAATAAATACGGCAAATCCATGGTTTTGCACGGAGGGCACACTGAAAGTGTTGCATCGCTGTTTTCACACAGAGATGCAACACTTTTTATAAATGAGGCCCTGTGTTTGTTTGATTTGGCCTAAACCTGTGCAGCTGTTTTTTAAACATTATCATTTGAAAAACGCCTGGGAGGAAATCAAAGTGTTAAAATGTAGAGATATCTTGGTTGTTTTATCTCACAAGCAGTAATCCTCTGCCAATTAGATTTTAATTTTTAAGAAATGTGATTGGCTAATGAAGGGCTTCAATTCTTTTTTTTCGTCATTGTGAAATTTGAGAATTCGCCAAACATTTGAATTTTGTGCTATGGAAAAATCACACTGAAAAGGGGAGACCCAATGGTCAGTTCTAGGTCATTCTAGATTAGAAAGGGGAGGAGTCGGGTACACTGAGGTGTGAAAAAACATAAACTAAAAAAATTGAATAAAGCAATCAGTGGATGGTAATGGTAAACTCTAGAATTAGCAGAAATTCACGAGCATCTGGCCACACCATTTTGTTATCATAAATGGGTGCCATTTTGCTGAGCTCACAAATTTCTGTGCATTTGCATGTTTCAGGTAGACCAATAAAAATAGGGCATAACTGAAAGCAAGGCAAAAGGACAGGGGTGTAACACGGGCTCCCAAGCTCCAGAGGGCCCCCTCAGCACTGCACTTTGGCCGAAGAGCTCCTGATAGAGACCAGAGGGGATCGTACGACATGACCAGATCTGGCTTTACCTCTTCGGTGCTGGAAGAAAACCACTTGAACCCGTGAATACATCTTTATAGCCGATGCAGCAAAGTGAATGACAAACACTTCTGTATTTCTAGATGTGGGCAGCAAATTAACATGGGAGAAGAGTCCAAGCAGTAGTATGGCTTGGCTTTAAGAGCTCAGTCGCGAGCTGAGCCATTAAACTTTTGTCAGGCAGATCATTCAAAAAGTATCAAGTAAAAATATGTTAAAATCCCTCCAAATTTTATTTGAAAAAGTGTATTTCTTTAACACATGGAAACATTTCACCTTAAAACATCGGATTATATCACTGCACTGACTCTGTTTTTGCTAATGTAGCTCAGTGAGTTAATGGAAGCTGCGGCAGACATTCTTGTGTAACATGAAGGTCACAGGTGGGGAATATTACTTTTTAGGTAGGATGAAACTAAGCAGCATGGACATTATGCCCACAGCTTAAAAGGGTGTTTTATTGCCAAATAAACTCTATGTCTACCTAGCATCCCAAGATAGTGCCTACCTCTCATCGCACCCTCATCTGGAGGGAGTCACTCTTCTTGGACACATGTTTCTCCTCCAAACAACCATAATGCCTATTCTTGAAGTCTAGCGAGTCACCTGCCCTTAAAACCTTCCTCGCTCTCCAAAAATGTTTCAGACTCTGCTGATTTCAATGGACTGTCCTTTAAAACCACTGTCACCCTGCTTGGAGACTCAAAAGGTTGAGATACATACTAGTGGTAGATGAAAAATTATGTTAAGCTATTGTCATCTGTATGGCGTGTCATCTGTCTCGGTTGTGGCATCACAACGTTTTCAGTAGACAGATGTGACTTTTAAAATGTGTCTCAGCAAGGCTTTAAAGAGGAGTTTTCCCAGTAGTCAAGGTGGCTTCCTTGATGGCTGGAGGGTCTTCACAAGGACAATCATATCAGAGGACGCCGCTGCTCCATCTGTTCCTCTGGATAAAAGTTTGGAGAAAAGGACTTACATGGTGGTCAGAACATCGACCTATGGCAACTGCACTGTGTAAAACTTGCTGAAGAATTTTCAGAGATTGGTAGAACACGGCGACCAGGGCTTTGTTTTCAGCCACATTTTCAATAATAGAGCTGTGGTAATAGTCTTTCTTTTCTTTCTATTGTAGTTTCAGAATAACCTAAGTCACTGTGTGTTTTACTTTGGTTAGAATTGTTGTACATCATTTAGAATTTTTATATGTAATGTGCGCGGAGCTTGTTGGAGCTGAGGTTGGAATGCTAGAGAAGCGGTTGAAGCTGATCTGGCAACACACCTTAGCTTGAGCACCAGTGGGCCATTTCTTCTATTTAAATAAATAAGAATTTAACTTCAATTTGCTTCCTCTGCTGGTTGCAGAGTCACAATCGAAAGAAATCTTCTCCACCGTCCATGAGCTCGCTTCATCCACCAGAGCCACACCTACCATTCCCCCGTCCCAATCCCTCTGTGACTCGCTTAACGAGTTCTTTATAGACAAGGTTGTAAAAATTAAACAAAACATCCCCCCCCCTTCTTCCACCTTCGTGGACCCCTCCCCTCCCCCCTCCACCACTAAACTGACCAATTTCCCACTCCTAACTATTGACTCCCTTCGCCCTCTGCTTCAACGGGTCAAATCAGGCTCTCCTCAGGACTTTGCCCCTGCCCGCATACTTAGGGAAATCTACTCAGCCTGCCCCATCCCCCCTCTGACCCTCCTCAATGACTCCCTCAACCATGGTTATGTTCCTATTCCACACAAATCGGCGATTGTTATCCCTATTTTAAAAAAACCTGACGCCGACCCCTCCTCTGCTTCTAATTACCGCCCCATTTCACTCCTTCCTTACCTGGCAAAGGTCCTTGAAACTCACATTACCTCCACACTGAGCACTCATATCGAGGCAAATCATTGCCTCTCCCCTTGCCAAGCTGGTTTCCGCCCCCTGCATTCTACCGAAAAAGTGGTCATCTCAGTCATGGACAAGTTGCGTGAAGGCATTGACATCAACCTTCCGCAAGCCTTGATCCTCCTCGACTTATCCGCCGCTTTTGACACGGTGGACCATACCATCCTCCTCAACCGTGTCAGGGCGGCGGGTATAGAGGGCCTTGCCTTTTCTTGGCTAGAGTCCTTCCTCGCGGGGAGAACACAAGGTGTCCATTTGGCTGGCTTCACGGCGGCCTCTCGTAAGGTAGAATGCGGGGTCCCCCAGGGTTCATCACTTTCCCCTCTCCTGTTTAACCTCTACATCTTCCCCCTTATTTTTATGTTACAGCAACTGGAGGTCACCGTGTTTAACTACGCGGATGACCTCCAGCTCATTTTTAATTTGTCCCACTCACCTTCATCTGCCTTGAATGTTCAAACCGTCATGACCCTCATTCAAGATTGGATGAACTGCAGCCACCTTAAACTCAACCCGGACAAGACCGAGCTGGTCTTGACCGGAGGTGGCTGCAGTCCCTGGTCTTCTTCTTTCTGGCCCCCCTCCCTTGGTGCTCCTCCACTCCCGGTCCCTAAAGTGAAAACCTTGGGAATCTTCCTTAATCCCCAGCTTACTGTCCTCCCTCAAGTCAACTCTGTCGTTTCTTCATCTTTTTTCTCTCTCAGAGTAATTAGAAAAGTTTCTCGCTTCTTCTCCCCCCCAGCTTTAAAAATAATCATGCTAGCCATGGTACTGTCCCGTATAGACTACGGCAACATAGTCTATAACGGAGCCCCTGCATACATGATCCACCGATTACAACTGGTGCAGAATCAGGCGGCCCGCCTGATCCATGGCCTTCCCAGATACCATCGGGTCACCCCTATACTCAAAACTCTGCATTGGCTCCCCATAAGGGAGCGCGCCTTGTTTAAACTCGGCTGTCTCACTTACCAAGCTAGAGTGGGCACTGCCCCCCAGTTCATCTGTGCCCTCATCAAACCTTACTGTCCAGGCAGAGAACTTCGCTCGGCCCATTTGGCCCTCCTCACCATCCCTCGCTTTAAAAAACAGAGGGCGGGCGGAGCAAGATTCGCTGTCCTGGCTCCAACTTTTTGGAACTCCCTTCCGATTGCTCTGCGCACCTCACCCTCCTACCCCCTGTTCCGTAAAAACCTTAAAACTTTTCTGTTCACGCAAGCCTACCCCTAATCCCTCTGCTGCTGCCACTCACTGATCACCACTAGCGCCATGAAACCGCTGGGTATGCGAGCGCTGTACAAAAACTTTTAAATTCAAATTCAAATTCTGCTCTTTACAAGAGCAGAATGTGCAATATTTGGTGGACATCTCATATGATTGCCTGGGGACAGCAACAGCGATTGCAGTTTTGGTGATGGCTGCGAGGAGGTAGATGTACATGGAAAGAGAATTCAAAAGAATTTGTTGATGCAGTTTCCCTTTATGGCATCAGAGTTGCTCAGAACGCAACTAGGCCGTCATACAAGAGCACGTAGTAGACAAAAAACTCATAACTCCACCCAAACCTCCATCCATTTTTAGCATCTCAAAGGCCTTTTTTATCCCATCCTTCCAGGGAAAGGAGATTGACCACAGGTGAGTGAATCAGGCCCCCGCAGCCCCCGTGCTGTGGGAGGGTGCGCCCGAACTGCAGGGGGGCCATCTCAGCACAGTACTCAAGCCTGAGAGCTCTGGATTACATCCAGAGGGGGCCCCCTCCGTGTACCTTGCAGGGGGAGGCCTCAACTTTCGTTATGCCACTGCTGAAGGACAGACAAAGTGAGAGCCCTACATCTAAAATCAAGTACCAAGGCAATTCGCAGCAGATGTTGGCCCATCGGGGTAATTAGATGCCCAAACGCTAGGCCCTGCTGTCTACAGCCTCGGTATATGGCCGAATGTCATGCATAGCACAAATTCGCTGCCCTGGATGAGTTAAGCGTGACTATGCAAGTGGAAAGTTGGAGACAGTATTGTTAAAAAAAAAACTGACATTCTCTAAACGCACAGAAATTGGATGTTAAGGAACACAACTCTCAATCCACACATAACAGAAGCATCTGTCATAGTTTGCTATTAGTAGACAGATTTTTTGCATGCTCCTTCGGCAAAGGGGTGTGCTGAGCATGGCGGATTCAGAGAGCGAGGATTTCATTTACCTGCGAATGCTTATTTAACACCCTGCCGAGAAGAGAGTAAACATTATCGGTGCTCGGCGCTATGTTTCTTGACTCACCACTGCCTGAATTACTGCCCTAGACTGGAACTTCCAGAATTAGAACATAGTTAGCAACTGCCTGCTCTTAGAGGAGGCATGGTTTTTTTAAATTTCACAAACTTGGTAAAGTATGAACCCTGCCAGGCTTAACATTAAAATACTACAAAGTTCACAGGTAGCTCTCCTATGCAACTTTATAAATACGCCCGTATAGTAAGTATCTTTTGTCCCAAAACCCTAACAAAAAGCAAAAATGATACAACTGTATTGTCATTTTTTGCACTGATACAATTTAGTAAAAATTACCAAAAATGTATCTTAAAATTTTCACTCGAGAACGCAATGCTCCGAGATAGAGAGCAAGATATCGCAAACGTTAAATCAGGGTGTCAAATATTTTGTAATCCATGCGTCCATTATTATCTTTTAAAATAAAAGAACTTAAAAAAAAACTCTTTTTCATACAGTGCCAATAATTCAAGAGACGTGTCAAAGCAGACCTATTCTTTTGTTCATCTGTTCAAGTAATATGGTAAAATTGCTTTTTCGCTTGTAGTTATCAGGTGAATCACAACATTATGGAAGGGTGATTACCATTATACAAAGAAGGTGTTAAAGTTAAATGCAAAATGGAAGCTTTAAATTGGGAAAAAATGACCTATGACTTGGTTCGAAACTTTCATTTGCAATTTATCTAGAAACCTTTTCTATGAAATTGCCGATCGCTTTTAAAGATGACTTTTGCTCTTACTGGCATCTTGAATGCAGAACATTTTTCTTACATTATTTTGATGCGTCCCGTGACAGAAAAATGATCAAATCCTTGGGAAAATGTATGATTTAAACAATGAAAAGTGAGCTGTATTTCAGCGGCGACTTACTTGGATACAGCTTGGACCGCATTATCCACAAGTGTTTTGGAAAAGTTGAATAGTAGTAGCTCAATCAATCAATCAATCAAGGCATTTATATAGCGCACTACTCACCCGGAGGGTCTCAAGGCGCTAGGGGAGGGGGTCCGCTACTGCTCGAACAGCCAGGTTTTGAGCTGCTTCCTGAAGGCGAGGTGGTCCTGGGTCAGGCGGAGGTGGGTCGGGAGGGAGTTCCAAGTCTTGGTGGCGAGGTAGGAGAAGGACCTTCCCCCTGTGGTGGCTCTTCGGATGCGGGGGACGGCGGCGAGGGCATGGCTGGTCGATCGAAGCTGGCGTTTGGGAGCGTAGAAGTTGAGGCGGCTGTTGAGGTATCCTGGGCCTTGGTTGTGTAGGGCTTTGTGTGCATGGGTGAGGAGATGAAAGGTGATTCTCTTGTTGACCGGGAGCCAGTGCAGGTCTCTCATGTGACCGGAGATGTGGTTGCGACGGGGGATGTCCAGGATGAGTCGTGCTGAGGCGTTCTGGATCCGCTGGAGCCTCTTCTGGAGTTTGGCGGTGGTTCCGGCGTAGAGGGAGTTGCCGTAGTCCAGACGGCTGGTGACGAGGGCCTGGGTGACCGTCTTCCTGGTCTCGGTGGGGATCTACCGGAAGATCTTTCGTAGCATGCGCAGGATGTTGAAGCACGTCGAGGAGACGGCGTTGACTTGTCTGGTCATGGAGAGTGAGGAGTCCAGGATGAAGCCCAGGTTGCGTGCGTGGTCTGTTGGTTTGGGTGTGCTGCCTAGGGCGGGGGGCCACCGGGAGTCATCCCAGGCGGAGGGTGAAGATCCCAGGATGAGGACTTCCGTCTTGTCCAAGTTCAGTTTCAGGCGGCTGTTCTTCATCCATTCGGCTACCTCTTTCATCCCTTCGTGTAGGTTGGCTCTGGCGGTGGCGGGGTCGTTGGTGAGGGAGAGGATCAGCTGGGTGTCATCGGCGTATGATATGATGTTGAGGTTGTGCTGGCGTGTGATGGCTGCGAGGGGGCTCACGTAGACGTTGAAGAGGGTTGGGCTGAGCGAGGAGCCTTGAGGAACGCCGCAGATGACTTTGGTGGCTTCTGATCTGAACGGTGGGAGGTGGACTCTCTGTGTCCTTCCGGCGAGGAAGGAGATGATCCACTCCAGTGCCTTCTCCTGGATTCCGACGTTGCTGAGGCGCTGTACTAGGGTACGGTAGCAGACAGTGTCGAAGGCCGCTGAGAGGTCTAGGAGGATGAGGGCTGCTGTTTCTCCGTTGTCGAGCAGGGCTCGGATGTCATCGGTGGCTGCGATCAGGGCGGTCTCGGTGCTGTGGCTGGCCCGGAAGCCGGACTGCGAGGGGTCGAGGGATCTGTTCGTCTCGAGGAAGGCGGCCCGCTGCTTGTTGACGGTCTTCTCGATGACTTTAGCAGGGAACGGAAGCAGCGAGATGGGGCGGTAGTTCTTGAGGTCGGTGGGGTCGGCTGATGGTTTCTTAAGTAGAGCGCTGAGTTCGGCGGGCTTCCAGCTCTCCGGGAAGGTAGCGGTGCCGAAGGAGGTGTTAATGATGTCCCGCAGGTGGGGTGCGATGACAGCGTTAGCCTTGTTGAAGACGAGGTGAGGGCAGGGGTCGGTCGGAGATCCGGAGTGGATGGAGTTCATCGTGCGGACAGTGTCTTCGGTGCTGATCGGGGTCCAGGCGCGGAGGGTGGTGGTGGGGGGCTTGTGGTTCGGTCGTGGCGTGCGTCGGTTGAGTGCTGAAGCTGCTGTGTATGTCCGTGATCTTGTTGTGGAAGTAGGAGGCGAGGGAGTTGCAGAGGTCTTGCGAAGGGGTGATGTCGTTGTTTCCGGCGTTGGGGTTGGAGAGCTCTTTAACGATGTTGAAGAGTTCCTTGCTGTTGTGTGCCTTGTTGTCCAATCGTTCCTTGAATGCAGTTTTCTTGGTGGCGTGGATCAGTTGGTGGTGTTTTCGGGTGGCGCGCTTGAGGGCAGTCATGTTGTCAGGTGTTGGGTCTTAGCGCCAGGCTTTCTCGAGGGCTCTGCAGTTCTTCTTGGAGCTCTTGAGTTCGTCGGTGAACCATGGGGCTTTCTTGCTGCCGGGTCTACTAGGCGGGGTCCTCAGAGGGGCGAGGTCGTCTGCGCAGTCGCTGATCCACTTCGTGAGGTTGGTGGCCGCTTTGCTGGGGATGGTTGCACTGGTGGGTGGGTTCTTGCTCAGGGAAGTTGCGAGCTGGTCGGCTGTGATCTTGTTCCAGCTTCTGCGTGCAACCTGCTGCTGGTGGTGGTGGATCGTGGTCCTTCTGAAGCTGAAGTGGACGCAGTTGTGGTCCGTCCAGTGGAGTCCGGTGGCGTGGCTGAAGGTGATGTCCTTGCTGGATGAGAAGACGGGGTCGAGTGTGTGTCCGGCGTAGTGGGTGGGGGTGGTCACCAGCTGCTTGAGTCCGAGGTTTGCGAGGTTGTCCTGCAGGGTGGTGGTGTTGCGGTCGTTGTTGTTCTCCAGGTGGAAGTTGAGGTCCCCGAGGAGGATGCAGTCAGTGGAGAGGAGGGCGTGCCGGCTTACAAAGTCGGCGATGTCTTCGCTGAATTGTGTGCGTGGTCCCGGGGGTCTGTAGATGAGGGTGCCTCTGAGGGTCGTCTTTGGGTCGGTGTGGATCTGGAAGTGGAGGTGCTCGGCGGGTGCAAGGGTGTCGTCGGTGTTGGTCGTGATGCGGATGGTGTTCTTGTGGACGATGGCGATGCCTCCACCAGTCTGTTTGACACGGTCCCTCCGGATGATCTTGTAGCCGTCTGGGATGGCGATGGCGATGTCGGGCGCGGAGGAGGCGTTCATCCAGGTTTCCGTGAGGAAGGCGATGTCTGGGGCTGTGGTGTCGAGCAGGTTCCAGAGGTCGACGTCGTGTCTGTGGACAGAGCGGGTGTTGAGCAGGATGCACTTGAGGTGGCTGCTGCTGTTGCGCGTCATGGTCTTGGTCAGTGCTGGAGTAGTGCAGGTCTGGATGCAGGCAAACTTGCAGGAGTGGCAGCAGAAGGGTCCGTGGGTGCGTCTCGGGGTGGCTCGGTAGCAACCCGGGGTTCGGCGGGCGTTGAGTGCGTAGAGTTTGGTGGCGTCGTAGGTCCGGCGGGTGGGCTGGTGACTGCGGGGGCCAGGGGTCCTGGCACTGGGCGCGGTCCAGGCGCGGACGGGCTTACCTTTGGTGCGCCTTCGGCCCACAATCGGCGCGCCCGCTGCGCATCAACGCTGCGCGTCAACGCTGCGCGTGCGCACGGTCGCCATTTATGGCGAAGTGCAGGGAGGGCGGAGCAGCTGGGAGGCAGGAGCGGGGAGGAAGGGGGCGTGTCCACACTCCCGGCGGCGGGAAGCGGGAGGCGGGGAGCCAGGCGGGTGGGCGCAGGGCACAACAGTACAGGGGGGGAAAAGAAATTCAAATACAAAATACAGTACAATGAGCAACGAAGCAGTACAATGTGAATACAAAGCAGCAACAAATATGCAGTACAATGCAGAAACGAGGCAGCACCAGGCAGAGATGCGGAAGCAATGAGCGGCAGCGGGAGGCGTGGCCCGAAGGCGGGAGGGCTCAGCGAGGCTGAGAGCAGCGGCAGGCGGGGGCACACTCGACAGCTGGTGGCTGTGCGGCGCGGGGGTGTCCTATGAATAGGTCACACTCACCTGCGCCGCACGGTCGCCATTTATGGCCAAGTGCAGGGAGGGCGGAGCAGCTGGGAGGTGGGAGCGGGTAAGAAGGGGGCGTGTCCACACTCCCGGTGGCGGGAAGCGGGAGGCGGGGAGTGGGGCGGGTGGGCGCAGGGCACAACAGTACAGGGGGGGAAAAAGAAATTCAAATACAAAATACAGTACAATGAGCAACGAAGCAGTACAATGTGAATACAAAGCAGCAACAAATATGCAGTACAATGCAGAAACGAGGCAGAACCAGGCAGAGATGCGGAAGCAACGAGCGGCGGCGGGGGGCGTGGTCCGAAGGCGGGAGGGCTCAGCGAGGCTGAGAGCAGCGGCAGGTGGGGGCACACGCGACAGCTGGTGGCCGTGCGGCGCGGGGGTGTCCTATGAATAGGTCACACTCACCTGCGCCGCACGGTCGCCATTTATGGCCAAGTGCAGGGAGGGCGGAGCAGCTGGGAGGCGGGAGTGGGGAGGAAGGGGGCGTGTCCACACTCCCCGCGGCGGGAAGCGGGAGGCGGGGAGCAGGGCGGGTGGGCGCAGGGCACAACAGTACAGAGGGGGAAAAAGAAATTCAAATACAAAATACAGTACAATGAGCAACGAAGCAGTACAATGTGAATACAAAGCAGCAACAAATATGCAGTACAATGCAGAAACGAGGCAGCACCAGGCAGAGATGCGGAAGCAACGAGCGGTGGCGGGGGGCGTGACCCGAAGGCGGGAGGGCTCAGCGAGGCTGAGAGCAGGGGCAGGCGGGGGCACACGCGACAGCTGGTGGCCGTGCGGCGCGGGGGTGTCCTATGAATAGCTAGATCATTATTAATCATTTGTTTCAATGCATTAGTATTTAGTAAGATGTTTTCTCCTCCTTCAAACATGTTTTAAGACTCTTTCGCTTCAAGCTATAAGATTAAAACGTGTTTCATGTTTTTTTATCCACAAATGAAAGAGCTGGCAAACATTAACCGGAGTGATCTTCCCAGAAAGAGATGGTTGGATTAATTACAGGGTTTGCGGAACGGCTAATGTTGCCAACAATTGATCTCAATTGAAATATCAAGTAGTAAGTACCTTGTATTGTGCTTAATATTTCTATAACGCCTCTTAACGGAAATGCTTTAATGACTTGTCTTTATAATTCAAAGAAAAAGCCAAAATGCTTGAACTTTGAAATATGTTTGGGTCTAGTGGCAGAGTGGTCTAATGCACCTAATCTACAAACCCGTGTTTGACCTCCTGGCCCTCAGGCTCAAATACCAGCGGGTTCACTCTGCTATTCATCCTTCCACGGTCGATACAATGAGTACCACTGCGGTAGGTAACAATAATCACCTGTTATTTGGATATTGAGTACCGAAAGTTCACCTCACTTCCAAAGATTAGGAACTGGCCCATTTGCACCAAGATCCATCCACGGTGGCTGCCAACACAAACCTCTGGTGAACCCAAGTCTTCGTGCTACAGAGACCGCCTACGAAGACTGGCAACATGAGATCTGCACTTTGTGCTACAGCAGCAACAGCCAATGGTGACTGCCCAGGCATATCTCAAGCAATGACTGTACGCAACATCCAACAAGATCTTCGCTCTACAATGATGACCATCCATGACACCTGGCCTACTCTTCACGCTGCAGAGACAACCATCTGCGACACTCTCCCTGCTCCTTGAGGCCTCCTCCACCAGAAACTGGACTCCTCGCATTATACTTTAGAAAGTAACTTTTTCAGCAGGACTATCCTGGTCCATGTATCTGGCTCGTACTCCATCTCGGTTGGCCTAAACCTGTGACTTTCACCCGGTCTCACAAGACCAAATAACTGCTATTGGCGCTTTGTACTTTTAGGTGCTATACTTTCTTTTGTCTTATACCCCTTCTGGGGTATAGACCATTGACATGATTTCTCCAACCATCTCTGTCTTGGGTTTTCTTGGCCGTCCTCTTTTTTTTGTCCATTGAGGCTTCCAGGTTGGGGCTTGCTTGGTGGGGCTTGATGTGGGCTATGGGGCCATTCCCTGATTACACTCATGTCTGCCATTCTTCCTATCTCTGCTTACTTTGCGCATTACTTGTGGGCATTCTCCCCTGCTCCGAACACGGGATTTTCCATGGGGACCGGCACCTTATATTATTACTATGGGACAATGGTTACGCCCCCCCCACCCTTTTTATCTCCTGTTGTAGTTAACCTGAAGCGCATTCCGTTCGATCCTTTTGCAGTTGATGACAGAGTGCTATGTGTGATGCTTCCCCCCCCCATCTTTTTACCTCCTTTTGCAGTTAACTTGAAGCGCATTCCGTTTTACCCTTTTGCAGTTCTCGGTCAGTAAGGTTGATGACAGAGTGCTATGTGTGACTTTGTCATTTTTGATACTGGTAGATGCCCGCTTAAGGCTTGTTATGTTTGGATGCATAGTTATACTAGTGCTTTTTGTGATATTCATCCTCTTTCTTTTGACAGTGCATACATTATTTGGTAACTTCAATAAAGTCCATTGATGGAATAGCATTTACTGGATCTTCTCCTTTCTTTGATTCCATTCCACTAGGTGAGTCTGCCTGTTTCATAAATCTTATATACATAAAAAATACTTTATTTTGTGTTTTTTTCCCCATTCAGTGGGTGCTAGATACATATTATCTTGCTTGGGCAACAGGCACTCACTCTATGGCACTTTCTATTTTTTAGGAAATTGTCTGGAATTATTACCAGCTTTTCACTGTGAATTTCTCTCTGTTTTTCTCTTTCTCTTTTTATCTCAGACTTTTCAATACATATGGTTACGGAGGCCAATTCGCCGTTTGAGCTTCAACTCTATTTTAACTGCTTGTCACTGCTACCGATCAGCTTTATAAAGAAGAGGTAAGATATATGTCTACTTATTTGTAGTTCTTTCTCTAGTTGATAATCTATTATCAGTTAAGTTCTAATATCTCCAATTAAGTTCTCAAAAATAGCATATGGATGGCACTGAGGCTTACTACCTAGCTTCCAACAAGGCTATTGTTTCAAAGAGAGTTTTTTTATCTTAAATCACTACACGTATGGTGAATTAAATTTCATGCAATGGAAACTGCATTTTATTGTACAAATGTGTCTATTTCATATTTGTTTGGATAGGGTGTTGTTCCAAGTCTCAACAGTTTAGGATACAATGTTCCCTAGACCATACACTGATTTTGTAGTATGTGTTTTAAAATTTTCCCGCATTTCTGGTAGTTTTGGTTATGTTAAATAATCGTTTTTTCTTATTGTCCTGTGAACTGTACTGATGTCTTATTTATGTACCAGTTATATGTATTTTTCATGTGGGGTTTTGTTATATTAAACTGGGATGTTTTAGGTCTTATTCATGTACTTTGCCAATGTTAGTTGATATAATATATGAACTTGTGGGCTGTTTGTTATTATTAATGTTTACATGTTTTTTAAATGTTGGTTAATGTATTATTGATGTCATGTCTTGTCTATAAAATTGCAGCCCTGACAAAGTTCCCTCTGGAAACAATCAGGAACAAAACGCGTTGGCTGTGTGCCAGTTCTAAAGACCAATTTAAATAAAAAGATGCAATTCTGGAACAGATTCTGATTTGTGCGTTTTGACTTGCTTTTTTCTCAATAAATCAGCAATTTCTGACATGTCCTGACGGCGGGTGTGGGAAGTGATGGCCCCACTTTCTAATTTATTGTACATGGGGACTGGATGTGCTTGACCTTGGTCTGCCGTTTGCCCTTTCTTTGTTAGCTTGATGTGGGCTTGCAGATGGTTTGACATATCCAGCGCCAGTGTCTTTTCATGATTTTAATGATGAGCAGGGAGTTGGAAAGTCCACTGCCATAGGTTGTTGTTGCTTTAGGCACTTTATTTACCTTACATCTTTGAAATTGCAAATCTCTGGTTCCACTGATTGGATTTTTGTCATTTACCAATAATTTAATAAAGGTTTCTCTATTTCTCTAAATTGTTGGGGAATTTTTCTTGTGCTGTGTTTTCACTATATTACTGTTTGTGTGCTGCATAAATACTTTTCACATTGCCTTTAGGTTAAGCTTCAATGCTTTTGTGCCAAGCCACCAAACGGTTAAGCACAGATTAATTTAGTGAATTTTTGTGGTAGATAAGGATTGTGTCTGTGGCTTGAGTAGAGTTTCACTCGCTCCCTACCAGCAACCCAATATCTCACACAGATGTTATGATTGAGCATACTTTTCAGATTTAAAATAGTCCCTCGTGCATTAATAGGGAAGTGATTCTGGGAGGGTGGAATGATACACAATAGACAATTGCAAGAGATGATATTGTTATTGTTAGACCTGGCATCTTTGGCATGGTTTCCCCTGTCTTTTTGCCTCTAACTCCTGTACTTTTGATGCTGTGCTGGATTTCGTTTTTGCTGGTTTAGATGCTTTGGGCACTTTGCCACTGCTGTTCAGTGTCAAAGTGCAAGTGCTCCCTGGGTAAATTGTTGTTGTGATTGGTTATCCATGATTGGCATATTTGTGTCACCGAGAAGTCCCTAGTAAAGTGCACTGAGTGGGCCAGGGCTGATGATAACAAATGATACTAGTGGGCCTGCAGCACTGATTGTGCCACCCACATGAGTAGCCCTAAAAATTAAAATTGTGTCTCAGGCCTGCCACAGCAGTGCCTGTGTGCAGTCTGTGAATTGCCATGTCCTCCTGGTTAGTGTCCCCACTGGCTAGGCCTAACCCTTCCCTCTCTGTACACATTGGTCACCCTTATGGAAGGCCCAAGGTACACCCTTGGGCAGGGTGCAGTGTGTGTGAAAGGTAGAGCATGTACTAATGCAGGTGACCTGCTCTGGTAGTGAATTACAGCCATTTTCGTTTTTCACTATTGTAAGGCTATCTTTGAAAGTTGCTGTTCTCTTGTCTGACCTTTCTGTGTGCCTTGGCCTGTTTGTGAATTGACTGTCTGGTTTGAGAGTGACAGAGGCTGGGAGCCCCCAGGAGGCTGGCTGAGTTAGCTCTAGGCTGAATGACTGCATCTGCATCTTGAGTGGAGGGAGGGGATAGCACCTGGGCCTGAAGAGGGCTGTGCCTGCCTCCCACAATGCTGGCTCCACCTCCTGCTGGGCGGCTGACGACCCTGCCCCTCACTCTGAAAGTAAAGGAGAAGCCAGGAAAACAAAGTGCTCAAGGAACACCCAGAACTGGTTCCGACCGGGCTCAGAGCCCTCCTGCACAAAGGGAACAAAGACTTTTTGGGGTATAAGTACAGGACCCCAGCCCACTGAACTTTAGATCATCCAGAAGGAACCTCTGCCAAGGAGAAAGCTGAAACTGAAGAAGAAAGACTGTGCTGCTGTTGATCTGCTGGACTGACCTGCTGTTGCTTTGCTGCCAAGGAGAGGGGAAGGACTTTGCTTTGTGCTGTGTCCCCTTGCTTGAAGGAATCTCCAAGGGCCTGAGAAGAGCTGGCTCCCTGTTAAGAAGTCCCAGGAACAAAAGGACTTCGCCCCCAGCTTCCCTGAACTCTGCTGAGAGAGTTCTGTCCTTCCTTGAGTGATTGGGCCAGTTGTGGTGCCTCTGGAAGTTGTACCTGTGTTGGGACGCTGGAAACCAAGATTTTAAAGACTTTCTGCAAGTTTTATCGCATTGCTCGTTTGCGGAGCGCATCCCCGTCAGTGCGAGGAAATTCCCGCCACCACAAAGGCCGAGATCATTGCAGCGCCTATTGGTGCTGCCAGAGTCGTTGCATCCTTCATTTGCAGGACGCACCAGTCCGGTGCGGGAAGATTACCATCGCTGCGAGTATCGTCGCAGAGCCTGTTGTCACTGGGTGAGATCGTCACTCCGCTTGCTTGCGGACCGCATCACGTCGCTGCCAACATCGTCGCAGAGCCATCGCATCGAGGAGCTGTGAGAGGAAGATCGCCGCTGGACCGCGCATCGTCGCCCCGGGGATCGTCGCAGCCCCCAAAGATCATCGCATCGTGCCTTCGCGAGCTTTTTCATGAGGGAACCTCTGCACTGGAAACCATACAAGGTATCGCCTCCCTCCCCATACAGACCGGATTCGCCGCAACACGCCCGCTACATCCAGCGGGGTTGTCGCATCGCCTCCCCAAGGTCTCAGAAGTGACGCATCGCTTGTTTTCCACCGCACCAGCTTCTGTTTTGGAACTTTGTCGCATTTAAAGGTACTGTTGGCTAAACGTGACGCAACTGTGAACTTTTCACACAACTGTGGATTATTTATAGCAACTTTAAGAACTCTTTTGAAACCATAATCTTGTACTGTGTATGTTGGATTTTTGTCGTTTTGGTCTTGTGTAGTTTAGATTAAAATACCTTTATTTTTCTAAACTGTTGTGGAGTCAGTTTGTGGTGTTTTCACTGTGTTACTGTGTGTTTTGGTACAAATACTTTAAACATTGCCTTTGATAAGCCTTGACTGCTTGTGCCAAGCTACCAAGGGGGTGAGCAGGGGTTATCTAAAGAGTGTATCCTCCTAACCCTGACTAGAATCAAGGGTCCCTATTTGGACAGTGGTACCTGCCTCTGCCAACTGGAGACCCCCTGTTCTAACAGTTATACTCCTAGTGGTGAATGCAAATTCTAATCTATGCATATTTTAAAGTATTTGTAACAGTACATCTTGTAGACAGCTGTGCTGTCAAGTCAGACTTAGAAAATAGAATTAAGTACACAAGAGTGGAATAAAAGGAAAAATAGGTGTAGGACAATTGCGAAGTGCAGAATAAAAGAATTACAAAGGGCAGAGTAGGAGTAACAGAACCTGAGAGAGATAGAACAATACAATGATAAAAAATAGTAAGAAAAGGGGAAAATGGGTACAGGAGCTTAGAAAGTGATTGTTGTTTATTTAGTTGTGTACGCATTTTTATATTTGCAGTATTTTGTGTGTTACTAACATGCTTTCTTGCTGGTAGTTCATTACTCTTGGTTGCACAGAAATATAGTCACTACTTCAGGATAACTTTAAGCATATTTGTTAGTTATTCAGACATGAATATAAAGCCCAATTTCTGAAAAGTATTAGGCATCGATGGAATATTTATGTCAGAATTGCTCTCTTGGAAGAAACAATTTTTACTATGTAGTCCAGTCTTAGCCCATCTTAAAAACTTGATAAAATAGCTTCAGCATTATTCTCCAATCTTTTCTACATAGTCTTTTATAGCCTAGTAAACAAAATTGTTTTATACTAATTTGCCTTACTCGTTGAGTGTTTTAATCCCTTTACCCAGTATCTGTTCCTTGTGTTCACTTATGTGCCCTGTGGCTTGCGAGTATTTCAATGAGATCCCATTTAGGATGTGATCTCTTTGGAATTCATGTCTCATGAGATCTAGTGGACATTTTGGATGCTGTTTCCATTTAATCTGTGTCCAAGGCTCACAGTGTGCTTTGACTTAGGACGCAGAGAAGCACTTACCTGCAAGTTCCACATCCTGCACCTTGGTCTTGCATCTTTGGAAATCCAATGTCAGCTCTTATAAACCCTGGGCTTCCCATTACATCTTTCAATCCGGTAGGATATGAAAAGAATAAAAGACTCAATTAGTGAGTGCCTCGCAGTTTAGTATAAGAACTAGTGTTTGGACAACAAACATATTTTGGAAACTGTATTTTCAGAAGCATTTTAGCTTACATGTAGAGGTCAGGTTTAGATTTACTTAACTGTGGTTGAACCTCAGTTTCTCCTGAGAATTTTCAGGTCACGTTAACAATTAAATATCGAAATGTCAGATATTAAAACATTCAATTTAACTGTTTTTCTGTCCCTGCCGTGACGGCCACTATGCGCTCACAAACTTGTAGGGAACAAATTCAACCTCCTTGGCTTCTGGGTATAAAAATTGATAAAGGACAGGGTTTATTTTATGATATCTGCATTTGTATTGCGCACAACACACCTTGGAGGGTATCCTGGTGCTAAAGCGGGAGCTGTATGAACCGTGGTACGATCGGGCTAGGCAAAGAGCCAGGTTTTCAGGATCTTGCAGAACTGAAGAACATGAGAATGGAAGGCTGTGATGTACATGGGCAGGTTGTTTCAGGCATATTTTTCCCCACATACCGAGGTGGACATTTTATGCTGCAAGAGGACAGACTGGATTGGACGGAGCTAACCTTGAGCCTTCATTCTCTTACTCTACCCTGATGGCAAACACTCACTATCCTAGTTAGCAACTGTTCTGGAGAACGTTCCCCTTCACCCCTATGTACATTTACTTTATGACCTCTTGTTCTCATAAAAAAATTGATGCAACATTAATGGAACCCCAGAAAATTATGAGGGTGTTCTACTTTGAATGTATGAGCTATGTAGGCGCCCCTCCATACTGAGAGGAGGATTTTTTCTATAGGCTAGAATCTCAAGTTATTAATTCATCAGATTTTTCCTTTCCTCACCCTCACCCTCCCACGCCGCAGTTGACTTCACCTTCAACTTTATGTATCATCTGTGTACATAGTGTTGCAGTGCCACAGATTTCTGTGCCTTTAGAGCGTGCCCGAGACATCATTTGAATTCACAGGCGCGGTGCGTCCATTCGGGCGTGGGGGCGTAGCACCCGGCCTGCAGCTCCTTCTGCGTCTCTGAACTTAAGTAAACTGAATCAGTTTACTTAAGTTCAAAGACGCCGAGAGAGAACTGACAATCATGTCAGTCAGCATGATGTCGGACCGCCCACCCCTTCAGAGTCTGAAGGGGTGGGCGGTCTGGCGTCATGTTGACTGACATGATTGTTAGACCAGTGGGAGGCAATTGGCAGCAGCACAACACAAGTGTGCATGAGTGGGGACGGAGGGCGAATTTTTTGCCCGTACCCAGTCATGCGCATTGTGCTTTCACTTGTTTGCGCATGCCCATTAGGAGCCCTTCAGTCTCCTAATGGGCAGGCGAAGAATAACCATGCCCTAAGCCAATCCTGGTGCTGCTGGCAGCGCCAGGATTTGCTGAGAGGGGCTGCGAGTCCATTCCAGTGCCGGGAGCAGAGACTAAAGCTTGTATGGGTCGAGGAGCTTGGGCAGAGCCGGCTCTCTGTGCTCATCTGAACTGAGGGGAATTGGCATAGTGTTTCCACTATTATGATATTAGGATCTTTAGCAGGTATCCCTGAAGCAGGCCGGTAGAGCTGGCTCCGTATCAGAGTAGCAGGCAGACAGCGGGTATGCCTAGAACGTGTCCTGCAGGCCTGGCTTGAGGAGCATTGATTGAGCTATTATACGGAGTCACGTGGATCTAAATTGAGAATTGACGCGCTGTTTCATTATTATGTGGAGAATACTGACTAGGCATGGAGAGGTCACGCAATTGTGATAATGGTGTGCATAGAGACATCAGCGAGGCTTGGGTATAATGACATGCGGTGCCAGTTGTGTGATATCACTGTACTTCAACCGCAAGAGGGGATTCCAGGTCAAACTGAGCTGCATTGCCAGAGCTGTAGAACGAGTCGAACGTAAGATATCAAGCTGGAGTGCGTGACAGCGCTTGCCTGGTCTTCTGGGCACCACGGGTCAAGGATTGTTGTGACTGACTAGACAAAAAGCGCCTCTATTCAAGATTGACGTGGACTGCAGTGCTCTAATCTGCCACATAATTCCATGTCACTAAGGGCAATTAACAATTAGCTTTTCAAATATCGGGTTTTTCTTTTAACAATAATTTTTCCGTGTGTGTTTCTTCAATTGGGTTGAATGGGCAAGAACTAAAGCTCTCAGAATGCATTAGGGTATTAAATGAGAGGTCGGACTGGACCACTTGGTCTTTATAGAAATGGGGGTCTGTTATACTAGGCTATGACTAACATAGAGTGAGAGGAGGGGGAATTGTAACAGCTTACCCTTGTGCACATTGTAAATTGTATTGTCTGGGGTCAAATCATATATTCGTTGATTCTGCGCTCAGGCCGTGTCTGGGAGTAGACGGTGCACCCTACGGAACATCAAGCGCTTCTGACACCGCTACCAGGGACTACTAAACCTGGGGCCTTATTTATGAAGGACTTGCGCCGCCGGTGCGTCACTTTTAAAATGGGAAAAAGTGACGCACCAGTGGCGCAAGGGCTTCATAAATGAGGCCCCTGGCTTGCGGCAATAACGCAGCAGAATAATCATTGGCCCGTGGCTAGGAGTGCGCTGCTGCTCTGTAGTGGCAGTGATGTGATGAGTCTCTTTGCACAAGTAAAACATTTTTCAAGAAGTTGTGAAAACGGGTGCCGCGGAACTAAAATGTCTTCTGCTGTGTTTTATAAAGTGAACTTTCTTTTTGTTAGTCTTACAATTACTTTCATTATTTCGTTTTTTATAGTCAGTGATGCTGGTCTCACACACATTCCATTTAGGAGCTACCATTTTTACTGGAATCCTCATATGCTCTTTGCAACCAAAACGCAAGGGTGTTTGCTGAGGCAATACGCGATACAATATTTAACTTTGGCTTCCTGACTTCGAGAAGGGCACAGAACTCCTTTTCAGCGCCATTATTTCACGAGCATGTTTTTCCTGCTGCTCGGCTGCTATTCCCGCTGTTTGCTGTGCGTGGCCATTTGATTGCACGTGTGGTTTCATCTAAGACTACCTTGCTGAGCAGGCGGCTGTCTGCCTACTCCTTAGCGTAACTGTGTTAAAATATCCCATTCCAGCTGTTAACCCTGTTTTACAAGAGCCTTGGTTTTGTCTGACACAATGTGGAACAACATTTGTCATTCATTATCAGGGGTGATATATTTGTTAGCCTTCAGCTACAAAAAATACAAATTTCCAGCAACAAATACACGATAAAATACAATGGTGTCATTAAAAAGATAATTAATAAACACATGCAGTTATTATGGCAAGTCAATGAATTAGTTCTTATATTGAGTGTAAAGTTCATTGGATTAAACGCCTCTTTTTTAAAGATGATAAAAAGAAAGACGCTACTGAAAAACATGTAAAGGGGTCAATAATATCTCTTGTGAAAGAGAGAGTCTCCTTCCGCCATACCGAGTGCCCCAATAGGATTGGCGCCATACAGATTTTGTCAGTTATATATTGGAAATTTAATTTCATTTGACAATTAAAATTGGAGCATGACTTTGGTAATGAGACTAACTTTTCTAGAAAGTTATCTTCTGTACATTGCAGTTGAGAGCAGTCTCTAATTCCCCAGACAGCCACTCCATAAATGGCAGCAGATACCATTTTAGCCTCATGGGATTTGAGACATTTTTTTTAATACATTTATAAAGTGCCCTAATATTCTTTTACATCTGCAACCCCCTGTTTAAGACCATACTTACCCAATTGTTTTGGTGATCAAACACAATACCTAAAAAATTAAGAGTCCACAGCTCCCAGCTTCCTTCCTTCAACAGTGATTTGGGGTTGATTTTGCTGCTTTGTGGATGCCACTAGGACAAACAACTTTGAGTAGTTAATTTTCATGTCCAGCGTGTTCATAAATTGTGTATATTCCATCACTAGGCAGCGCAGAGCATTGCTGGTACGGGCTAAAATCACTGCATCGTCCGCATATAGTAATATTGGCACTTGTAATGAATTAATGTAGGGAACATCTGGAGTGGTTCCCAGAAGAGCGGATTCCGCATTATTAGTGTATAGTGCAAATAAGAAGGGGGCCAAAACGCACCCCTGTCTCACCCCTCTAGCAATTATAGTATAGAGTATAGACCGTGGATAATATTAATCAGCTAGACGTCAATCCCCATTGCCTCCATGATCTGCCAGAGCCTAGACTGTGCCAAGTAGTCAAAGGCTTCTGAGAGATCCATGAAGGCAAGATGCAAATGACCTTTTTTGGCTGCAGAATATTATGTTATTTTTAAACTTAGCTTCAGGCACTGATCAACAGTGTCTTTCCCTTTTCTGAAGCCAAACTGACAGCGGATTATAATATTTTTTTCCAGGGCCCATTCCTAAAGCCTTTTTAAAAGAAGGCATCCCATTAGTTTTGCAGTGGAATCTATCAAAGATATGAGTCTATAGTTTTTCGGGATTGACCTATCCCCCTTTTTATTGATAGGCACACTTACTGTCTTTTTCCATGATGGGGGAGCACCAGTATGGGCAATTTTATTAAAAACATTTGTTAGAAGTGGGGCCCCAAGATCCTGTGTATCCAAAAACAGATCAATTTGGACACCGCCAGGTCATGGTGTCTTTGCACTTTACAATGGTTTAAGGCATACTTAGTTTCCTCCAGTGTAAAATTAACCATGTTGCTCATCCCAGTTAAGGTAACAGAGGTAGCATGCGAAATTATCCTCTCATTAGATCCAAACACATTTTTCAAAATGTGTCACCCATTCTTCATGTTCAATATGGGTGTCTGCTGAATTAGATTGTTCATCTCTTAAATATGGTGCATTAATAACAGACCAAAAGGTTTGCTAACTTTTTAATAAAGTAGCCTGTTGCAACTGTTCCCACCACTCTTCCTTTAGGGACTTCAGCCTCAGTAACCTCGCTTTTTTATATGCCTGTCGCAATAACTTAACCAAAGGTAAGTTACGAGGTATAGATTTTCAGGCCATATGGACATTTTTTAGAGATTTATCGCAGTCCTCCTCAAGCCAACTAAATTGTTTGGACTGAACCTTGCGTAGAACACAAATTAAGTTATTTTTAGCTTCAGATAAAATCAACTCAAAAGCTGAGACCATGTTATTGTTAGGAATAGAATCTAAACAAATCATTATTTTCTCAAATTGAGTGGAGACTAAGGGCCATATGTATGAAGGAGACGATTTGCGATTCTGAATTAGCGATTTATACCAAATCGCAGATTCCGAATCGCAAATCGATATGTATGAAATAAATCGCAAATAAATAGTGATTCGGAAAAAATTGCTATTTATCTGTGAGAAAGGGAAAAGCGATTCTTTAAACCCGAAAAAAACTCGCAAATTTGTGATTCCTTAATGGGAAAAATCGCAATTTTGCAAATTTCACTAAACAGCCAATCGGAATACTGGTGCAGTCTGATGACATCACTACCAGGAAGTGACAGACTACCCATGCTGCGACAGTGTTTGCTGAAGGAGACTCACAGAGAGGGAGAGTGGGAGACTGAAGACTGCTACAGGCACACCATGGCTGAAAGTGGCAACAAGGAAATGGCTGGAACACAGCAGCAGGAAGGAGAATGTTCCAGGAAAAGGAAAAGGAAAGTTTCTGAAGCTAAAATTTACAAGAGATGGTGCCAAACCACGATTTGCTATGTGGAAAAAATTCCCTGAAGGTGCCAGAGACCAGGAAAAGAAGGAATTGGGCTAACATACAGGCTAAAGTCAATGCGCTGGGAGTGACACACAGGAGTGCGGAGGTACTACGCACGCGCTGGTACGACCCGCACCAGTGCTCCAAAGAAAAGCTAGCTGCCAGGATGGAGCAGTCACAGCTCACTGGTGGAGGGACCTCAACTGTGCCAGAATCCACACCTCTGGAGGAACTTGTGGAGGGTACTCTGGTACCAGAGAGCGTGATGGGCGTGGCTGACCTAGACAGCTCGGAGCAACAAGCATCCAGACCAGGTAAGAAGCATGCCATCACACCCCAAACCCCACCCCCCAGACCCCCTGCAGCAACCTAGAGGGTAGGGGAAGCACATTCAAAGCCAAAGCAGTTACAAAGGCAGTAACAGCAATGCATTATGGGAGATGTAGTCAAAAGTAAATCTAAGTTGTGTTAAGCAGCCACGCTAGACAAATTTGGCATGTGCAGGTCAGGAAAGAGTTAAGAATAAGTAATGTATACCCAAACGGTTAGATAATTTATTTTCAAATAGCAAATGAGTAAAGAAAATAAATGTGTGCTGTTCTGTCCACAGCACCAGCAACTACACAGCCAACAGGCAGTGGAACAGTGAGGGATCATCCAGACTCCGGAGACACAGGGCAGGAGCCAGATACAGATGGGGAGGACAGCCCTGTCAATCCTCCGAAGAGACAGAGGCGGCACATAGTGAGGCCACTGCCACCAATGGAGGACGAGGCAGAGGACAGCAATGCCAATTTGCAGTCCCAAGATACACAGCCACAGCAGGAGTCCAGGCCTCAGGACAGCCAATGCCTACAGGGCACAGCCAGGCGCAGACACCGCACGGCCAGCAGCTTTGTGGAACAGGAAGAGGAATCCGTGTTTGCAGGTTTGGAATTAAACATGCTCCAGGTGCAGCGCCAGCAAGCGAAACACATAAAGGCGTTACAGCGAGAGATGAGGGCAGGGCTCAGGGGCATACAAGGAGAGGTGAGGGGTGCCATGCAAGAGCTATGTGGAGAGCTGCATGCAGAACGTGCTGCAAGGTGCAGGGAGCAGGACAGCATGGACCGTTATACACGGGCCATAAATAGATTGGCCTCTGCTATCAACGTTTCATCCAGGTGCAGCATTCTCATGCAGCGTGAATTCTCACATGGCATGCAAGACATCGCCACTGCAGTTGTGCACACAACATCTGCTCTGGACGAGCTGCGGGCTCTCCGTACAGCAGGCCCTGGAGTACTAACTCCCAGTGAGGAGGACGCCCAGTCAGTGCGGAGCAACAACACCCCACCACCCATCCAGGAGAGGCGCCGTAGTGGCAGGAGCAATAGCCCTGCTACGCACAATTAGAATGACTTTGCAGTCACGCCAATTTATTTGTTGCACTGTGACTTAAACATGTGCATTTCATTTGGAGTGTGAGTAGTTGCCACGGAGGATATGTGGCATTGTTCACCCTGCTAATTAAACACAGTTACACCCATTAAAGTTGTCATTGTGTCATTATTTCTTACCTAGAAGTAGTTGCGCATGATCTCATCATGCCTCTGGCGGCCAGCTGCAGTACCAGCGACACCAGCTGCCATGCGTCCAGGTCCAGGCCCCTCCACGTCAGAGGATTCTGAATCGCTCAACTCCACTGTGAAGGACTGGGTTTTTCTAAGACCCAGCGGTGCCAGGGATAACACCTGAAACCTTCGTGGGTTACCTGTTCCGGCGTACAAATGACAGAGACACGGGACACTTCCTTCGGCGTCAAAGATTTGAGGTTTATTTACTGCAGGGAACACAGAAGTCACAAGAAGTAAATAGCATGTATGTTCAAGGAGACTGCTTCGAATTGTATCTGTGGATCGCTCCTTTTATACAGTTTTTCGTCATAAGACAACATGGCGAACAAAAGGTTACAACCCGGTTCCCACAGTAAATTTCAAAGGGGGTCACTTTCATGTATTCAGGGCCCAGAACATAATTACAGTAGCATTTGCCGGTTCCCAACTGTAAAAGTACACCTTCCCACCATTAGTACATTCCATTCCGGCAGAAAACGAATCAAGGAAGTGTCAGAAACAGGTGCAGAGGAAGACGAGGGTAGCGAACAGATTGAAAATAGTGTAAAGGGGGTGGTATCAGGAAACACGATTGCAGGGATCAAAAGAGACGTGCCTAATGAATGCACAACTGAGACAATAGACCGGCACGGCAAGATGAGCCTCAAGCAGAGCCATCTGCCTTACGGTGTCATCCCTCTTGTCATAAAGACACCCTTAAAGGAACACGTGTCTTCCGCAAGAGTTTTGGGAATCCCAGGGTCACGAAGCGGACAGTGTCCGTTCGCTGGCTACTTGAGGGCAAGAGACAAAATGGATGCCGTATCTAAAATGGAACCCGTGGGTTCAGATGAAGAAACCCACGAAAACAGACGAACGGTTTAGGCTAGCACAGTGAAAACACGTACACCCACTAAACCCGTTATTTGCGGTTCATAGATACCAGACTCGACCATATTCGGGCGAGTCGAAAACACCACTTACAATTGTCACGGAACCTCAGACGCTCCTTTTGCCCTCATGTAGGCAAGCACTAGTCAGAATCAGAATCGATCTCGATATTCATCAGATCATCCAGATCTTGCTGCAACATTATTCTATCCATCAGTGCTTCCTTGGTAACAGGTGGCCGTCTTATACACGTCGTAGCACAAAGGCCACATAAGGCAGGACCACACTGCACACAAAGACAACACGTGAACAGAAATGCTACAACAACCCCAATGATCATCAGAATTTTCCAACCCCACGTCGACATCAGGCCCCAAAACCACCCTAGTAGCGTCCAATCCCCTACGTCCACGTGTATGGACTCGGAGATCTTATGCAATTTCGAGATGGCTTGATAGACAGTTGGAGCGTTGTCAGGAATGAAAATGCAGCAACTCGAATGGATCACCTTACATACTCCACCTCGATCTGCAAGGACAACGTCTAAAACCATACGATTTTGTAACGTCATAAGCCTGTCCGCCTGAAGCTCTGCTGTAATGTTACCAAGGGCACTTGCAGTGATATTAGCGGTCGATTCCACCACTCGAGTCAACTGTCTCAGGGTCCTACTATTGATCATAGGTCCCCAAAACGGCAAGAAACCCTTGAAAAAGTCTTGACCGGCAGTGTCCTCTTCACTAATCACGCCTCTCACAACTCTGGTCTTGTGATAATCCGACCCAACAGTAAAGGTCGGCGGCAACAAATTCGCAATATAACATGTGCCTGAGAAGTTGCGAGGCAACCATGTATATGCGCGGTCGTAACAAACAAAATAAGTACCCTTGGCAGTCAGAAGAACCGGAGAAGAGGCGGTCGGCAAAACATACGTTTCGGTACAGGCACTCCTCCCAAGCTGAGCTCGCGGGCTTCGGCCAAGGCCTTTCAGACAGAAATTACCGAGATGGGGTACGATCCAGATCGGAGACGAGCTTTTAAGCTGCCGATCACCCACTGACATGCTATACTCAGCCTCACTCAGATCTCTGTATGCTCGCACCTCTTCCTCTGGGATAAGCGATGCGTCGAAGATATCCCTATCTAAATCGGCAATCGCTCTTGCCAAAGGCTTGTGGTACGGGCCAGGACCATGATCTGCAGTGCGTGGCTCTCTATGGGGGTAGGAATCTAGTGCGCTACGAAACATAGTTTGGAATGCTCGAGCTGAACCCTGGGAACTGTAAGGAAGAACCAAGTACGGAATTCCCCTATCCGTGGTATGTGGCATTAACCCACACACCCAACAGTTGGTAGTGTTCATCACCAACTGATGCTGATGAAGGAGCTGAACAAAGGAATTGTTCATAAATTCCGCACGTCTAACCTGCTCGTGTTGGGGTAGGATGTGAAAAGAATGAGGAGAAACAGTGGAAGTAGGTTTTGGTTCAGAAGAAGGGGTAGGTGAAACAGAAGGCAATAGTGATCGTATCGTATAATACACTCCACCCACCAGTAATGAGGAAACAATTAAGAACAATAGGAACACCTGAAACATAAAGCATTTGGTACGTGCAATCCTATGCAATTCGGATCATTGCGCTTGAGTCTTCTCCATTTCAGACAACTTTGAGAATGTCATCCTCTAAAACCGTCCGCAACGTTCTTGACGCACTTCGTTCTGTGTAGCAATAGTCAATCCCCAGGAGTTCCTGGGAATCGACGGCCTCCAACCTAGTGTCAGGACCTACTAAACAGAAGGAAGTACCCGCACGGCCCTACGGTCCACCCGGATGTAAGGTTCTTTTAATTAAACAATATATACAAAATCTCCTAGCTGTGGAAACAAACACACATATGTGGAAAAGAACTCAAAATCCAAACAGAAACCACAATTATTCAAAAATGTTCAGAGTGATAATGGGGTAACGTGGATTTCAAAAGGGAAAAGCAAAAATAATTTTATTTGTCTCTAGTATTGGAACGAAGAAAATATCTGCTTCTTCCAGGACGAGTCTGCTCTTCAAACAATTGGTCGGATGATGGAACAGAGTCCCGTCGGTCAGACAATAGTTCAGATCTTGAATTCTCCAATGACAAAGGTTCAACAGTGTTATCTGGCTGCACTGAAGTATCTCCCACAGGCTGAGCGTCACTAAAGGGCACAAAGTTCGGCAAAGCTTCGGTTTCAGATGCGGCGATGCCTGTCCTCACCCACGAGTCCGCTGGCAAAGGTATTGGTACCATTTTGGTGTGGGTGGCATGCACCCAATGCTTGCGGCCCTCTAAACGAACAGCAGTTCTAGTGGCGAGGAGCACTTGGAAGGGTCCAATAAACCTCGGCTCAAGATTTCGCTTTCGGCCGAAGCTCCTGGTAACCACCCAGTCTCCGGGTTGGAGCTGGTGGCCTGGACCCTCCGTTTGCGCCGGCAGTGCTTCAAAGACCTGTTGATGAATTAACCTCAGTTTAGCAGTCAGATCATGAAGGTAATCAATCAGCATTGGATATTCAAGAGTTGTAAATGCACCGGGTCTAGGAACCCCCCAAATATTTGCAGGACGGCCGAACACAATCTCATATGGGCTGAGCCCTACTCGAGAGTGTACAGTCGCCCTAGTTGACAGAAGAGCCAGAGGCAAAGCGTCAGGCCACAAGAGACCAGTCGTAGCCTGAATCTTTGCGAGTTTTAGTTTTAGAGTACCATTGTACCCCTCAACCAAACCTGCTGATTGTGGATGGTTGGCGCTATGGAATTTCTGTGTAATTCCAAGGCCCTTACACACACTCTTCATCACACTCCCCACAAACTCACTTCCGTTATCAGACCATACAATCCGTGGCATTCCATACCGAGGAAAGTATTCCTTCAGTAGGACTTTCGCTGTGGACAAAGCAGTATTGTCTTTGAGAGGGTAAGCTTCGATCCATCGGGAGAATGCGCAAACCACAACTAAAACGTATTTTAGGTTATTGCATCGCTCCATATGGAGGAAGTCCAGCTGAATTACCTCAAAGGGAACTGTAGGAGGAGCAAAGTGGCCAGGGGGTGTAGGAGTGCCCTTGCCAGGATTGTACATCATACATACCATGCAATTCTTGACCAATCTCTCAGCACACTTAGCGATACCATCATTCTTCCATACGGGGGACAACAACTTGCAAATACCTTTCGCACTAATATGTGACAAACCGTGTGCCATGGTCACAACAGCTAGCACATATGCATCCGGCAACATCCACCTTCGAATCTCCGACAAGTCAATCCAACAGCCATTCGCGTCCAACTTTCCTGTGCTCTCCTTCCACTTGGTCTTTTCAGTTTCGGTGGCCTCATTCTGAATCGCTTTCACACTTTCAATAGTGTCTTTACACATACCAGTTTCTGCAGGCCACCTTACCGAACTCGTCACATACATTCTAGTTGTAAGATTTCTCGCAGTCTCCTGAGCGATCTCATCAGCTAACGCATTGCCACGACCAACATCATCCGTCACCTTACGGTGTGCACTACATTTAATCATCGCCACCTGCTTAGGCAATGTAAGTGTGTCTATAAGATCATTCACAAGCTGTCCATGCTGGATTTTCGTACCATGCGACGTCATAAAACCTCTCTCTCGCCACAATCGTCCAAAACTATGGGCGACACCAAAAGCATACTGGCTGTCGGTAAACACATTCACCCTCTTTCCTTTCGACAAAACACACGCTCTCGTCAACGCAATTAACTCTGCCGCCTGTGCAGAGTTCTGATTCAGTCTCGCAGTTTCCACAACCGTACTCAACGTTACCACAGCATACGCAGTCGTCAAATCACCATTCGGCAACTTAAAACACGAACCATCCACATACAAAGTACCATCGGGTTCTTCCAATGGAGTGTTTTTTAGGTCAACACGACCCTTCGTTTCTTCCTCAGTTCGCATATAACAATCGTGGGGTGGCACCTCGTCTGAGTCCATATTAGTTGGCAACAAAGTCGCCGGGTTTAGGACATTGCAGCGCTTTATTTGAATGTGACTTGCCAAAAGCGTCAACTCATAACCAGACAACCTTGCGCTCGTCAAGTGTTGGGTTTTCGTACGATTCAAGAGAGTGTCAACTGCATGCGGAACCATCACCATAAGCATATTATCCATGACCAATCCTGCAGATTGTCGGATGGACACCGTAGCTGCGGCTGTTGCTCTTGGCAATGCTCTAGCTACTGGGTCCAAGGTCGAGGAAAAATATGCACATGGACGTTGCTTACCGCCAAATTGTTGCGACAAAACACTCAACGCACAACCTTCCCTCTCGTGAACGTATAGTGTAAATGGCTTACTGTAGTCAGGAGTACCTAACACAGGGGCCGAACACAACGCATCACGCAGTTCAGAAAAACTTGTCTGACACTCTTCCGTCCATGGCAAAGGAGTTGGAACAACCTTGCACGTGAGGGCTACCAATGGTTTCGCTAGCAATGAAAAATTTGGAATCCATTGCCTGCAGTATGACGTGATACCTAGAAAGGCACGCACATCTCTCTGAGTTGTTGGCACAGTCATTCGGGCGATCGCTGCAATTCTCTCTGGGGTCAACCTTCTACCCTCCTTTGACAATAAGTGACCTAGATACGTTACTTCTTGGCAACAATATTGCAGTTTAGAAGGTGACACCTTGTGATATAAGTCACAGAGATGTTGCAACAAAGACACCGTAGCAGTTTTGCAAATGTCTTGTGTGTCCGCCGCCACCAATAAGTCATCAACGTATTGGATCAAGGCCGCACCAGCCGGTAACACAAACGCATCAAGTTGACTCTTCAGGGCTTGGCTGTATATCGATGGACTTTCACAGTAGCCCTGAGGAGCGCGTTTAAACCTAAAGCTGCGGCCACCTAAAGAAAAACCAAACAAGTCCCTGCTCTCCTCAGCAATCGGAATGCTAAAGAAAGCATTCTTCAGATCGATCACTGAGAACAGGACGCAGATGCTGGAATCAGAGTCAGTAAAGCCGTAATGTCAGGCACCACAGGGAACTGAGGAACCACAATTTTGTTCACCTCCCGTAAGTCAATGACAAAACGATAAACAGGAGGCTTAGATGGATCAGTGCGTTTCAGAATGGGCAACACAGGACTATTACACACGTTTCCCCGAGTCTCCTCGATAACATCTTTCTCTATCAAGTCATAGATGATCGCTAACAACGCTCGCTCACCATCAAGGGAGATACGATACTGGGGAATACGTGGTAATCGCACATTTGATTTTAATTGAACAACATAAGGGGAGATGTCAAGCAGGCCCACATCATTGGGACCTGTTGCCCACAAAGATGCAGGAAGAGAACTCAATTCCGGTGGGAGCTTATCAATGGACAAGTACATAGGAGAGATTACTCTCTCACCCAATGTAAGCTTTACTCCCACAGGAGAACAATACAAAGTCGCATACAAAAGTTTCAGCAAATCCAGGCCCAAAAGATTTTCACCACAACCAGTAGTCAAAATCAAAGGAGCTTGCAACTCACAAGGCCCAATTGTGAGGGGCAAAGGGCGAGAAACCGGATTGCTAACAGGGGCGCCGGAGAATCCAACGGAAACATTTGTTAAGCCAGACAAAGGTGCGCCAGGGAGTTTTGAATGCATGATGGAACTTTTCACTGCAGCAGTGTCCAACTGAAAAGGCTCAACTACGCCCGATGTAGCAACTGCGACGTAAGGCCCTCTCTGATCAACCGGAACTGATACTACTCCCTCTCCTTGTCTATGGCTGTCCTAGTAATTACCGTCATCAGAACCCTGATCGACATAAAAATCGTCCACATTGTACTGTGCGGATCTACCTGACGATGAACCACGCTGATCAAAACAATTGTTGGAATCAGAGGAATTATCAGAACGCTCATTTTGATTCTGAGTAACACCACGACCTCTACCTCGTGAAGCCTGCTGAGGACCACTACGACCTCCTCTAGATGAATTACCATTATTCCGATCGCGCAAAACCGTACAATCAAATTTCAAATGACCCTCACCTCTACAATAGGCACACTGATTGTACCCAAGCATAGATCTCTGCGAAGAAGAGTCATTTCGCGACTGTGACCTAGCGGACTGCGATTGTGATCTATTTCGCTGCTGAGAATCATTTTGATTCGAGCGCGAAGGATATGCTTGCTGCAACAAAACTTTAGTTTTGAGCTCTTTCGTCTTTTTATCTGCACGATCATTTTCCTCTTTCTCTCTATTTTCATAATATTGAGCCGTAGCCAATATCTGGGCTGAAGTAGAAACAGCCCACGCACTCTCTGAATTTTTTAATTTATTACTTAAGTCAGGCAACAAATTCGACACAAATTTATCCACAAACAATCTCTGGCCTCCCTCAGTGCCCATATCCTGACCACTGTGATCGATGAATGCCTCCTCGAATCTCGTAAAGAAATCCGAGACACTCTGGTCCTTCTTTTGCTTACAAGCAGACAATTTGTCCCAGTTAACTTTCATGGCTGGCATAAGCGTTTTCATAACGGTAATTATTCTTTGAGGAAGATCAGTGATGAGCTGTTCAGGCTTAGCCCCACCAACTTGTCGTACATCAGCCGCTGTAAGCGCAGCCCAATCACCACCTAATTCAGCTGCATGATCTTCGTGACGTATTTTCGCCCATACCGGTTGCGGTACGACATTGCCGAACAACATGTTGATGTCGGCAAGATTCATTATCGTAGCATCCACTAACTGGGACAATTCTTTATAGTACCCTGCAGGATTTTTGCGAGGGTCCGGCAAAGTTTGCTTAACCTGCAAAACTTCCGATCGTTTCCATGGAAGGTGTATCCACACTCTCTGGAAGTGTGGCAAAATAGCAGGATTAGCAGCAGGATTACCTGGCATCCACACTGGTGGAACTTCTCGCATAGGAAACTGACCAGGTGTCGACATCCATTCCTCATGCTCGTCTTTAAACAATGCACGAGGCATTATAGTGGGACGAAAAGATAGTAGATGCTCAACAGCACGTCTAACATTACTACCCACGATCATACCACTCGAAAACTGAAGCTGAAGTTCAGTTAGAGCAGCCAATACATCATCTGCCGCATCAATTGATATCTCGTCACGTAAGAGTTTGCACATTTCTTCAAACATGAACCTCTGTGTTGGCTCATTAAATTGGGAGAAGGTATCAACAATTACACGTGGAGGATTTTTAAGGGGATACCTAATCCAATTTTTCGCCATTTTAAATAGCGTATCACGTTCCCTACCACAAGGAAGCTGACTTCGTCTCTGGGGAGCATCAGAATCAGCAGACCCAAGAATCGGTCCGAGAGGAGAGTAGAAGTTGGCAACAATATTGGGAATACGTCGCCGAACAGACGGGGAAGAAGAGAGAAGTAAAGGGGTAACAACAGGAGGACAAAAAACAGAAGGAGCAGAAGCAGCAGGAGTAGCCACGAGAGTGGAAGTAGCGGGAACAGTAGCTTGAGAAGGTATAGACGGTGGAGCAATAGGGACAGGAGCAGGTAGAGGAATAGGAACAAGAGGATTTGCAATGGCAGGACCAGCGACAGGCTGATTAACAACTGCCGGAACAACAGGTTGAGGAACAGGGGGAACCACGGGAGCTGTGGTATCCTGTGCATATGGAGGTGGCGACTTCAATAGATAGGACAACAAAGGGTCCTCTACTGCTTCCTCTCCCTTCTTATCCGTACCCGTCGGTAAAGCGGGATAACATTTATCCACTGTCATACGCTGTAACCTATCAAAAATTTCCTTTTCCTTCTCTTCTTTGTCTCGCTGAAACTGCTCTGCATTTCTCATCGTTGTAACAATACCTTCTCTCTTATTACGTTTAAGCTGCTTGATTTCTTTCTGCTTGGCTTCTTTACGCCATAACCAAAAGGAATCAAACATGGCCGGCCTTGCTTTCTTTTGAAACAACTTAGCTTCAAGATTATCTAAAATCGAGGTCTCAAAACTACCATAAGGTGGCCAACTAAGGACACCATCCTCCTTAGTGTAACGAACCCAATAATCATTGAATGTGATAGGACCCATACCATGTCGACTATATAATTCGTAAATTGGAGTTCCAACTGGAGGTATCGGACACGAGTCCTCCAATCGGGAATCCGCACCACAACCTCTAAAGCAACTGAACAGAGTACTACGGCCAGGCATCGTGCACACTAACCGAGTTTCACAAACGTCAAGGGTTATTGGATTACAGTGTCCCCGCAAAAGTGCAAAACCCTCGGTTTTTGTCGACTGCAGACGTCAAATAGAACAACTAAGAGCAAAATACAAATAACCACAAATGCAATGGAACCATGCAACAACTAAGCACCCACAACAACTAAGGATTTTTTTAGGGAGCGACCCACAAATACTTAACTCAAGGAACAATGGCGTCACCAGGAAGGCCCGTCTATTGTCTCGCTGTACCAAGGTCTACGCCAGGCGCCAAAACAGGTCTACAGTCAGGGCAGCAGTTCGTCGCAGCTGTCAGGAGGCGGGGATCTTCGCGGGAAAAGTCGTCGGGCCACTTGTTTCGACAACAGGATCGATGAAGCGGGGTGCACCTTCCCTCGGAGATTTCACACGAAGTTCCTCACGATCGTCGGGCTTTGGACCGGTACCGCTGATGCAGCCCAACGTTGGGCGCCAACTAAAGGACTGGGTTTTTCTAAGACCCAGCGGTGCCAGGGATAACATCTGAAACCTTCGTGGGTTACCTGTTCCGGCGTACAAATGACAGAGACACGGGACACTTCCTTCAGCGTCAAAGATTCGAGGTTTATTTACTGCAGGGAAGACAGAAGTCACAAGAAGTACATAGCATGTATGTTCAAGGAGACTGCTTCGAATTGTATCTGTGGATCGCTCCTTTTACACAGTTTTTCGTCATAAGACAACATGGCGAACAAAAGGTTACAACCCGGTTCCCACAGTAAATTTCATAGGGGGTCGCTTTCATGTATTCAGGGCCCAGAACATAATTACAGTAGCATTTGCCGGTTCCCAACTGTAAAAGTACATCTTCCCACCATTAGTACATTCCATTCCGGCAGAAAACGAATCAAGGAAGAGTCAGAAACAGGTGCAGAGGAAGACGAGGGTAGCGAACAGATTGAAAAGAGTGTAAAGGGGGTGGTATCAGGAAACACGATTGCAGGGATCAAAAGAGACGTGCCTAATGAATGCACAACTGAGACAATAGACCGGCACAGCAAGATGAGCCTCAAGCAGAGCCATCTGCCTTACGGTGTCATCCCCCTCGTCATAAAGACACCCTCAAAGGAACACGTGTCTTCCGCAAGAGTTTTGGGAATCCCAGGGTCACGAAGCGGACAGTGTCCGTTCGCTGGCTACTTGAGGGCAAGAGACAAAATGGATGCCGTATCTAAAATGGAACCCGTGGGTTCAGATGAAGAAACCCACGAAAACAGATGAACGGTTTAGGCTAGCACAGTGAAAACGCGTACACCCACTAAACCCGTTATTTGCGGTTCATAGATACCAGACTCGACCATATTCGGGCGAGTCGAAAACACCACTTACAATTGTCACGGAACCTCAACTGCCGTGCCTTTCCTTGTTGCGATGTTGTGCAGCATGGCACATGCTACCACCATTTTGCAGCATGTTTCTGGGCTGTATTGGAGTTCTCCTCCGCTTTTATGTATGCAGCGAAATCTCCTCTTCAGTATGCCAAAAGTTCTTTCAATGGTGCCTCTTGTGCTAATGTGTGCCCGATTGAATCGTCGCTCACCAGCAGTTGTAGGATTGAGGTAGGGTGTCAAGATGAAGTCCCGGACTGCATAGGCAGTGTCACCTGTAGTTTGAAATGTAAATGGTTAGTCACTGAAATGCACATGGTAGTCAGTAGTAATGTGTCCTATGCTTAAATGCATTTACCTAGTAAGTATCCCTCTCCAAAATCACCTCTTGAGAGTCTACGGTATTGCCCACTGTGACGGAAAATAAACGCGTCATGTGTGCTGCCTGGATACTTTGCTACTATGTCAGTTATGATGTTTTTTGCATCACACACCACCTGTATGTTAAATGAATGGTAGCATTTCCGGTTCCTGAATATGTACTCATTGTGTGAGGGGGGTGAAATAGCGATATGTGTCCCATCTATACATCCTATGACGTGGGGGAATTGAGCAATGTTGTAGAAGTCCAGCTTGGTCTGGGCTAGTTCCTGTAGGGTGCTGGGGAAGTGTATGTGGTGTTGTATTCTCTGTACCATGGCATCAAGGAATGCATGGAAAAAGCACGACATGACACTTTGTGACACCCCTCCTGCTGTGGCTATCACCCCCTGAAAACTACCTGAGGCCAGCAGGTGTAGTGAACACAGGACCTGGATGTGAGTGGGGATGGCTTGTGTCCTGCGTGTAGGGTGCTCAAGATAGGGTCTGAGCTCTTCAATTAAATCTAGTATACTGTCTTCCTCCAGTCTGTAGTGGGTGTAGATGTCCTCCTCTGTGCGCTGGTAGATGGTGATGCGCGCAAGGAATATCCTCTCCTGGCGTCTCCTCCTCTGCGCAGCAGCTCTCAGTCTTCGCCTCCTCGCAATGACGTACAGCCCAGACATTGTGGAAAAGAGTCTGTTGCATTGTGGGCTTCCTTAAATACTTTGCAATTTTTGTATTTGCGATTATCGCTAACTGCATGATGCAGAATAAGGAATCGCAAGGGAATTCGCAGAATTATGGCTCACGCAATTTAAGGAATCGCTATTATAGCGATTCCTTAACTTGCGATGTATTTTTGCTTCATACATTGGAAATTGCTCAATTCGCAGCATTTGCGACGAAAAATTAGCTTCATACATATGGCATTAGGTTCACCGAAAACCTCCCAGTATCTACTTTTTCCCATTGTAAAGCAATACCATTCTTCCTTGCAATTACTGGGGTTACATCTAATTTGAAAGTAGCTTCTTTTTTCATTAGAGAGAGGCTATGGAGCAGCATGGTTACAAAAAGCATTAAAATGAATCTTGAAATGAGAAAATAACCCTCTTATTGGGTCAGAAACCAAGACATAATTGAGGGTAGAGGAAGAAGAACAATTTAAAAAGGTGTATCCTAACTGACCAGTTCAACTTTCAGACACATTTAAAAATACAAGATTATTTATCATTAATAATCTATTTAAAGCATTACCGTACTCCTAGTGACTAAAATGGGATACGCTTTCTCCATCGTCATCCAACATTCCACATACCAGGGAATTCATCTTATCACTAGGGTGAGCGTTAAAGTCCCCAAGCCAAATTATATTAGAAGGTTCAGTACATTTATTTAGCAAAAATTTGACATCTCTCTCTAGGGGGGCTAGTACCACTGGTTGGTTGTTTCCCAGGGGCGTAACACAAGCTCCCGCAGACCATGTGTTGTGGAGGGACCCTGCGCTCCTGGGGGCCCCTGCTGGGCCCCTCCTCACGTCACTCAGCAGACAGCAGTACAATACAATACGCTGCAGTGAGGCTCTTAAATGGTGTGCAGCGTTGCCGGCCTCGGCCGGCAGGGGCCCCTGCTGTATTTGAAATGGTGCGGGCGGGGCCCCGGCCGGGGCCCCCCCTGGTAGGCTAGCTGGGACTGGAGTCTTGTAAATGGTGCGGCCGCCGGCCGGGCCCCGGCCGGAGCCACCCTGAGAGTGAGTGTTCAAAATCATGGTGCGTGCGGGGCCCCGGCTGGGCCCGAGTCTTCGATGGCCTGGGGGGCCGGGGCCCCGGACGGTGCCCTGAGAGCAAGTCCGAAATGGTGGGGGGCCCCCGGCCGTGGCCCCCGTCACCCTGTGAGCAGGGCCGGTCTTAGGCATGTGCAAGCTGTGCACCTGCACAGGGCCACCAAACCCCAGGGGCCACCACACCAATATATATCCTTAATATAATAATCCTCTGACGATGGATACATATTTGCGTGGCGGCCCCTAGCAGGGATTTGGCAGCCTCTGGCTCTGTTCCACTTCCATACACCCTGACCCCCCTCTTCACTGGCCTCCGTGCTCCGACCTGCCCCCTTTCGGGGCCCCCTACCTACGCTCCCTGCCCAGGGCCGCCATGAGCCTAGAGCCGCCCCTGCTGTGAGAGAGAGTCGGACTGGACTGTCACTGGACGGAAAGTGAAAGAATGAAAGGACTGTCCTGCGGCCCACAGCCATTTGATAGACTCAGGCGGCAGTGCTTAGACTAAGATAAAAGTTATCTTAGTCTAAGCACTGCCGCCTGATTCTATGAAATGGCGGCAGGCCGTGGACAGGCCTTTCATTCTTTCACTTTCTGTTCTGCACTTTACTGCTTCCGCCGCTGCGTATGCGCGTGGGGGGCGTGGGCATTAGGGCTGGCTGCTGCTGAGTGGTGGTGAGCAATGGGGCAGCCCGAGGGCACGCACAAAGATCATACGCCAGCCAGCCGGGCCAAAAAGCAGCACTCAGGTGCGTGTGGGGCGTGTGCGTGGCATCAGGGGCGCCCGGGCGCGGCGGCGCACATAGCCATAATTTAAAATGAACAACAGAAGAAGAAGACAACAAACAAACAACTTCTGCCTGCAGCCTAATCCTTCTAAGACAAAGAAAGCAGCCAGGCCCTCCCACGCTCAGCCTGTCCGATTTCCGAATCCATTGCAATTCGAACTCCGAAGACCGAAGTAAGTGTAGTTTGACCCGGTCCCGGCTTCAAGGAGGTGCATGGACGACAGCCTTGGTTTAGAACATTGTTTTTTCCTCAATCCTCAGTCTAGTTATTCATGGTTACCGTTACCGGGCCACAAGGTGTGAACGAGAAAGAAATAACACGCCCATCGATAATAACCACCAGGCCTGATAAATTTGCACATTACCTTTTTCCTTTTGCAGGTGGGTGGGATCAATATTCGAACTGCGTCTGCCGAGAGCAGCTGTGTTACTGACCTAAGGGTATTTTATCCCATGTACAGTGCACTGTAGTTAAAAAGCTATGCTACCTTTAGGGATCCTACCGCAAAAAGACTACACAAAGCATTCAAGTGACAATTGAAAAGTCTGGATCTTGTGAATTATGTAGGTGAGGCGATCAAGATATTGTGCATGTTCTATATGCTTGCCCCAATAAAGTATTTGTAGAAGTTCGGAATCTTTTTATAAAATCTATTTGTTTTAAATATAATCTATTTAGCACTAATGATCTGATGTGTTGACCAGACACAAGCTAATACATGGTGAAAGTGATTGAAAGCAGGCGGCCGTGTTACGGTGGCCGCCAGGCTTCCATTAATACAATGCTAAGTAAGTTTTAAACATTGTGTGTTATAAACTGCACACAATGTTTAAAACTTTTTTACCATTGTATTAATGGAAGCCATGTATATAGACTATCATATTTATAATACTCCACTGATTCTGTGTGTTTTATATTGTTGATCTCTGATGAGGTCTGAATCAATCAACTGTTTTGATTTGAGTAAAAAAGCCTATGGCCCTACATGATCATATATAATAATTAGAATTCTGTATGACTTTAGTCTGAAAAAATCGCATTTATGGGAAAAAAAGAGTCAAGCAAACGTATATCATGAAGTATAAAATGTGTCACGTTGCATCAGTTATTTCCAGTGTTTCCTTTGCCTTAATCTACTCCACCACCACCACAAGCCCTGCTGATTCTTAATCCATGTAGAAATGCATTGTGAGGAGAGTAAAAAATGATAGGTCTGTAAATCAGGTAATGTGTGAAAGGACTTCTGCCAAGATACATAGGTAGTGATTGCTGTGGCTAGGCACCTGCAGATTCTTTACACTTGGCATGGGAGTGCAGTGTAGTCTATCAGTATTGGCAGCAGATTTTTAGTGCACTGTCGCAAATTATCGCATCTCCCTTGCATGCAGACCCCATCATGGCTTTACTGGGATATACAGAGGAAATAGAAGCAGCATATAGAAAGCACACAGCATTGACATTTCTTCTGGCAGAGCGCAGGGAGCGTGCCGATGGGGCAGAGGAAGCGGCTCCAGGATCTCACACTCTGGCAAGAACAGTCACTCGCATTTGCAGAACTCCTGCCAGTCATGTCTAGACCTAAAGATACCCGGGATCCAATAAGAGCCTATCTCTTGTCTAACCCACATTGATCTAAGTAAAACTAGAATGAGAATGGTACATGCTAAAGACGGAGGACTGGGAGTGAAGTCATGAGCAAAGGTTTACCTACAACTCACTATGAACATGGATAGTGATACGGAATGATGGGAGTTGTTAAAAGCTGATTTTCTGGACTGGAACGTTGTCATTTTTAGCATGATTCAGATTGCAGGTTTGGGTTTCTTTGTTCTTCAGCAATAGGCAGTTCATGAGACAATAGGATCACTCCTTGGCATTGTTGATTGCTGCCTCAGTTACATAATATGCTTTTGACAGGATTGTTGCAAATGCCATAGCGTGTATGTTGAGTGTTTCCCACTCTCTCACTAGAATTTACAGAAAGACAATATAGAGGCATTTAATTTAAATGTTGGATGTTTCAGAGCAAAATATGCTAGATTTCTGGGTGGTAGGGCAAAGTGGTACATGGTGGGCCGCGCCGCCGGCAAGCCATGATGGCCCGGGCCGCGGGGGGTCGGGCCCTCCATGTGCTTTGCAGGGGGCCCCCTCAAGTTTCGTTATGCCACTGTTGTTTCCAAAATTATTATTATAAAATTAATGAGAAGCCAATACTGATCTGCTTGATACTCTAGTAAAATTATGTAATAGTATGGCAATGTGTTGAAAAAAAGACTTAATTTGAGAGGGAAAGCATTGGAAAGTAGGGTCAGTAACTCGTTCTAGGCACTACCAGCTGGTGCAGGTATAGCAGGAGTTTGAAATGAGCGATACCCATTCAAATATATTGGTTCAAGTTCCCATGCCTCTTGTAATCATGCCATATCCTTAGATATAAGTAAGGACAACCATTGAGCATTTAGGGCCAGATGTAGGTAAAATCAAATTTGCAAAACCTTATTAGCAAATTTTACCGATTCACTATTAAGGACTTGCAAAATTGAATGTAGGTAGGAATCGCTAAAATATTAGCAATTCCTTAATATTCCTTAATAACGGATCGCAAATTGAGATTCGCTAATACGGAATACTTACCCATTCATTCCTAAGGGCTAGGAGGTCCATAGGAGTGAATGGGAAGATATTCAAAATTTGCGATTCGCTATTAGAGAATCGCAAATAGCGGGAGCTATTTCAAGGGTGCCAGGGTGTCAAAAGGACACCCTGTTTCAACCCTGAAATGTGCTTGTGTGCACATGTGGCACACATACATGCCCTATGGGCATGAATGTGTGCCACATGGCACGGTCAAAAAAGAAAAAAGTGTTTTTTTAAAGGAATTCGCTAATTACCACCAACTTGAAGTTGGTGGTAATTAGGGATTCCTTAAGGCTAAAGTGCACTTTCTTGTGTGCTACTGTGTGAGCACAATTTGTGATTCCTTAAATGCAAGAGCAAAATAAGGAATCGCACCTACATTGCTCGCAGCCAAATAGCGATCGCAAACGCTGAAATTCGTGAATTATCGCTAGCAATTTGGCCCCCTACATCTGACCCTTGATCTTTTTGGGTTATAACCAGCAATATTCCATGTCATTACCACAGCAGACTCTAAAGTATTCTCTTTTTGCATCTGGGTCAGGGACAGATTCAAACTACTTATATGTATACTTATTTGTTCTTGCAAAATTTCAGCTGTGGTAGTAGTTATAAATGATCCATTTAACAATTGAATATCGCCATCACCATTGACTATAGTACTCTGTTCATCCAGTCAATAACACATAGGCATCCCTTCCATTGCAGCAAACGTATAAGTAAGAGGTAAAGGTGAAACCGTGGGAGGGAGAGACTGATTTGACTGAAAATAAAAAGAGTTCCGAGCATTGAGGGCTATAGGCCAAGGAGGGTGAGGTGAGCAATGAAGTTTATAAAAGAAACTGAGTGGCAGGGCACAGATTTCAGAACAAAGTGATGGAGTACTCGGTAACATAGTTAATAGCTCACCCACTATATGTCAGTAAGTCCCTATTGCGATTGTGCTCCTTGTTAAAATGTCTAGCAACAGGATAAGTCTCATCACCATTGGATATTGCTCTTTGATGTTCCAATATCCAGATTTTAACAGGGTGAATAGTGCTACCAATGTAGTGGAGCCCGCATGGACATGTAAGGCAATACACAGTGTAGGGTATGGAGCAAGTCAAGAACTTCCTTATCTTCGGTGTCAGTAGACCCAGAATATTGTAGGACAAAATGCGTTTGTTGTGTTTGCAGGCCTTGCATTTCCCACACGGAAAAAACCCATTTAATGGTTTCAGCAAGGACTTTGGTGGCTCTATACTTTGATGACTGTGTACTACGCCATTGTGCAGTGATCTTGCTTTTTTTTAAACCTCACAAGGGGGTTAGAAAGCAAGTCTGGCCCTATCACATTATCCAAAAGGAGGGTGTGCCAGTTTTTTCTGAGAATACGTTGTAAATGACCCGCATTCTCAGAATAGGTCGTGATTATGCGAAACTTGCCATTTGGATTAATTGACCCATTGTCCTTTTTTGGTTTTATCATCATCCCTTTCAGTCAGTTAATCAGCTCTTGATGTCCGGAGACCACCAAATGCAAATGCGGCTTGCACAAGAGATCTGAGGTATTTTACCTACATGGGGGTGCTTGATTGTCGGTGCGACGGCCCCTACTCTACTGCGGTCATATTCATATTGGGAGCAGCAGCACGAGGGGACTCAGTGAGGTGCCGTGGATGTTGGACTTCATGTGGGGACAAGCATCACCTACATGCAGACTTATCACACGCCCGCACCAACGTGTTTCACTGCTCCCCATGCCGCCAACCCGGGTGCATAATCATGATGTACTCTGGGAATTGTAGTTGATGTTATTGGCGCAACGAACAACAGGTGTGCGTAAATTAACTTTTATTGGGGGGGGGAGAGTAATCAGGACGTGTCAACATATTCCGAGCAGTATTGGGCACATTTGAAGCAGAACTCCATGCAGTTAAGATGCTGAGGAAGGCTTATATATATATATTCACTGAAAAAACCATTGGTTATAGACCATATATAGTTAGGGATTAGCCTTTTCAAAACCTTATTTTACTCACACAAAACCATTGAAATTTCATATATAGTTAGTTCCACTAACTATATATCGCGCACCCGCAATCCACTGCTGATGATGTCACATATTACATCATTCATGACATGGTTAGTGACATCACTGATGACATCTCAAATGACATCACTGATGACATCACTGATGACAACATCCAGTGACTGTATGTTTCTGTAAAGTTAAAATATGTCTTACATATTGAAGAATGAGTGGATGTATAAGTGTCTGGATGAAGGATTTAGTAGGTGCATGACTGACTGTATGAGTGAGTGATTAAATGTGTCTCACTGAGTGCATGGGTTAGTGACTAAACTGTTTTAATTTGTGCATCATTATATCTGTTGTTCTACAAACTGCTACATATGTTGATCAGTAGCTAAATGAGTAACTGTATGGGTTATTCATTGGTTGTCCAAGTATTTGTATGGGAAACTGAGTGTGTGTGTATGGGTGGCTGGGAGGTGTGTGACTCTGTACATAGATGTGTGAGTAGTTGATTCACTATATGTATGGGTTCAAAAGTGCATGTGGAAACAACTGTATGGGCGGTTGACTGTGCATGAGTGTATTAGTGAGTGAATGGATATCTCAGTGCTACATGTCAAAGTAAGTACATATGTAAAACACAGTACATGTGAGAGTTGACATATATAAATAACTGTGCATAAGAGCCAGTGAATGTGTGAGTGGCTGTATGGATCATTGTGAACATGTATCAGGGATTGTATAAGAGAGTAAAGTAAATGTGTTAGTATATGTTTGAATAAGTAAGGTGTGTATAACTGTATAGTTGAGAAAATGGAGGTGTGATTGATTTTTTGCATAACTGACTAGGTGTGTGAGTAACTCCATGGATGAGTGACAGTCTGTGACTGTCTATTTACACTGATTGTATCTAAGGTTATATTAGAGTCTGAAGAGGTTCATGGTATTATCACATGAATGATATCATCAGTGATGTGATCAGTCATGTCAAATGAGATGTTATCAGTGATTTTATCAGTGATGTCATTTGAGATGTCATCAGTGATGTCATTTGAGATGTCATCAGTGATGTCATTTGAGATGTCATCAGTGATGTCATCAGTGATGTCACTAACCATGTCATGAATGATGTAATATGTGACATCATCAGCAGTGGATTGCGGGTGCGCGATATATAGTTAGTGGAACTAACTATATATGAAATTTCAATGGTTTTGTGTGAGTAAAATAAGGTTTTGAAAAGGCTAATCCCTAACTATATATGGTCTATAACCAATGGTTTTTTCAGTGAATTTTCAAGGTTTTGTAAATGCAAATTCCTAACTATATATGGCCTATAACCTATGGTTTTTTCAGTGAATTTCATTGGTTTTTTAATAGCAAATATCAAAAGCTGTAAAATGTCAAGTATGTGATAGGTAAAAACTTTTTCGTGTTTATGCACGCTGATGTGCTTTGAACGCTGCCCCCCTCCCCTCTTTTCTCTTAGTAGTACTCTCTCTTTGCAGATAGTGAAGAGTAGTTAACGCAGGCCTTTACCCCCGTTGTAATCCGTCGTGCCTGCTTGTCTCTCCATTTGATTGATTGTTATCCAAGCATTTACTGTTTTACAATTGATTCTCTTTGGTTCATTCTCTATTTACTAACAAGCACAAAGTCGCAATACTCTGTTTAGTCTTTGCAGATAGTGAAAAATCATGAAAAATCGTGTAAAAAAATAAAAGTAATCGAGCAAAATCAGTAGGCCACTAATTGGATCTCTTTTTGACCTCGCTAAAATAGAAATATTACGAACAACCCATCATGAGAAATACGAAAATAGTGAGATGAACTGAGCTCCACACCATGAGGGCTGCAAGACAGCTCGGCTCCGTCACCCACCCCGCCCAAAATAACGACAAACCCTATGCAAATATTAAAAATATAGACAACACACCAGCAAAGAAACAGGGTAAAACATTTTATTAAATAACTATTTACATAACTATTTTATACTTTTTATTGCCCGATCCGGCTAGCTCAATCGATCGAGCATGAAACTCATGCACTCTGATAGCAAGCATTGCTACTGATGCTATGCAGACCAAAACTGGTTTTCAGTTTGTACATTTTTCTAGATTTTTCCATCCAAGGTTGGTTGACTTTGTAGAACGATGGCTTCAGATTTTCAACATACGGTGTGGTGGCGCGGACTGGGAGGGGGCGCTTCGCTCCTGCCCCCTCCCCAAGTAAGATTTTCATACGTGAAAGTACGTTAATGGTTTTGGTCCCTGAGTTGCTTCAATGTCACTGCCATTCTCAAATGGCATAAGTTCTGGATGTTGGGTGCCATAGTTCAAAGTTCTGAGCAGCGCTTGTAACACTGTCTGAAGCTTATTTCCACCTACTGCAGCTTCACTATTCTCAAAGTAAGTGAGTGTCGTTTGTGGACCTGACTGCATTTGAAAACAATGTGATATGTTACCTTCCTAAACTGC